>NW_017100195.1:1675890-1681003 GCF_001263275.1 Habropoda laboriosa | reverse complement strand
TTATAAAATTTACGGGGCAAACTGTAAATTTCAATTTATTATTTAATAGTTTAATTTGAATAAAAATTCTAGCACTGTTTGTACAGTTATCTCCGAACAATCTATCGTAAAAGTCAAATTTCACCAAAACGCCTCTATATCTTTTTGCGAACCAAACGCGTTAAAATGTAATATCGAAATTGCAGCTTTGAAAAATTCGCTATTTTCTGCGAACCATTGAACAAACGACGTTGCCACCCAAAAGTGCCAAGAAACCAAGACAAATATGCCAATACTTACAAAAAAAAAGAAACAATACGGTCATCATAATTTCAGTTTCTTCCCACATCGGCACCGAAAAGAATACAAGAGTGGGCAAAGTAGCTAGAAAAGCAGCTAATTTACCAACCTCCTACCGCAGTACCAATTTATCCTCTGACACTGTATGCTCCCAAGTAAAACAAAACATCAAAGAAAATTAGAACAGAGAATGGAAATCTTCCACAGGTCTACGTCTACTATCTATTAAAGACGATTTCTAGAACACAAATACAATATTACACGAGCAAGTAGTTACATATGTATGTATAGAATTAATGAAATTATTCTCAAGAACTTCCCTCCATTGTATCAAACAGTAGATCACATTGTCCTGCCCAAAACAATTCGACATAAAACCTAAAAAGGACGAAACAATACAAGGACTATTAAATTACTTAACCCTTACGTTGCGACAGGTTTTAATGCCTAACATGAGTGGCAGAGTCACAGAATCTTTGTTTTGATGGGAATTCAAAATTTTTAAAATAACGTTTAAATTTATCATTTTATTAAATTAAGGTATAAGTCTGCAAAGGGCAAAAATTAAGGATTAACACGTTAAGCGCCATGTCAGTCACCGGTGACGGACAGTGTACTTTTCGTTCGGGCCGCGTCAGTCACTGTTGACTGACGATATACAATTTAAAAGATTATATTCTTCTATTGATAAATTTTAAATAATTTGGAGATCATAAGAGAATGTACCTAAATATTACTTGTTACCAAAAAAAAATTTTAATGAGTATTATTAAAACACATGCAGTCTTATCGCAACCTTACACAGATCTCCGACCGCCAGCATATCGGTGAAATCGGGTATCGCGGGCTAAACGGAAAAGAAGACAAAACAGGCTTGGCGCTTAACGTGTTAAATTAGGGTAAAGGTGTGTCAAAAGTCGCTAACAGCACGGTGCGAGGAAATTTTCACAGCGTCTATAGTTGAAAAGTCAAAATATACCAATTTATACAGTAAATTGTAAGCTCATGTAAGCTTTTTTTAAAAACACCTTTCAGAAATATTAGAAAGGAGAAAAAACTAATCACTGGAAAGTAGACAAAATCTGGAAGAATTGGTGAAAAACCTCGATAAATTTGATCACAAAATCCTCGTTTCAGCGCTCAACACCTGCAAGAGAGCTTCCAGCGAACGTTCCGCGAGAATTCTGTAGCAGATATAGCCAATACGTAGCACGAACGCTGTTCGTTGAACGACTATGTAGAAAATTACAAGTACCTATTAATTCTACTGCCTAGAATCGTGCAGCGAATGTTCGCCATGAAACAAAAACCCCATAACGCCGCGGCTCGATGAGAACAATAGCTTCCGCCGTAAACAGGCGCGTTACTTAGCTGTGTAAAACTAGTTTAACGATACTTTAATTCCATATCGCTGGTGCACAGCCATTATTGGTGCGGGTTTATCGAACGAGAGCGTCCAGCAGCGCAATAGTAATCGACGGAAAAGAAGCCTGTTTGCTGATCGGCAGAAGGGGGATTGAAGTGGTGCATTAAACTTACCGGCGTAATTTGCTCGAAAGAAACCCTCTCTCTCTCTCCCTTTCCCTATGACAAACGGGGAAAAATCGAACGACCCTTTAGCTTTTTTCAAAGTGGAAATGGACACGACGGACGATTGAAACGTAAATGGAGAACAGACATGAGGGAAGGTAATTGAAAAGTTTTGTTATTTGTACAGGGTGTGCGACGTAAATCGGGTCGTCTAATTGTCTTTAGATATGGTGGTAGGAGAAAGTTTTTATACGCGATTTGAATGGTTTCAAAGGGTGAATAAGATGGCAGAAAATTTTTTTGACAGAAGTTACGCATTTGGTTAAAATTTTTAGAGCGAAAATTTCAGATTCGGTTACAAATAGGGTAGAAAGAAATGTATGCACTGCAGATCAAAAGTTTGCAACGCTACTCGTTGCTTGAACAAATGCTTTTTCGTACAAGCATATGCAGCATTACACAAGTGCGATGTAAGATGGAAATTGGAATTATAATCCGACTGACATTGGACAGGAATATAAAAGAAATGCCCGATATCTGAAATAGATGTGTGGAAATATTTATAAGAAGCTTGGGGCAATATTAAACCAGAAACAATTACCACAAAGAAAACGAAGACTCTTTAAAAAAGAAACACTTTCCTAAGTTTGTACTGTTCTTCTGAAAAATAAGTAGAAAATAATGGTAACTTTTACTTTTAATTTATAAAAGTAATATTTTCAATAAACCATTTATTTACTTAAAGAAAATTTTATTTCTGAAATCATATGCATATGGAATAATACGCTCGAAATTTCATTTTCGTCCGGGTAAAAAACATAAGTGGCCTTGAGCAAAAACAGAAAAAAATAGCGTTTGAAACAAAAATGTTCTCCCTCTTATTCGCCCTTTGAAACAAAAATTTTCTCGTACCACCGTATCTAGAAAGGGTAATTAAATGGTCTGTTTTACACGACCCACCCTGTATAACTGTATTCTAGAGGATCAGCGAGAAATTGAGTTATCTTTCGGTTTCTATTAAAGCAGCACTAATATTTATCATTTTTGTCAAGGGAACGAAATGTAGTGATCGAGTGGTTGGACCACAGGGAAATTAAAGCGGGTCAATTGAATTTTAATTCGCATTTCTGCGGTATTAAAGTGTGTCGCGTTTGAAGCCTTTGATGCTTATCAGTATCGGTGAAATACACTTTACTTTTAAATAAAGTTTTGCTTCTTTCTTTTTTCTCTAATTTCTAGTACAGATTGTTTCAGCTGAAATTGATTCGGTGCAATATCGCAGTGTTAAATCAATATCGACTGTGTAGTGCAAATATGAACAGATAATCTAGAACTCGATTTTACACTATATTGTTATCGAAGAAAAGGCGAACATTTATCGTAGAACCTCTTCTACATGAGTAAGAGAGTTAGAGAGTTTTAAATTTCATTTTCCACCCCATTTGTTTACAGCCGTTGCACAAATACGTGAAAATTAAAATTCGATTGAAGAACGAAGAAACTAGCAATTCATACTTCCCAGAGGTTCTGCACGGTGGTCTAAGAAAGAAGAGACTGTTTAGAAGGTTTTCCAGTAAATGTGACATCATAGATCGAGGAATCTGGACGATAACGTAAATATTTGGACCTGCGGGTCTCGTAAACGTCCGCCATTCGGTGAAAACCGGTGGCATGTGCTGAATCTTGCTCCTCACGATTAGGTTTACACGGTCACTTCAAAAGTCCTGGAACACGAGAAACATCTCAAAGACATTTTACCCGTTTTCTTTTCTTCTATTTACAGGTTACACTTGTTTCCGCGACACTGAGCGCGTAAAAAGATGATCGAAGTACTTCGATTAATTTACTTCCTAATTGAAAGAGGATTTAGCGCTTGCGAGAGTAAAGTATTATAGATGAGACAGAATTAACGCGAAGCTCGGATTTTATTTAAGTTACGAGGAAAGTTTGCCAAGTTTCATTTACGTAAGAAAGGTTTCCAAGCGATGCAAATTATTTTCCTTAGATTCGGGCAACAGAAGCCTGCTCTCTAAATTTATGTTAACAATCAAATGAGATGAGATAGAATTACCATGAAGTGCAGATTTTGTTCAAGTTATAAAATCAATTTGCGAAATGTTTGCAATAAAAATAGAATATGCAAATTTTGGAAATAATATAAATTATTTTCCTTAGATTCAGCAGAAGTATTTTCTAAATTTACGTGAACAATTAAATAACGACAAGTTTATATGTTTCTTCATAAATTGACTTCGTATTCTAGTACGAAGAAATCACTATTCAGGATTTATCGGAGTATTTAGAAATGAATTCTCGATGAGTAACTATGTGAGTGAAATTTCGAAGCAAATCAAAAAGAACGTACATTTGAAAACACTTTAGTCAAACATAGTGCCAAAACAAAAACGACAATAACAGGAAATAAGAGAGACGCGGTAATTACTGTCCCTCACTCATCACTCCCAATGTTTAATCAACGATTCTATTGACGCGGATACATATTCATAACGCATACACTTCTCGACAAGGACAGTCTTCTTAGCTTAAGTGGTACACTTCGTTCACGATGTAGATTAGCAATTATAACGCGTAACATAGTACTCTGTCGCCTCGTTTAATGCGTACTTTAGCAATGATCGAAGATGCGAATGCAACGCGTTCCACTATCCATCGTCTGACTAATTCGCTTTTTATTACCGGAATTCGAGTGACGAGTCGAATAAAGTTCGGTTTAAAGCTTGAAAAAGAATGAAAGACGATGTTAGAAATAGGAATTGAAGAATTTTTTCGCGGCAAATAAAGTGTTACGAGCTGTTTTCTCAGAAAGTAACGAACTTCACTTTTGCTCTAATTAAATGGTACAGAACGCTAATCTTTTAGCGCGCGATCCATTTGTTTGAGGCAACTTTTAGGGGGAAAAAGGATTGCTATTATGAACGAACTATTTTTGTTTATAAATTTATTAATGTATCGCCGTTCCTAAATTTACTTTTCTCCCTTAACCCTTTCGCGACGGCGGAGCTAGCCATCAGTACGCCACTAACGAACGGGTCGTCGTGCCATTAGTGCACACCATACACATTAAGAGTGTCTCGAGTTTTTTCAAATCTTAGAGGATTTCGTTGGAACAGCAGAGGACTTAAGGGTGTATCGGACAAAGGGAATGTCGTTGAGGCCTTGTTCTGTATTTTAAAATAAATCTTCACTTTGAGTTGTCGAGGCGCTAGCCAATGCGACGCGCTTAGTGGGTGCCGGATATAACCGGCGATAGCCAGTGTGAAGCATTTAGTGAATGCCGGATATA
>NW_017100195.1:1637577-1675874 GCF_001263275.1 Habropoda laboriosa | reverse complement strand
TATACCCGGCTTTAGCCAATGCGACGCGCTTAGTGGATGCCGGATATAACCGGCGGTAGTCGCGAAAGGGTTAAGAACTTCAAATTTGCTAATTCGCACAAACGAACAAGAATACTATTATAGATCGTACGAATCATCGCAAGATCCAGGTATCGTTGAAGTTTCTTCATCACAATTTTTCCCATCAAATACTAAAAATTCCAAATTGTAATCGCACCATTTGCCAATTTTCCGTTCTCCAACGTTTCGCGTTCAAATTACTCTATATTTATAACCCTCCATTGTTTCTTCGATTCGTCGATGTTACCAGAAAAAAAATTGCAACGCGGCGGAAGAGAGATTTAACGAAGTTTAATACTCGCGAAAATAGGGGCTGGCGAAATTTTTCACTCTCGAATTTCGCAAGACGAGGCAGGACGTAATTCGCGATAGATCGACCTGTCGCGTAATCGCGAAATTATGTCACGCGCAAACACGATTCCCGTTCGAGTTGGCGCGTTACATCACGGCGATGGCTGAAAGCAAGCAGACGCGTTACAGGCATCGTATATTCGGAGGATCGTACAGCGGTGACGTCGCGACGCAAGAACGAACGTCGCGACAGATAAGACGGCTGGAAGATCGAAATCCGCAATGAGTTGCAGGCTCGATTTAAATGGGACCCCCGCGTCGAGCTGATTCATACGAGCTCACCTACTTTCTTAAAAATCGTACTGCTTACTTTTTATTGGGAACGCCATATTGGGGTTGCCTCGTGCCTGTGCTTTTTTCTCGAAATATCAACAGATAGAGTTAGAAATCGGTTACTTTTTTATTTGTATTCCTTAGTTAACGTGTCTTTTAAATATTGAGCACAGAGATTGGCTAGTTTTTATTAAATATTTTGCTGAATTAGTGTTGGTGTTATTGGAAAAATCGTTCACTTATAAAACTTACTTTTTGCAATTTTTTTTTTATATTATTTTACCTTTATATTAGGTGCAGAAATTCATTCTCTCGACTGAATTCACGTAATTTATTCAAAGACAGCGAGTTTCTATGATGATAGTATTCGCAAGCTGTCAGAAAAATTGCGAAAGGTCATAGACAATAATGGAAATTATTGTCGACGATTGATCTGTTTTCGTTATTTTTAAGTGAAACTTTGATTGTGCCCGAAGTCCCAAAGAATTCATGTCTACGCTTAATAATATTTTTCTACCTTCGAAATTTAAAAAAATACTGTGAGGTTCAAAGAAAATGTTCACTAACTTAATAATTGCGTTGATCGTTAGATTAATTAATACAATATTAACATATTTCATATAGTATAACATAACAATAATAAATTTGTTTGCACCCTGGGCCTAGAGTTGTATTATATCATATTAAAGAGAACTTCATTTCTCTTAACATACTAGTTTTTTAACGTAACACGTACATTCTTCTTCCCTGCTAGCTATTTTAAAGTGTGACATTTATGACGATTAGACTAATAACAATATCGGAATAATCTTGTTTGTAAAGGTATTAAAATTAAATTTTTTGTTTAAGACAATTTTTCTGTCAACAATATTCTTCCAAACTGTCGCATCAGCAATTAACGTTCAGAAAGGAAGTAGAATCCGTCGATTCATGAACATACAGAGTTCGATGCATCTTGCAACAATTGTTTCGAGGTTCGAGAAATTTCAAAGCGGCGAGAATACCTTGACACGCGATTGAAAACAAGGTGACTTGTCACAACCAATCACGTAGGAGGCATTAAACTGATGAATTAATGCAAAAGTGACCTTGATTCCATGCAGTCTTCGTAATCGTGGGCGGATGTTGAAGCGTGGATTCGCTTTTTCTTCTGTTACATAAATCCTTGTTATTAATATGTTCGAGTAACTGGCTCGAATTACCGACTTCTATTTAAAAAAAAAAAAGAACAAAAACTTCTTGGATAAACATTCAGTTCACGAACTGGATCTGGAATCGCGAATGTTTCTGCGAACATTTCGAACGGTTCCCTGGAACACAGAAACTGTGCAAAAACGAAAATAAGAAAGAGAAGCTTTTCACGATTTTCTCATTTCACATAATTTTATACTCGTTATTTATCAACGAATATTTTACGCTCGAAAAGTATCATATCGAATCATTTCTTCTGGATAATACTGTAAATGAATTGAATTCACAAATTTATGTAGATCGATTACATTTAAAAATTCTAAAAACAAAAAAACGGAGGATCTGAGAAGTCTGTTTCGTTCGAAATACAGAAATATGTTTGTACCCTCCTAATTGCAACATTAAAGCTCACTTTCTTCTCGAAATTACCGAACAAAAGAGACAGATTGCTCTATAAAATTGTACCTCGGAGAACGCGATGAAATAAGTGCATTCTAAGTGTAGAATAATTTTTGGTAACCTCGCTTCGTCGAGCAGATTTATCGCAGCGCTGAAAGCGGGTCGTAATTTCTTTCCCTCCGCGAACTAGGATACTCCGACATGCGCCGGTTAGGTTAACGCTCGAAAATTTCTAAATTCAACCGTTCCAACAAACATCGAAGCACCTGAATAACCAACCGCCACGCGAATAACCAAGAAAACACAAACGTGCCCGTTGCATTTTTCAATACGAAAGATCCTCTGCAACGTGTCCGGATCACACGTCCAGAGGATGTTGTGCTATACGGAGCGAGATAACGTTACAGAAGGATGTAAGAACGACAAAAAAAGAAGAAGTGTTTTGTATGTACACAACGTGGCAGGGTTTCCTCGAAAGATGGAAGCTAGTCGCTCTTAAAGTCTCGTTGACATAAGCAGAACAACTTTCTACGGGGCATACGTGGCCGAGGTGAACGATTCCATTTTTCTTCTCTTTAGCGTTATTCAAAATAGGAAACGGCGATACAGCGGTGTCACTTATCTGCCAATTAACGTCCATCGTTAAGGGATGTTGCAGTGAGGTGTTAGATCACCCATTGAGTTCGTTGTCGAATCTTAAAATTTAGATCAATATTTCCAACGAACCTTCGAATTTTATTTAAACAAAAAAGAAACGTAGGCGTCTTCTCATTCCACAATTTTTACTTCTTTTTGGTAGGACCATTATGTCATCGCTATAGAATTTTCTTGGATTTTTATTCAGATATTTTTCACTTTGACCTAATAGCTTCGAAGGCGAAAACTCCGGGCTAATTGTGAATAATTAGGAATTTTCGGTAAATTGTGGATAATTATTTTGTCGTGATTCTACGTTCGTAACATTATCCAAAGAATTACTAGAAACTGTACGTCTAGATTGGAGAAGTTTCTATGTAAGAAGAATTAGTTTAGAATTGAATTAAAAATTACTTCATTTTAATTCATAAACACCTACTTAATCGCAAAGGGGAACTGTAATTTTGATCTGCTTTCAAGAAGTTTGTTAACTTTCCTTTTTCAATAAGGTATACAGGAACACGGGGTACTCGTTGCGTCGCTATAAATTGTCTCTGGTAATTACGTATTGTGTCTAGAAATACTTGCACACCAAGTTTACAATAGCACCATAAGGAACGCTATATCTCACGGAACAGTTTCTCGGTATCAGTACCGCTATTTAACTTAGCATTTAGCATACCCCGATATGTTTCACTGAATAGTATTTAATAGTTAAGAATGTTCAGATACAGAGTGCATTAACTTGTTCCTTTAAGAAAATAAATACCATTTGTTAACGTAAATATGTAACAGTGTAATTCTTCTTGAGTAAACGAAACAGATTGGAACACGTTCGAAATGTACTAACTTAAACATTTCGTTGGAAATATTTTCTAATAAATTATAACAGCACGATTAATGTAGAATTAATGTTTCAATACTGTGTTCGCAGTTGTAAAGAAGTGATTTCATATGACAGCTTGAATAATTATAGAGGAAGTAAAATTATAAACGAACTAACGAATATTTTTTCTTGTACTTGTTACAGATCTGCAGAAGTTCGTACAAATACAATTGTAGGGGGATAAAAGGTGTCGCGGGCTTTCCTGGAATACCTGGCCCGCAGGGACAGGAAGGACTTCCGGGTGATATTGGTCCGGATGGTCCACCTGGTCCAAAAGGTGAGAAGGGTGCTGGTGGAGAATATGGTGGCACAGGAGAAAAGGGCAGCAGGGTGAGTGAAGAATCATTTCCCGAAAATAATAATTATCTTAAAAATTTGCACGGTTAAATTAATTCGATTTATATTCGACGGATCTCGATCGTCCTGTATACTTATGAAGCAAATATGTTTCTTAATCGGCAGTCAAAGTGTAAGTTTCTATAAGGATGATTATCGTTCGAAAATCTCTAAGATAAATCTGATTTCATTTCCACGATTATTCGGTCACATGTGTTCTAAATTGAAAGCGTGTAAATATCATGTTACGTTTAAAGAAAATATATACACGATGACTAAAACACGTTTTACAGTACAGAGGCGGAATTTTTGGTAACTGACGTAGTTACGTCGTAAAATTCTTAATGAGTGCTACAGATGCCTCGCCTCTTTTTCTCTCTTTCTTTTTTTTTTTTTATCGCCGTGATAAAAGAAATAAAATACAACGATGTTACGTGAATCTATATTATCGCAGCTGTGTCTTAATTGCTTCCGCACTTTGAAGTCATCTGAGTGAGAATTGCCTAAATTGTCCTTTCAGAACTCGAAGAGGCATTTATTCTTTCGCTGCAGGGCCATAAAGCGTTTAAATATTAGAAATGCTCATTAATGAAAAGCTGCTTGATATCACAAATTAGATCACAGATTTTAGAATTAAAAAGAAGTACCATAGTATGAAATTATTAACGAAAATTTAGTAATTGAAAAATATACCATTTAACTTCTTCCAGACTTTTTAATAAATCTTCCATTACTATTCTTTCTTCATTTTTTCTGTATACTCCACTTATAATGAAACTGACTGGCAATTTATACACCTAATAAAACTAACTTCAGTTTAAATAAATTTGCTTTTGAATAATATTAAAATTATTTCCTCAATACCCTACATTCTGATATTTGCAATATAAGAATCTATTAACACCTTAATCATTAATAAAAAATCATTAAACAGCAATACATAAATATTAAGTTAAGAGTATCTTAACGTGAATCATCAATATAAGTTTCCCTAATAAAAATATGAAAGCACCACATTTTTGAATTCCCATGATTTACCTTTAATTACTGTGTGAAGCTTGTTTTAAAAAATTCATTTACTAAATTGAACTACTAAAATCTTTAACGAAATATTCCACCAAATAAATACATTAAAATTGAAAGATTAAAACTACAAATTTTCAGCCAAATTACAAACCCAGTAATCGAAACCGTATCGCGGGAACTTCTAAATATAATAACAATATACCTGCCAAGGAAAAAGGAGGAGGACGAAATTCCAGCTACGTACTGCACAGTTACATCATCAAAGGGAAGCGGTCAAAGTCGCGCAACACCGTCCACATTCACGCCATTAGGCGTGCTAATGACAATACCGGAGACCAGTTTTTCTTCTCTTCGATTTTTCATGAAATTATTCCCGGGGACGCGTGCACGCGATACGATACGGGGATTAAAAAAAACGGTATGGCGTCAGCGGCCAGAAACGGAACGTTTCCAAATGCGGAGGATGAGAGGGAATTACCGAGGAACTCCCACGATGTCCCGCCCGCACTCTGCTCTCGTGTACAAAAGTACCGCGGATCCGTTCTTTCGCAACTCTCTCGTTCAGCCCTGTGCCGATACGACGTGACAGGACGTGACACCGCGAGGCGACACGTAAATGATAGTCCTCGGCGGGCAGCGATTCCGACCGTCCACGAAAATCATCTCATTACGAACGTATCTGCTCGTGCGCCGCTTTCTTGCGAATAAGGCCCCACGTCAAGATGATGGAACGACTCTTCGGTTCGGAACCGGGGGTTAAAAGAGTCTCGCTGTGAGAAATTTTGCCGGTGAATAAGAAGCGAATTTGAATTTCGAATGAGAGTTTTGAGGATGAGGTTCGAATGAATTTTATGCAGAATTGACGGTACGAAATTGAGAACAGATTGTAAGATGATAATACGACTATTGAAGATTTCTTTTTTTTTTTGGTTTATTTTAATTTTAACTTTAATTTTCTTCCTTTGTTGTTTTTATTTTCTTTATTCATTTTTATAGAAATGAAAGGTACAAACCGTTGATAATAGATAGTAATCGGGAGTGAAATGGGAAATATGAAACGTTTTTCAGTGAAATCGAAATTTTCTAATATTTAGAGTTGGCAAATAACATTAAATAATGCACGTGTTTCGTGGAAAATTAATTGAAATTCGAAAAGGAAGTAATGAAGAGGATAACGAAAAACACTTTGGAGTACAAACTGCAAGTGGAAATGTTACAAAAAGAGCAATTCTATCTCTCAAACGAAATTCTGTTAATCAGTGCAAGTTAAAACAAAAATACTAACAATTTCGTAATATTCAAAGTTGAGAGAGGATAATCAAAGGAGAATGTCAAACATTAGAGAATACTAACGTATTTTCGGCACTTTTAAACCGCAAAGGTGGGTCGTTTACCTAGGACGCGTCTCTCAATGAGCAAAAGTCTTTAAAAAAATTTGCAAAAATTCATACGGCTTCTTTAAACACTCTAAACGAACATTACAATGATAAATTTGAAAAATAAATCGTTCAAACATATTACTATCGCAAATATATAAATTAAAACACACAAAATTTGGAGGAATTAAATTAACAGAAACATGATAATGATCTCCACTAGTACGTCAACGTCTCTCGCCACAAATGAAAAACATAATCTTAACACGTGAAAAGGAGAACAGAAATTCTTTTCTATCGCTATCTGTCCCAAAATATCAATAAACAAACGATTCAACTGTAACGGCACGAACAGTAGTAAATTCCAGTTATTTCGTCCATATCACTCGTACCTTCTTCACTTCGTTTAAACGAACCAGCGGAAATTCTACAAAGAAGTCACCATTGCGACGGTTGAACTGTGTGCTCCTCATCGAAATGCAGCGATTTGAAAACGAGATTACACATGACGAAATTATGTAAAAAACTAGGTTACGAAACAAACAGAGGACGCAGTGACGGAGTGATAAGAAACTTTATCAAAACGATGCGAAATGATGTTAAGAGCCCGCCGCTTCACGGTTGTACAGTCGACCCCTTAATGAACGTCTATCAGTTTGCGGCCAGATAAGACTTTACGAGCGCATCTTTCTCCTTTTTTACGACACGTACGGATTGCATCTTTACATCGGGATGCCAGTGGCTTCCAAACGAGTTGTCCGGATGACGTCACGGCCCTTTCTGGTACCGCTGCATCGAGCGACCTTTTGGACCACTGCAACGTTGCCAGTACCCCCGATTTTCTCCGGCACTTTTGACCTTTTTCCATGGCTCGAAAATGTGCCGCGAAAAAAGGAGGATGATTATTTCATTGAACTCGATAACCGTGTGTTGAACAGAGAGGGTAATTCCATTTGTTACGTCTAACCGGAGAATTTCCGGATAAATTTGAAATTTTGCAAAAATGTAGTTCAATCGATGCTAATTACGGAACCATTTCTCGTTTCGATAATTAAACGGAAAAATTGTGAGTTTTCATATTATCGTGAATATTTACGTAACCGGTGCAGGATAGGGAGAAAAGGTAAATTGAGAGTTATGTGGTTCCTGCACTGTGGTGGTGAAGAATTTTTTAAAACGATATTTTTTTTTCAAAATTTACCCCCATCACTATTAATTTTTCGAAAATTCTTTGCTGTTATAATATAGGATATGAAAAGTCACGCAACTTTTAAATTGAAGCTTCTTCTAATCGATCGATAATGAATTTCTGTAAAGCTTCAAAATTTTTTGGAATTTTCGGGTTACCAAACTTTCCTCGCAAGTCGTAATTCAAGGATTAAATCTTTGAAACTGATGACTAAATTTTTAAAAGGTTATCAAATAGCACGATTACAAATTTTAGGGGATATTTTAGTAAAACAGAATTGATAGAGATCATTAATTAAGAGCAAATTTCGTACTACACTTTGTAGACATTACAACAGGTAAAATTGAAAGCAGCTCATTTCCGTTCGTTTTTACAATTTTTAAATGAAAAGTACATTTATACGTCCGAATAAAAAACTGCTAACTGTTCTTAATCAGCGATTACATTAATTTCCATAAATGTTCAATTCTTCTGACTAGTGATAATATTCACAGAAATCCGTCAAGAACGATAATAATGCAAACTTATCTATTGATGCAGCGATTAAAATGAAATTATCCCCTTTCGCTTCTAAAATTCTAACACAGTATTCCGTGAATCACGCAGAATTTCTACACCTCAGCCGACATCCTGCTGTTTCAGGAAACCATCCTACTTTTCCGCAAAATTATTCGAAACTCACCCACCAACCATACGCGATTTTATCGAAGTACCTTCGATTTATACTCCGATGTGGGTGGAATTTCGAGCTCGTATATTTCTCGAAAATCTCCAAGAAAGGCTTGCGACAATAAAACGTGTAAGATACGCGTAATGTTTTTTTCATTTGTTCGAGGAATATTTGCCGCGGGAACGAAGGAGAAATCTCCAACGATCGTATGTAAATTTCATCGAGCTCATCGCCAGTCTGGTGATCGTAAATCTTCCAGTACGATTCGCTATGGCAACCATAAAATCGAAACTGGCGTGCTCGATTAACCTGATCGTCGTTTCGACGTTATTGTTGCTCGCAGTTAACCTTCGCGCAACGATGTCCACCGCTTCTCTCTAATTCACTCGTGGCGTATCGAGTTCAATTTGAACAATTTCGCGAACGACTTTTTTCTCGGGGAGATTCGCGCGAAACACGTCGTAAAAGGAACGCGCGCGCGCATGGACGCTGATGTCATGGTCCTTTCTGGAGAACGGATGCTGCACTCAGTGGTGCAGCACTGACGCGTCGCGTCACCGAGCAACAAGTGAAAAAATGGCCACTCCTTTTCATGGTTGTTTCATGAAACGGCGCGAATGCTAGGTGTTAAACGAATCCTGTTTGACTGCTGTTATACAGGGTGGTTTGCCAAAAATACGATCTATAATTTATCTGTTGCTACCAATATTCTTTCAAATTAAGCCAGTTAACCCTTTCATAGTCTTTTTAGGCGGTTTGAAAGTTTTCTCGTACTGTGCCCTTGTAGCCTATAGGCGGTTTAAATATTTTCTCGCAATGTGCCCTCGGAGCCTATAGGCGGTTTAAATAATTTCTAACACTGTGCTTTTGGTGTCTGTAGGCGCTATGAAAATTTAATCGCACTGTGCTTTTGGTACACTTTCGCCTTAATATTGCCCTTTGCGCACCTTCACGTTAATTTGATGAAATGATGAATTGTAGAGTAGAAATTTTTGAATTTTTTAATAATTTTAAATCAGCAAACTAAATGATTTTGCAGAAGAAATCGAGTTGCGCACTAAAACTTGCCACAACGAAAGGGTTAATGTGTAATTTTTAAGACACTTTTGAATATTTTTTTTTAATACTATATCGTATATAAATTTCGTTAAGATTGACAATTGGCACTTTGTTAGATTATGTTCGAATAAAGTTTTCTATCTTAGCTTGTGTCAAGAGTAATCAGAAAGTGAGTAAAGTCAGAGATCTCTGAATTTCGTGCTTCACCCAGAACTTTGAAAATTTCGAGCGACATGTTTGTGAAGTTTTAAGAACTTCGAAATTTCGGGATTTTCGGGATTATTTAACCTCTCCAACGAAATACAGTTAGCTACTTTGCAAAACCAATGACAGCAGAAAGTTTTCAAGGAAAATAGGAAAATTAGAATAAGAATCGTCGATGAAACAAGGTTGATATCCGGGATATTCGTTGTACCAGCCCAATAAGTTCGATAGAACCAACATTTCGTGGAATAATATCAAACTTTCTGACGATCGTTGTATTTTTTGTAGAACAAATATAAAATCGTTAAAAACAAGTTAAACGTTAAATTTAATGCAAAATTACTGAAGTATTGCAATAAATTTCTTTATTATACAAGACATTGAACTGTGAAATATAAATATCAATCTAGTCCCCGAATATTATATTTACAAATATTTATCAAATCTCCAATATTCAAAAATTTCCTCCAATCCTGTTTAAGAAAGTAGGTGTCGAAAATTGAAATAACAAGAATATAACATTTTTGATAGACAAATACTCTCACATATTCTAAATATATAATTCTGAAATTTGTAATTTTACCGATTAAGAATCCTTTTCATTTTGTTCTTTTGGATGAGTCAGACGCCAACGAGGCATCTCTTTCTAAAGGCGCTATCTTTACCCCAGATACAGCATTAAACAAACAATTGAAAAGCTATTTAAAAAATTGTTTCGCATACTTCACAAGTGCCTCAATAAGTGAAACAAGTTTGACATTGTTGTTCATTCTATACACCAAGAAAAAAAATCATGAATATTTCCGGAATTTTTGGCGCGATTACAAGAGTGACCATTTAAACACCCATATTGCATCTGCTACTAATTCTTCATACATTCGAAATAGCAATTTACTTCGTTTCGATTGATTTGTGTAATAAAAATTTCTCAAAATTGCTGCTCTCCAAAATTTTCCTATAACTTCGAATGCACAACGATCCCAACCTTTTTCAATTAAAACACTGTAACGTCAAACTGTATTCCACGCGACGTCCTCAAATCATAAGCTACCAATTAACCCGTTGAGCACGTTCGAAATTTCTCCGCAAGGAGCGTGAAATAAAACCGACGAAAATCGTACGAAACGGATGAAAAACGAATCAATCGAAATTGGCCGGTTGAGAAGTGTCCGCCAGAGGCGAACAAAAGCTGCAGACCTCGCTCCGAAATTGCTGTCCATGTAGTGGGAATGGCACAATTCTACGCTTTGGGTTAACCATTCGGCCCAGCGGCTCTGGACGTAGGCGTTAATGATAAATTACAGCATCTCGCGTTCCTCGCGTTTGGCATTGATCCCTATCTACGTAACGATTACCCAGATATTACATATTACGCGCATACCCACGTGCCACGGCTTTGTACGGCTGGCCCGATGAAGTCGTCTACGTCGTCGTCTCGTTATCAGGATTGGCACGAATTAACACCAGAAACGCGGACCTTTCCTGTTGCAGTTCCGCCCTGAGATTGCTCCCGCTTCCTCGCGTTTTCATTATGTTTAAAATAGATGTATTTGTTGAAAGCTGATACGGTAGATTAACCCTTCGCGGTCGCGCGTCTGCTCTGTATTACCAAAGCACTTATAGCACATGATGGAGAAGTATGACATGAAAACACGTATCATTGTGCTTAGGTGGACTTTGATCATTTTTCCATTGGAGAAATGTGACGTTCATTTTCGATTCTTTGGTCCTTAATTTTTCTGGACTGCACCCATTTTTTCTTACTTTACTACAGTTTGATAGCTTGCCCTAAACTCTAACGCGCGATGCTAGAATCTCTATTTTTGTTTAGAATGGACTATGATCGGTTTTTCCTTGGACTCTTCAATTGTTCTTTGAATTGAGGTATTTATCGACGTTATCAGGGTATTTGACGTTAATTGAAAATATGATTCATTAGTTATATGAGCTGCAATGATTTGTACCTAAATTAAATCGATTGTATTGCGACTTTAACAGTATTGTATAAATTTGCTGCTTAACATTGTAATATATAAAGATATTTCGTTTTTTGTGTATTTGCAAAGATAGTCGTGATAACATTGTGAAAGCTTTTGAATTATTTCCAATTATTAAAATTACAAGAAGTGTTTAATTTGAAATCTTTAGCCTTTGGCACGTAAGCATTTCGAATCTTTAAATGAACAAACATAATATGCACACATATTGGCATTAAATAGTGCGTTGCAATACAGAATCTGCTAAAAATCTAATAACTAATTTAGAATATTTGACGTTTACAATTGGTGCAATTAAGAGTAGTAGAAATACATTCGAACAAAAATGTTATTCTTCTTTATCTACTAATAAAAACAAATGAATTTAAACACGTACATCAAAGGATCCAAACTATCGTCTACTTCTGAGATCAATTCCGAATAAAATGCAGCAAACAATTCACAAATCCTGATTTTCAAAAAACCCCCAAATTTCGTTAAATAACATTCAATTAGCGTTCTACTATCTATTGGTATTTCCCAAATTGAAGATCCTCGTTCGACAAAAAAAAAAAAAAAAAAAAATAGAAGGAAAGGAAAAACAGAAGCAAAGCTAAATCTATTAATACCAACAAAGATCGCCCCTTTGGTAAACAATTAGAAAAGTTCCGGTTCATCCGCTTGGCGATCGTCAGGCTGATGAAAGAGCAAAGTTAAAAGACGGCGAGAAAAAAAAACACACGGTGTCGGAAAAAAGGAAATAGAGGAGACTTTTTACCCACGTGGTAGCGGAGGCGACGACGTTGACGAGGCCGGGACGAGCACGTGTAACCCCTGTTTTGTTTCACTCGAAGTAGGGTATCTTGGCGCCGATAAAGAAATCTTCGTTTCACCGACGATACGCCTCTCTCTCTCTCTCTCTCTCTCTCTCTCTGCGCACGCGGCTATCCTCCTTTGATACCGAACTTACATGCCATTAACCCCTCGTGACATTCGCACTTTGTACCACCTCGTCGTCGATAGATGAAGAAACCAGAATGGTATTAATATTCGCAATTCGCGATGAATTCGAGTAACGGAAAGTTAGAAAAATCAAACGTTGCTTCCGTTCTCCTTGCAGAAATTTTGCAGTTGGATAAATTGTTGTGATTAGAGAACACATGGTAGGTCCTGTGCCTTTTTATTTTAGATTCTGGTCTCGAAGAGAGCGTTGGATACGGCTATCCTCCTTTGATACCGAACTTACATGCCATTAACCCCTCGTGACATTCGCACTTTGTACCACCTCGTCGTCGATAGATGAAGAAACCAGAATGGTATTAATATTCGCAATTCGCGATGAATTCGAGTAACGGAAAGTTAGAAAAATCGAACGTTGCTTCCGTTCTCCTTGCAGAAATTTTGCAGTTGGATAAATTGTTGTGATTAGAGAACACATGGTAGGTCCTATGCCTTTTTATTTTAGATTCTGGCCTCGAAGAGAGCGTCGGATAAATGTCGAAGAATAGTGAAATTTGAAGATAGCAAGTGTTTCGAAATATAGTTCAACGTCGGAAGAATGTAGTAATTTACGAAAAAAAGAAGTGGTTTTATTTAGCAAGCTTTGAAATTTCGTATCCTTGCTGTGTAACGTGTAAAAATTTACGCGTTAATTTGTAATTACAAAGAAAGAAAGAGTTTTTTCTTTTCTTCACTTTTTATTATATGTAAAATTAATTTTCACCATTTTTTTCTTCAACTTTTTTTGCTTGAGGAATCAAAATGGGAATTGAACAATTAGCTATGAAACGATAAGGATTTTATATCTATTATATTGCACGTGAAATTCCCTGCTACGAAGCAGAATACAAAACGCAGAAACAATGATCTGATTGGAAGATTTATCGAAAATCGGAATAATCTTTTTCAATTCATATTCGACCCATTGTTGATTTGCCGGTACATTTCATGGAACGATAGGCGACATCGAAAGGTGATAACCATGGAACGGATACACGCAGCAAAGTCCTACGCGTTCGCTCGTCCTCCCTTATCGCTAAATGCGGGGGTGGGGAGCATTTCCGTCGTGCAATTGTCTACATATCACTTTAATCTAATATCTCGCCGTTTCTGACAGTGTTTTCGATGCAAAAAACCTCGGCGAAAATCAAATTCGATCAAATCTGTGAATTTTCGCCCGTGAAAAAGTTCACTTCTCTTTTTTTTTTTAACACTAAATCAACGCGTCAACTTTTGCACGTTTCGTGGCGAAGATAGAATCGATCAATTCGAACAAAATATGGTTGAAAACTTATTAAACAGAACCGTTTCTTTTTTCGTGAATTGTTAAATTTTGTGTGATATTTAATTATATTTTGAAAATAGATCGTTATTTATTATATTCAATTTTTATCATTTTTCCATTCTCTGTTCTTCGATATTTATCCCAGACTTTCTTCGAGACCAGAATTCTAAATTAAAAAGCTCGAGACTTAATATTAAATCTTTAACGAGAGTAATTTGTAGTCGTTTGTTGTAAAAATGCAACATTTCTTCGACGAAAGTGGAAAGAACACTTTATATTTTTAACTTTCCATTACTGGAATTTATTAGAAATTTACGTTTGAATAAAAAAAAGTGGCGAAAATTAATTTTTCCACCCTCCTATAATGAAACGCTACGAGGTGAACAGTTTCTGATGGCATTTTTAATGGCAAAAAGCTTGGCGAAAATCAGGTTCGGTCAAACGTGTGAAATTTCATCCACCAAAATAATGAACTTCTTTTTCAACTAAAAATTAACAGTGAATTTTTGCACACTTAACGACAAAGATAGAACGAATCAACTGTAACATTTCTTTTTTCCTAAGTTACTAAATTTTTGAAGAATGGTTCTCACATATTGTCCTCCTATTTTTTCATTCTCTCTCGACCACTTCATTCGAATTTCGAAGGCAAGATCTTTCGTTCTTCGAAATTTATCCCAGAATTACCCCTCCATTTCGCAAGTCCTTCCGATCGTCACACCCGCGCTTATTGCTCTAATCGAGGCGGACGATTTCAATCGTCGTTCAGTTTCACTTATCTTTCCTCGTTGCAAGATTATATTTTCGCGAAATTAGGTCGTCCCATTAAAAGCGTGAATCGACCGAAAGACAGAGAGAGAGAGAGAGAGAGAGAGAAAAGAACGAAAAAGGGAGGACGACATACCACGCGCATTGCGATAACGCACTTCCCATTGACAGATCATTCTATGCGCCCAGCAATGTGGAACCGGATGTCCAGTGATCTCATAGTCAGATAGACTCTGCCTACCCTTCCTTCCTTAACGTTTCAAACCGTTCCAGCGAACGATTTATCTGTAATCGTAAAAATGATGAAAATGTGCAATTAATTTGGACGATGGAATTAATCGTCCATCGAGATTACAATGGAAATACAATAACTAATACAAACTAAATCGTACAATAAATACTTAAATAAATTCACAAAATAATTAATTAAGGTGAAACGAATTTTTTGATTTTATAAAATTGACATGATTTTGTGCACAAAATTTATTTACGTGCTTCCATCTTGAAAATTCCATTTAAAGGTATGATTTATGATTCATCATCGTTCATTCAGCCCTTTCCATGAGTTCACACCAGGCCATCCAATCAGTGCAGGCCCTTAAAAGGAAGTGTGTCAATTTGTATCGAGTGTGACCATACTTGGTAAACATTGGTAGCTTACCAGCCTCTGATTCTCGTTACTGGGAAATTGACGTTTCCCAAAAGAGAAGAAACTTCCTGCTTCTTATTTCCTATTTATTCTACATCCTCGCGGATTTCGTCAAATATTAAAAAGTTTATCAAATTTAATCTGTAATTTTAAATAAACTCTCTAACCTATTCGTTCATTTATAGAATTCGTTGTGCGTGGAATTGAAAAAAAAAAACAATAAATGTATAGTTCAATAAATATACAGTAGGTATAATGAATAGTAAATTTATAACAAAACAGAATAAATTTATGACGCGAAATTGTATTAACTGTAACTGTAACATCAAAATAATATCATTACAATCATTTGCTATTACAGTACTACAGTAATTATTCAATAAAGTTAGAATTTTAAAAAAATATTATCAGTAACGTGCATGCATTCACAAAATTATACAAATTTCGAACTTTTTATTACTGCCAATATTTATAACAAACTAACTTACCTACAGATTACTGTATGTCAGTTTTAGAACTCCCAGTAATTGATTGTTGAACCAATTTCAATTTCCCGAGAATGTAAAGAAATAATTCCTCATTCAATCGAGTGTATAGGATGTTTCACGTTTTTTAAGAACAAACGAATCTTCGTGGCTCGGTTAATTATCGATTTGATCGAACACACCGCGGCCGATAATACGGCAAAATCGCTCGACTGGCGAAGATATTCATCCCAATACCGGCATGCTAATATTTCAACGACATGCGTTTGCCCGATCATAATTAGTAAAGCGCTTACGGCTTTCACAAAGGCCGCTGAAATATCGTGCAATTACAAACGGCTTGCGGCCTTATGAATTTATCAAGGATAATAATTGTCCACCCCACTTTTCAACCTACTTCCTAACCCATGCAACCTACCTACTTGTCTAACTATTCATTTAACGTCTATCCGTTCTACTATTTGTTTGTTTGCCTCGCTGCTTCTTCAAACACGAAGGTTATTATTTAATCGTGTATTTATTCGTAGGGAAATTTATTTATCTACTTACACACTCTCGTTGGTGAAACGAACCTAGATAATTATTAAGAAATTATTGAGATTTAAGAAATATGATTCAACCTGAAATCTGGAAGTACAGCAAATATATAGGATAAAATTTCTAGACATCTATTTTTATTTAAGGTGAAGTTATAAAAATGAAAATTGATAGGAAATTGAGTTTGAGTTAGCATATAATATAACATTTTAAAAAATTCGTAGTATCGTTATTACGCGAAAACTATTGCAAATTGTAATTGTACTGTGAATGAAAAACAGTGAAACTTTGTTTTCTTCTATTTTTCCCACAAATCTACCATTCACCAGAGAAACACTGGAAACTATTTAATAGCACGAACTTCCTGTATATTTTTACTGATATTATGGTACCAACATTGTCGAAGAAATGCAATTTAAATCACACAATGGGTGTCCTAATATTTATGAACTCCAGGGTACTTATCTGTTTCTCTAATTATTTATATAAGTCTGTACATTTGTACACGCGGTGATTTGCGTGTTCGTTCACGTATCTACAATAGCATTGTAATTATTTGAATAGCTAGCTATTTGTTTAAACAGCTGGTTACACAGATATATTCATCTATCTACACCGTTTCGTTGGTTATCCATTCGTCTAATTATTCATCCGTTTAGCTAGTTATTCATCCAATTATGCACCTATTTATTTATACATCTGCCTCCCTATTTGCCTGGTTACTTACCTCGCCAGCAATTCGTTTAACTATTTATCCGTGTACTTAACCCTTTCGTTCCCAAACAGTTTGTGCACATTACGCGATGAATAAACAGTTCCTGAAAACATTTTGACGTTTGGGAAACGTTTGACAATATTTTTTTTCATTTGTGTCCATTTAAGAATAAAGAAAGTGTAATGCAGTTGCACGAGACTTTAAGTGTAACAAACTTTTCACATTATGTCACTCTCAAAAATGTGAAGTATAAGTATTGTCGATTTAAATCGTTCGGGACATTTAAATAAAATTTGCCAATCTTTATCTCTTTACACCTAGCGATTGATCTATCTCTCGACTGAATCATTTCTAATCTAAATTCAATCTAAATTTCTCGAATTTATATGCGTATTCAATCTAAATAATGGAAATTCAATCGTTTATCTGCTTACAGTTAACGATTCATCTATCACCCTTTTGTATTCATTTACCGAGTAATTTATCCGTCAATTTATGCACCCCTTTATCTACCTGCATACTGATTTTCGAGACTTCTCTTTCCGCCCTCCCCTATCCAACGGCGGCCCCATACCACCGCTGGCAAAAGTTTCGCGGCGCGGATCGAGTTATCGGTTCATTAAAAATTTCGCAACGTGGTCTCGCGACGATAGCAGCAGACTTTCGCGCGATGGACCGATTCCCATAAGTATTTCATGGTGGTTGTCGAACCCGCCCGGTATCTGACCCGAATACGCTCCGCTTTCGACTGCGTTTCGATATTAATTCAATCGCCTGATGCATGCACGTGTTATACACTGTGTCCCGGTATCGATTGTACAAGTAAGGGGTGATTCTGCGTGGGAGAACACGTCGGAAATGTGGAATAAAGTTTGTTCACGGGAGGCTTAGCTTTCGAAAAAGTTGAATTTAAAGATTCGGTAGAAATTACTGTTTCCGCAAGTACTTTTGTGTTGATAAACAGCGGCAATGTTACATCTCGTAAACAAATAGTCTACGCAGAAGATAGCTAAACAAAAGAATCCTACAAGTTTTCGAAAAATTAACGTATCGAAATATATGCTTCGATTTAAAGAGCAAAGATTTATACGCGTTAACAAAATATCGACTTTGCATTTAACTGTCTCAACTTGTGTTTGTATTAACGATCAGTGTCACGATCAGTAGCGATAATACATTTACATTCGTTTAAATTTACATTGCTGAACGATTTACTGGAAGTGACGTTCTTGTCAAGCAATAATTTGTAGAGGATCTTTAAATTCAATTTTCTCGAAAGCTAACCCTTTTACGAACCCATTTTATTCCATATTTTCACGTAGAAACACCCCTTTCTACGTTGTAGAATCGACACTTGGACACCCTGTATACGCGTTTCTCTTCTCTCGCGACGACTTCGAAGCGTTACAGCACGAGGACTGGCCCGACGCGTGTAATTAAGATAAATAATCAAGATAAATCGGCGCGAAAGCATAAATAATTCCGCGAAATCGGTGGTTCGCTTTGTAATTTTTCACTTTAACGATTGTAAATAAGGCGCGATTAACGTTCCGGTGTACACGCGAGTCCCGCTAGCTCGGTGTTACGCAGAATCGAGCATAGTTCATCAATTCCGGGTGTCGGATATAATTAAAGTGTGAAATACGGGATCGTTAAGGCCGATAATAAATTTCGTTTTACGCCTGTTTGCGGAACGATTTCGGCCGCCTCTCTTGCATTCCCAACGCATCAGCGTGAATCTTCCCTTCACGATCCACCTCCCAACCCCCGTGTATCCTATAAATTCGGATAAAGATTGCACTTACTGTGTCAGATTAAAATGTGGTACGTGTCGAAGATACACCACCCTGAATTTTCTAAAAATAAACAAAACTTTGGGAACTTTTTTTCGTTGACAACTGCTCTAAATGAAAAGTCTCGGCAATTTGATAATTGGACAGGTAGATAAATTGGTAGATTTAGAATACTGTTAACCCTCTCGTTCTCACTGTATCCATTTGACTACATTTTCATTTTCATAGCAATTATGTTCTCTATGTAGCCTTTATACACCAAATATTTTATCTATATTCTGAAATTTGTATATTTATAAAGTTTGTTACATTTCAAATGTTATTTTCTTTATTCTCAAATGGACACAAATGAAAAGAGTTGTTAAACGTTTCCCAAATGCCAAAATATTTCTAAGAATTACTTATTTCTCACACAGTATGCATAAACTACAAATGAACATTTTGCGTAACTGCTAAATAATTTGAAAATGAAAGGGTTGAGGACATGGATAATTAGTTAAATGAATTGTTGGCTAGACAAGCAGCCAAATAAATAAATAGGTGCATAATTGAGTAAATATTGCATAATGTGCCAAATTCAGTTTCAATATACACATTATTATTGTCTCCATAAATATTAACTAAAAATTAAAAGAAGTCACGAAACAGAAAAAAGTCTGCCTAAATATTATAAATAAAAAGCACGTCTTTGGTAGTCGCATTATCGTCTTACAATTTCATGCTACTAATATAAAATTCAGTTCAGTCTCTCCTTCCACTAAACTAAAGTTGATCCAGAAATTTTTGCAAAATATATCGTTCCATCTCGATTACATTAATTTTTTCTTAAATAGTGTTCAGCTTTCACGTATAACAGTCTACGGAGGATGCATAAAAATTGTCAGGAATAAAGTGTCGTCTTACAATTTGGTACTGTGACGAATGTCGCTGGTGGTCGAAGTAACGCGTAATTATTTCACGATCTTATAGCACAGCGTTCTCAATTGGGTACATTTCTTGGAAGTTGTGCAACAGGTTAACTGATAAAGCTGCTTCTTTTTTAAGCACGTTTTAATGCTGACATTTCTGTGCGTAATCGCATGTAAGATAAGTACGCGGATGGTGACGGAAGAAGATCCGAAGAGACTAAGAACTTTCCACTATAAATTAAAATTTTTAGCTAATTCCGCACACTTTGCAATAAAATGTACATTCATGATTAACGTTATAATTTTCCATTGGATTTTAATACTTCCGTTGACACGCTGAAAATGAGATACACTTTGCACGTGTCGTGTAATAGATAATAAAAATCCTGATGAGATCGACAAAGAATGTGAGAGAAAAATAACAAATTTACAGTTGTTAACTATGAACGTGAAAAACTTTTGTCGCTTTAACATTAGAAGGTTCAAAATATCGAATTTAAAAAAAAACTGATGTACATAAGCGACAAAAATTGAACTGTTTACTCCTTTACAAGGAGACTGATGTAAAGGAAGAACAGTGGCTGTGATGAAAATTTAACGAATTCGAGCATTGAAATAAATCACAGCACGAGCTTATGCAACACTTTTCTGATAAACCAGAGAAGAGAAACAGCGATAAAAGTAAAAGCAAAACTTGGATTAAATCGATCTGCTGATTTTTCAAACTTTGTTCCATTTCTAAAGAAAAATTGTCACATTATGAAAGACAGAATTAACACATGACCTCTAAGAACTATAAGCTGACTGTCTACAATTATGAAGATATATAAATTCGAGTATAAGATGAGATAAACCATTACTAGAAGAAACTTCACACGAGAGAACATAAGATAGTTTCATCATGTAACGATTCCGCCTTATTCCAATATTTACACTTCACAATTTCAATTTCCATTTGCACAGTTTTTCTCCAAGTGAATATTCCACGTTTTCCGACAATAAAAAGGAACAAAGAGACACATTTTTCTTATCTATCAAACTTCCTTTCGTTTCTTGCCATTTCTTCCTTCACAAAAATTCCTCTTCCGTCTTATTCACCCTTTGAAATCATTTCAATTACACCCTGTATACACTACCGGCAAAAAGTTTGTAATCACCTCCCAATTTTCATCAGTACTGAATCTGCTACTAATTTTTCATAGACTTGATATTGATACGAATGACACAAAATTCGTTAAAAAATTCTTAAAGCTGTTGACTTTTTTCTGGGAATTTTTGTGTAACTTGCAATGCACAGTGATTCGAAACTTTTGGCCGGTAGTGTGTTTGAAATAACGAAGCTAAATAGGTAATCGTTGGGAAAAGTGAAATTATTTCGATTAAATACATTATTTTTCCAAAAAAGAAAAACGACGTTTCATATGCTCGAACCTAATCAATTTGCATAATTACATCGTTCTTTCTAAACCAAAGGTGTATGCACACGTAAACTATCCTCAAATCGCTCAATTGTCCATTAGACTCGCGTCAGTTTCCTAAACATTCACCAGGGAAGGCTGCGAAGTATGGTAAATCATAGGAGGGCGCAAATAACCACTTAGTATCGTGACTGCCACACGTTCACCAGAGACGAGGCGGCGTAAATGTTGCGTGAAAATCTGTGGAGAAGCTTGGAACGCTTCTCGCGAACCCTGTTTGCCCTCGTTCCACCATTTGCGATGAGAATTAATGCCTAAGTACTTTATCTTCGAGATAGCAGCCTCCACTTTCATTCGTTTCCCTTGTTCTTGCCCTTTTCGAAAAGATAGCTTCCATTTAAGTTTGCTTCTTTCTCCTGTCAATTTTTCATTCCCGTAAATTACCAACACTTTCATTTGTTTCTCATCAGCGTACTTCTTTATTCGAGAAAAACTTCTTCCATCTCAATCTGCCTCTTTCTCCTGTCGATTTTTTCTTTCTGTTTTTAATTATCACCACTTTCGTTTGTTTCTCATCAGCGTACTTCTTCTTTCAAGAAAAACTTCTTCCGTTTTAATTCGCTTCTTTCTCCTGTCAATTTTTTCTTCTTTTTTTTTTTAAATTAACAACACTTTCACTTACTTCTTACCATCGTATTTATTTTCTTTTTAGAGAAAAGTTGCTACTATTTCGATTCGCTTCTTCTCTTTAATATCTTCCTCTTCGTAAAAGTGCTCGTTGCCTTTGATTCTTCGTAAATCTGCTCTAGCTTTGAGAAGCTTCTTATTTTACTGGGTTCTCCTTCGAAGAAGTTGCTGGCTACCTCGTTTTGCTCCTTTTCCTCTTACTTTTTTCGCTTCACACGATCTCTGCCTCTCGATGAAGGAGGCGCGTTAATACTGTCGGTTAACTAACCGCAACCGCGTCTTAATTATACAGGTAATTCGAGTTTCGCGGCTGAAGAAGTGGCGGCGGTATTGCTGGCGTGCAAATTACCCTAGTAGTCACTTGCTTTTCACACCTAATATATACACTTGGTACCAAAAGTAACAAATTACAAACGAACTTGGACAATTTGAAAAAAAGAATGGCACAATTCCCATTAGTATGTGCATATATAAACGAGACGAGAGCATTTCTGAGAGACGAGAGTTTCGCTTCTTTTTTTATTGTTATTCATTTTTTTATCCGATGTTTAGAATAACATACGTTTGCTTTTTTAACGTATATATAATCATTTGTTTCTCGATCATACCGATATATCCTGCTATTTGCCGTACAACAATAGAATGCAATTGGCAATGATTAACGACGCACTTTATTCAATGCACGATGGAATCGCGTTTTCAAACACTTGCGCACTTTTACAGACTTCGGGAAATCAGGAAGTGCACTTCGAATGGTTGCGGTTGGAGCGCCGATTAGATGGCCTTCCAGTGAATCAAGGGTGCGATGCAATAATCGTTGCACGCAATTGAAACGAACCATATACGACGAACCGCGGTTAAATAAACGTTGTAGGCGGTGAACGCGTAATCGTGGAATTTATTTTTATAGATGAAGGATAGAGTCCTTGATGAAGCTGGTAATAACAATGCTCGAGTACACGGAATAATCTATTCGTTGCATTTGTTCAGAAGAAAAGAATACATGTGATTGATGGTATTTCGAAAGATATGTGTGCAATTTATGTGTACACTCTTTGGTAATATTAAAATTACTTAAATATTGTTGTAGAAGTACTTACAGATAACATACGGTTACCTTAATTGTTTCTTTTAAGTTTTACTAATTATACTATTTTTTTCTTCTTCAAAATTACCCTTTTTTGTGCTTTCGTACCTTTTGCCGTTTGACAATTTTCTTGCAAAATATAAGTTTCGCAACGTGTAAATTAACGAAATGTAATTTGACGTCATTTTGGTAAAGGAAAAAGTTGTTCAGAGTCACCCCAGCAACCCCCTATTTCCGGGTGTTACACTCTTTACGGGACACCCTGTATACACTACCGGCCAAAAGTTTGGAATCACCTCCCAATTTTCATCAGTACTGAATCTGCTACTAATTTTTCATAGACTTGATATTGATACGAATGACACAAAATTCGTTAAAAAATTCTTAAAGCTGTTGACTTTTTTCTGGGAATTTTTGTGTAACTTGCAATGCACAGTGATTCGAAACTTTTGGCCGGTAGTGTGTTTGAAATAACGAAGCTAAATAGGTAATCGTTGGGAAAAGTGAAATTATTTCGATTAAATACATTATTTTTCCAAAAAAGAAAAACGACGTTTCATATGCTCGAACCTAATCAATTTGCATAATTACATCGTTCTTTCTAAACCAAAGGTGTATGCACACGTAAACTATCCTCAAATCGCTCAATTGTCCATTAGACTCGCGTCAGTTTCCTAAACATTCACCAGGGAAGGCTGCGAAGTATGGTAAATCATAGGAGGGCGCAAATAACCACTTAGTATCGTGACTGCCACACGTTCACCAGAGACGAGGCGGCGTAAATGTTGCGTGAAAATCTGTGGAGAAGCTTGGAACGCTTCTCGCGAACCCTGTTTGCCCTCGTTCCACCATTTGCGATGAGAATTAATGCCTAAGTACTTTATCTTCGAGATAGCAGCCTCCACTTTCATTCGTTTCCCTTGTTCTTGCCCTTTTCGAAAAGATAGCTTCCATTTAAGTTTGCTTCTTTCTCCTGTCAATTTTTCATTCCCGTAAATTACCAACACTTTCATTTGTTTCTCATCAGCGTACTTCTTTATTCGAGAAAAACTTCTTCCATCTCAATCTGCCTCTTTCTCCTGTCGATTTTTTCTTTCTGTTTTTAATTATCACCACTTTCGTTTGTTTCTCATCAGCGTACTTCTTCTTTCAAGAAAAACTTCTTCCGTTTTAATTCGCTTCTTTCTCCTGTCAATTTTTTCTTCTTTTTTTTTTTAAATTAACAACACTTTCACTTACTTCTTACCATCGTATTTATTTTCTTTTTAGAGAAAAGTTGCTACTATTTCGATTCGCTTCTTCTCTTTAATATCTTCCTCTTCGTAAAAGTGCTCGTTGCCTTTGATTCTTCGTAAATCTGCTCTAGCTTTGAGAAGCTTCTTATTTTACTGGGTTCTCCTTCGAAGAAGTTGCTGGCTACCTCGTTTTGCTCCTTTTCCTCTTACTTTTTTCGCTTCACACGATCTCTGCCTCTCGATGAAGGAGGCGCGTTAATACTGTCGGTTAACTAACCGCAACCGCGTCTTAATTATACAGGTAATTCGAGTTTCGCGGCTGAAGAAGTGGCGGCGGTATTGCTGGCGTGCAAATTACCCTAGTAGTCACTTGCTTTTCACACCTAATATATACACTTGGTACCAAAAGTAACAAATTACAAACGAACTTGGACAATTTGAAAAAAAGAATGGCACAATTCCCATTAGTATGTGCATATATAAACGAGACGAGAGCATTTCTGAGAGACGAGAGTTTCGCTTCTTTTTTTATTGTTATTCATTTTTTTATCCGATGTTTAGAATAACATACGTTTGCTTTTTTAACGTATATATAATCATTTGTTTCTCGATCATACCGATATATCCTGCTATTTGCCGTACAACAATAGAATGCAATTGGCAATGATTAACGACGCACTTTATTCAATGCACGATGGAATCGCGTTTTCAAACACTTGCGCACTTTTACAGACTTCGGGAAATCAGGAAGTGCACTTCGAATGGTTGCGGTTGGAGCGCCGATTAGATGGCCTTCCAGTGAATCAAGGGTGCGATGCAATAATCGTTGCACGCAATTGAAACGAACCATATACGACGAACCGCGGTTAAATAAACGTTGTAGGCGGTGAACGCGTAATCGTGGAATTTATTTTTATAGATGAAGGATAGAGTCCTTGATGAAGCTGGTAATAACAATGCTCGAGTACACGGAATAATCTATTCGTTGCATTTGTTCAGAAGAAAAGAATACATGTGATTGATGGTATTTCGAAAGATATGTGTGCAATTTATGTGTACACTCTTTGGTAATATTAAAATTACTTAAATATTGTTGTAGAAGTACTTACAGATAACATACGGTTACCTTAATTGTTTCTTTTAAGTTTTACTAATTATACTATTTTTTTCTTCTTCAAAATTACCCTTTTTTGTGCTTTCGTACCTTTTGCCGTTTGACAATTTTCTTGCAAAATATAAGTTTCGCAACGTGTAAATTAACGAAATGTAATTTGACGTTTGCTGAAGTTTGGTGTAATTTTACGCTTTGTGAAATGTAATTATAAATATTTGCTTCGTTGTATTATAATTTTTCGAAAAGTAGAAGTTCGAATTGCAAAGAGTGATTCGTTGAAGAAATATAATCTTTGTGTCTTTTGCAGGGTGACCAAGGTATACAGGGTTTCCCCGGAGCTCCAGGACTGTCGGTTCGTACAAATCTCCATTTCATTAGAAATTCATTCGTCGGGTTTCAATTTTTACATCGAAGCCTGAGGCGTAATTTAAATTCTGCTAGCTATGAATTTAAACGCTCGAAACGATTTTTGTTTCCATAGAACGTAATACACAGAAGTGTGTCATACTGAAGAAAAATTTATCTCCATAAAGTACCAGCACTATTTTGTATTGTAAAACCATGAAAATTCCAAATCCGGTGACAAAATCTCATCAAACTTTTCGAAATACTCCAGAATCATGAAAAATGTCTTAATTTCTCGAATGGTCAAAGATTTATTTAAATATAACTCTTCATAAGGGAGGATCTGTTCCTCGGTGTCGAGATTCTCCTGAATAAAGCCAAAAAAAGGAGTCACAGAAATCTGGAATAATTAAATGTTTGGCTGCAGGGTAACCCCGGTTTACCGGGTGTAATGGGACCAGACGGTCTGGACGGATGCAACGGGACCGATGATGGTGAACGTGGTCCACCAGGTCCAGACGGAGAGATTGGACCCTCTGGTGACCCAGGTGATGGAGGTATCAATTCCAAGGGCACGAAAGGTATGCGCGGGAATCCAGGTATCGACGGGCCTATGGTAAGAACCTTTATGATTTCTAGGTTTTACGTTTGATAAGGACTATTGTTCTAGTGTTCAGAATCAATTTTGTTAAGAGTTAAAAAAATGAAAAGAGTTCGAAATGTAAATTTTCTTTCTCTGTTTATAACGTATTTAAAGAGTGAGAGTGTTGATCCATTTTGTTAAGAATTCAAATATATTGTAAAGTGGATGTGACAAACTTTTTTCTATGTTTATAACGTATTTAAATAGTGAAATTATTAATCGATTTTGTTAAGAATTAAAATACATTATAAAGTAGATGGGAAAATTTCTCACCTGAAACTTTCAAACCAATACATTTCAATCTTAAATCATCTATCCATCCTCCCAAATCTAAAACCAAGTGAATACACCAAAAACAATAAAACGTACATTACAAACGAAACAAAATCGATTTTAGCCACACGAATAGACCTTAACCCAAAATGCAGACATCCTAATAAAGTGTAACCGGTATTCTTGCAAATTCAAAACACGTGCAAGTCAATACCTGTGATTAGATCGATCATCCATAGATCGTTCAATCGATGAAAATTTGAATATCCTCAACCAGCATGCTCTCCAGATAAACACGTATCACCTCGTCGCGCGGGAGACAGACAGAAAATTGTTGTTTCCTCGTCGAAGGATCGTCCTTCGCGGATAAATCGCGTCCACTGAAATGTAACCATTCCTGAAGACGAGAAAGATAGCGGAGAGAGACCAGAAAGGGACGGGAATAGTTGAACACGCGTTACTGTTCCACGGTGAACTCGCCTATATAGTTTCGGGACGTGATAGGAATGCGAGGGAGCAAACGCGGCAGCAGAGATGGTGCAGAATGTTCGTTTTTTCGCCTGGACAGTGTCGAGAGAGATCGGCGAGTTGTCGAGAGACTTCGAATTCGAGACTGGCCAAGAACTCTTTCGACCGATGCTCGTTTTATCGACCTCTCTCCGCTACTCTGGGATATTTGCTATGCCAGGGGAGAGAAGTGACAAAAGTTTATTCGAAGCGAAAATTGATTGGGAAGTTGGCCATTGGGTTGTCGTAAATTTTTCTAAGAAGGCTTGGATAATGTTGAAGGTGCTGAATCGTCGAGGAGGTTCAATTGGACGCTTTAATTTTCCGCTTGATGCTCGTATTGATCTTCCCGCATCGGAAACTTGTTTATCGAGTATTGCAAAAAGACGTTTCTTTGCATGCTTGGATGACGATGAGAACGTTCGGTTTTTAAGGAGCGTCAGTTGTCGATATCAATGTTTAAATTAGTTATGGTAATATTTTGTCATTTATTCAGAGGTAAATTTAGGAAACTATGATTACTGATTTATCATTCAGAAATAAGTTCTCGTTATTTGAATAGAGACTTTCGTACAATGTTTCGATCAGGAAATGAAGAGTAACAGTTACTAATTTCTAAAGCTCTTCATAAAATTGATTTTGAATTTTTTGAACAAGCAATTCAACAGCATCCACGTTTTTGCAGGAATACAATTGATGCGTGACTCAGAACACGAGCATTCGAAATAAATTCGCGACATTTAAATGCACTATTCTTTCATTTGAATAGGCTTTTATAATTTGAACTTGGCATTTAAATAGACTTTCGTACAATGTTTCGATCAAGAAACGAAGAGTAATAATTACTAATTTTTAAAGCACTTCATAAAATTGATTTTGTTTTGTTTTTTTAGTTAGCAATTCAACAGCGTCCACGTTTCTGCAGGAATATAATTGATTTACGATTCAAAACACTAGTACACGAAATAAACTCTCGTCATTTGAATTAGAATTCGTCATTTAAACAGACTTTGGTACAATGTTTCGATTAAGAAACGAACCGCAACAATAACTAACTTCCAAATTTCGGCACAAAATTAACTTCGTATTCTCCGAACAAACAATTCACCGAATTCGTCATACTTGCTACACTTCAACAACCTCAACTCGAACACGCCAGAATTCCAACGCAAACAGTTTCCCATTCTGCAACCAAAACCGCACTCCCCTATCCATCGATCACAAGAAAGGCCACAGTTTGTCATTGAAAGCACGTTTGAATAGCAAGAACTCCGCGAAGAAATTCCACGAATCTCTCAACTTCCCCCGGAAGTGTTGGTTCGATCTACAACTAAAAAAAATGGCGAATTTTCTGCGCAGGGCTATTCAGGGCAAATTGGGATCTCCGGTGAGATGGGCCCTCCAGGACAGACGGGCGACATGGTGAGTAGGAGATCGCAAGTTTATTCGTTGGTATCTCGCTTCGAGTACCGTAACGACCGATCGGGCGAACCAAGAGGGTTCGTGAACCTCTTACAGGCGTTTAGGTCGTGCCTCTGGTTCGCCAAGCCACGAACCAAACCGGAGAAAGAGAGTGCGCGCGGATGAGAGAAAGAACGGGATAAAGAGAAAGAGACTGTACAGAACGGTGCGTCTCGTTCCATTTTCTGAAACGTCACATGCTCGCATGAAATACCGTCCGGTTGGATAAATGTTTCCCGGGTAATATTTAACGGGCACGCCGGAAACAAGGCGAGCGCAGCGAAAACGGGGGTGGGGAATTTAAAAGAATTCACCGGCGGGCGCGATATCACGCGTTGATAAGCCGCCTCGCGGCGGAATCCTCTTACACGGGCTGCGTAAAAATCGCCGCAGAACGATCGTGTAACCATCTTTTGTCCGTGCTCCTTTCAAGCCTCCTTTGCCGCGATAAAAATCGCCTCGAGCCGACGAGCGCCGTGTAAAATGGGCTAACGAGATGGCGAGGTGATGTTGCTTCAAAAAATTTATTCGATTTGCATAAAACGTGTGTGTGTGTGTGTGTGTTTGTATTCGATTTTTGGAAGTGTTTGCGCTGTTCTGTTCTTGTTTCGCTCGAAATTCGCGCGAAACGAAAGAGGAGTAACGAGATAACCCAATAGATAAGGAACTTGTTCTGCAGGATATGAAATTTAAAATTAAATGGAAATTAGCGAATAGATTCGGAAATTTTGTCTTTGTTAGAAATGAATAGAGAATGATAGGGGATTAAGGAGTCTTGTACGTTTCTCGATTTTTAAAAATTGATAATTTTTGCTTTTTTACATGTTTTGAAAGGTACATATTGTTGAAGAGTGAACTCGAAGTTCGAATTGCATACCAATAGGTATCCTGTAGAATATGAAGTAAGAGAGATTGATAGAAAAATTTTTTCAGGTTAAAGTTAAACAGAAATTAGGGAATAGATTCTGAAATTTGACTCAAGTATCATACTGAAACAAACTCCTCTCGAGATCTAACGACTTTCAGATTAAAAGTCACACCTTTTTCAGAAAACGACGATACAGTATGTTATAAATTTCTCTAGCTCTAAATAAAATTCCCTGAGACTCCTCCAAAGTTTAACAAGTGACTAAAAGTTGCAGAAAGAGAAATTTTAGAAAGATACACAGTTTTTCTTACGGGGCTCGAGTGCCATATTGACCCTTTGAGTGCTTGCTGAAATGTGGTACTTTTTCTTATCTAATTTTTCATTTATTTCAACGTACTACGGATATATCCATTTCCTGATCTTTGCAGTCTTATTTCCTATCTGAACCTCTTACAAACGAAATTTTAAGTATTCTAGGTTATCCGTACGACATACGGATAGAACACTCAAAGGGTTAAAACTAATTCCTCTCGAGATCGAACAATTTCGGGATTAATTTATAAAAAGTTGTAAATTAATTGTAAAAAGCAATTATAAATTAAAAGTCACATACTTCTTATAGAATGAGAGGACAGTGTGTTAGAAATTTCTCCGGACCAAAATAAAATTCTCCGAGACTGCTCTGAAGCATAAAAAATAGGCGGTTAGCATTTCCCGCGTGAAATATCGCGAAGCAAGTCACGGATACTTGGAGAATCCACAAAACACACCGGATGAAAGGTGACAATCAGTCCGCGGAGTAATGGAGCCCACGTGTTAATCTCTAAACACGAAACGGGTCCGGATCTGGTGAAATCTGAAGCGTCGCGCTTCTGCAGCCAGCTATTTGCTGACACGACAGTCACTGATAGCACGAGCCCAACTTCCCTCTAGAGATTTTACCGCGAACGATCGGCAATTCCCGAGAAACTCGAGGTCTCTGTTCGTTGAATTCGCCCTTCTGAAGAGCGTTCAGCGTGCATACGCTCACGCGGATGTGTTTTTCTTTAGCTCCGTCTCGAATAAATGATGAGAAATTGGGTAGAACTTTTCCTTCGGACTACGTCTACTCGCCGGGTCCGATTGTGTTCTCATAAGAGCAAATCGTCGTATTTCGCTGCGCTCGTTGCTACGATAAAACGATACGCTTTTTCTTCTGTGCGTTCGATGAACGTGTTTCACACTGTTGAAGAATTTCAGATTTGACGATGTCAGGGTTTAGCAAAATGAACAATTCTGTGGAAGTATCTTCTCAACTTGTAATTGTAGATTTTTATTTAATAAACTGACTAGAGCAACTGAGTTATTCGACGAATTTTCGAATACCCGACGACGATAATTAAATGAGTGAAAACAAAAGAATTATAGAAGCTTCGAAATTCACGGGAAAGGGGTAGCGCGATCGAAATGAAAGGGAACGACTAAAATGTATCACATAAAAATGATCAGCTGCAGAAATTCATTCTTTCGACTGGATTCGCATAACTGATTCAAAGCGTATTCGCTAGCTGGCAGAAAAATGGCAAAAGGTCATCAACAATAATGGAAATTACTTCCACGATTGATCTCTTATCCTTCGTTTCAAATAAAACTGTGATTGTACCCCCAAAAATTCGAAAAGAATTCATTTCTACACCTAAGAATATCACAGAAAGGTCTTCGAAAGTGTAACAGACAATCGAACCAATTTTCTAGGGTTATCCTGGTGGCTCTGGATTGCCAGGCTTGCAAGGTGAACCCGGCGAAAACGTCTACGGTGTGCGGGGTGCGCCAGGTGATCAAGGAGACAGAGGAGAGCCTGGTCCATCGATCACAGAAACGGATAAACAGACGGGCAAGGGCGTGGCGACGAAGGGTAACAAAGGTGCGAAGGGGATGAAAGGAGTTGCGGGGGTAACCGGTCCAAAGGGAAAACCTGGTATCAAAGGTCCTTCGGCAAGTACCATTTTGTAATTTTCTATCGTAATCTGACGATTGGTTAGGAAAGAAGGAAGTGAACAGAGAAAGGAAAGGGAAAGAAAGACGCGTTTCGCCCTAAATAGACCTAGTAGATTCATCGTAAAGACTACCTTTTCAGGACAGTTAGACTCAGGTTAGAAATTGTATATACAGGGTGTCCCAGTTGGTTTCGATCAAACTTCGCCAGTGTCTTCTATAGGTGTATCTGAGAAAAAAATGTTATATAAATATAGGTCGTTTGAAGCTTCGTTAAAAAGTTATTCTTGTTCGAACGACCTATGTTTATGTAACTCTTTCTTCTTACTGTAGAATATATTCTCAAAGTTTAGTCAGAAGAAACTGGGACACCTTGTATACATAATCATAGGAGCCTTCGCGAGGACTAGTGAGAAAAGTTAACGATAGTTCGGTTCTCTAGTGGTGAAGCATAGGAGTAATATTTATATTAACGTTGCTAATTAGTAGATCTTGGTGGCAAAATGTCGAAGAATGTTTAAAATAAATCCTTAACCCTTTTGCTTCTGTTGTATTCATGTGACTACATTTTTATTTCCATAAAATATTTTGTAAAATATTCGAAATAAACGTGAACTAAATGTATTCTATTTAGAAACGAATATTTTATCTGTATTCTGCATTTAAAGTCTCGTGTAACTGTATTATGTTTTCATTATTCCCAAATGGACACAAATGAAAAAAGTTGTCAAACGTTTCACAAATGTTAAAGTGTTTTTAAATATTGCTGATTTGTCACGTGATACCTATTTTGTGTAGTTGTGAAATAATTTGAGAATGAAAGGGTTAATAAAGACATCGTTCCAATATAGATCTAGTAACTATAAAATAGATCGTTCTCAATCAAATACCACTATGCTTTCTTTTCACACAAAAATTTATTACCCCAACAGAGAGGAACGTTACAAAAATTACGTTATCTATAAAGTATACAAAATTCTATCAACGAAACCAGATAAAAAATACGAAAACAGAACGTTCTACGTATCTATAAAAATTCTAAAACCATTCGATTGTTCTCACCATTCAACGCGCTCTCCTGTTTCTAATCCTTTAAAAAAACACCGCAACACCTTATTCAAAGCGCGTTTGAAATTACTCACCGACGCAACAATCCGCTTGATGTTGCAAAAAACCAGATTTATCAAAAAAAAAAAAAAACAATTAAATACAGTTTTGTTCGGTATTCGCGGTATTCAAATTTCTGTAACAGATTAACGACAACCGATCCGGTTGTACCGTGCGCGCAACGCTAAACCGATTGAACGTTTGGTCAATCGGGGTGTCGAGAGAGAAGATACGGATAATAGGGAAACGCGGCGATAAAAATTCGAATAGCTTGTAAAATTAACAGATCATCACCGCGGATTATCGTGATGCTTCGTTGTGTGTAAACGCGAAATATTCACGCAGGGTCGGCCAGGGTTTCCTGGTACTAAAGGTATGAAAGGAGAGCAAGGCAACGACGGGCCACGAGGTAAACAGGGTTTTGAGGGACCGCCAGGACCTGCGGGAGAAAAGGGAGAGAAAGGAGCTCCCGGCTATGCTGGTAATCCGGGACCGGATGGACCTGACGTAAGTGTTCCGTTCCTTTTGTCACCGTAGGAATTTCGGTAATGTATTTCAATTGTAAATTTGGCTTAAATGCAGTAGCGACTCGTAAGAATTTGTAGCGATGAAAGTAAAAAAGGATCACGTATTATATCATTAATAAAATTAAAGGGAATTATTTACGAAGCGGAAGGCATCGGTTATTCGATGATTTTTAAATATGTTGGAAAAATCAACATTTTTAGATAAATGTATGTAAATTTGATAGCGGCGATAAGTACAGAGGAACTTTTATTTTATACTTATGGGCGAGGCGCTACTGTTTAAGTGACGTGCTATTTGACACAGATACAGTTAAAAAGTTTGTGCAAACTGTAAAGCAGTTTTAAGAGTATCGTTTTTCAATACGACAGTTGCACTTTGCATGAAATTTAAGTTACTAAAATGGTGGTCGAGTTAACTTTGCCACTGTAACATTATTGTAAGTTCATTACAGTGTGTAAGTTTGTTATTTGGAGTTTGATGTAGTTTGAAAAAATTTGAATTGGAAAAATTTAGTAAATTAATAGTTTTTAGGAAAGTTTCCTTTTATATTTGGTATTTAGGGAGAACTGGGAGAAACAGGAAACACAGGACCTCCTGGTAAACAAGGAGCTGCCGGAGAACCTGGAAAATATATACCAGAATTAGACGAAATAATTGAAGGAAACATTGGCATTCAAGGAGAACAAGGTTTATTTTACTTTGTGTTTATTAAAGTAACTAGATCGAACCACACAAATTTCGAAATTGTTTGTAGCCAAAGTATTTTCTTAACGATACATCGTGAAACTAATTCTCGAAAGAAAGTACGAGAAAGAGAAACAAAATCACGAGTAGAATCTTGTACTTTTCATAGAAGATTAACTTGAAACAAGGATTTTACACTAATCTTGTAACATAATAATTCGTAACTATCGTCAATATTAAAATTATCTATTTTCTACCAAAGTGCTTCATTTTGCAATATCACACAAAATCCTCTATTATTTATAAAAACTTAATTATAAGACACACGATTAATTACAACAACTACCATGTTTCTGCAGGTAGAAACGCCATTTCAATAATTTTCTCCTCTATTCAGGTCCACCTGGAAAGCCAGGAGAATCGGGAACACCAGGTTTGCCTGGTAAAGTAGGTTACATAGGACCACCTGGTCCTCCAGGACCTGCTGGGCACCCTGGATTGCCAGGATTGAAAGGATCGTCCATCAAAGGACAGCCAGGAGACGATGGTGTGTATTCGATGACAAGAGAAGCCTCCAATTGACTGATTCGCGAAATTCACTGAACGTCTTTCTTCTAGGTCTTCCCGGAGAGATGGGCTCTCAAGGTCCTCCAGGTATACCTGGGTTAATTGGACCCATGGGACCAAAAGGATATCCAGGAATATCGATAGTAGGCTCCGCAGGTTTGGACGGAAAGCCTGGATATCCTGGTGTTCCTGGAACAGCTGGAGATCGTGGAGATCCTGGTCCTTCAGGTACCCTCATTTTCAACGCATTAGAGAAATACTATAACATCTTTAACAAAAATAAGCTACTGAGAAAGGATATTAAAGAGTAGATTCGGGTAAAGTATCTAGAATTTCTATAAAACCCATGGTAACTTGGAACTGTTAACGTTAAATTAAAAGACCAGTATTAAGTCTAATTATGGATTAATTAGAAGCAATAGATACTATTTTCGATGTTTTTATTTTAGATAATATTAAACGATGAAAAAATGTTTTTCCTTCTGACGTAGAAATAAGTGTCCTCTTTGAATTATAAAAATTTGTTCGAATAGAATCATTTGTTGTCAAAATTGTAAAACGTAGGAACTTATGTTATAATGGAAATTATCGTGAAATTTTTCATAACTGTGACAATTCTCGTTTTCATTCGTCAGGCCCGAAGGGCTTCCCTGGCAAAGGAATTGGGATTCGCGGTCCTCCTGGTGAACCTGGCTTGCCAGGATTACCAGGAACTCCTGGACGCAACGGATGGCCAGGCTTCCCAGGTACCAAAGGTTTAAAAGGTTTAGTAGGCGACGACTGCGGCGTTTGTTTACCAGGTAAGCTTTCTTGATAAATTATGAAACGTGTAGAATCAAGTATCGGGCGTAAAATGGAAAAGGAAAAGATACAAATGCAAAGGTTGCAAGGATAAAATTTCTACCATAATGTTTCATCGAACGTAGCTTTTCTTTTCAAGTATAAATCACAATATACAGGGTGGGTCACGCAAAACAGACCACCTAGAGAATTGTCTTTCTTTAGCTACGATCGCACGAGAAAATTTGTATGCGTAATTTAAATGCTTTCAAAGTGTGAATGAAATGGCAAAGAATGAAAGGAAGTTTCACGTTTGATTTAAAATTTTAGAGTTCAAGGACGCTTTAAGTTCGATAAAAAAGAATATCTAACAAACAGAAAAAAATTTGTCAGCTATCTCGTTCACCCTTTCAAATCATTTAAATTACGTATAAAAATTTTATAATAAAGCAGCGAATGGAACGAAGATTGCACGTAGATTGTCAACGTGAAATTCAAAGCATCTTTTTATCCGAGCGTTTACGGAACACTGAACTTCGACATTCTATTTTAATTCTATTTTGAAAATCTGTGCGCTGATATTACTACATTATTCGGTGGCTTCGCTCCATTTGCTACCGGCGAGACAATATCAGTTTACTAGCGTGACTAATGATGATGACGTCTTGAGGTAAGAACGGTGGACAGTTACTGTTGTATCTGCAACTTGTAATGTGGGTATAATGTTATCAGGTCTGACAGTCCTCTCCACTTATCAGACATTAATCTTACGAACATAAATTTAACCCTAACTGTCAGCCTAATGAAATTATAGTTTGCTGTATTATCATACTTAAATACAGCAAGGACACTGTGAAAAGTTACATTGCAAATATTTTGATTGTGAGCCGTTTTTTCTTGAAAAGTCCAATATTGAAAAGAAAATGAGTTAAGGCTAGTTTCAGCTAAACATGGACGTCTTCTTTTTATATTTATAATAACAAAGTCAATACACTGCAATGTTCTCGTGAACTCGTTAAAAGAAGTTTAACTGTTAAGTGTTGTTGCATAAATGCTTTTTTTGAAAATGGTATGAGTTCATTTGTAGCTAAAAAGATCCTTGTTTTTCTTTGACAATATTATTAATAATTATTATCGCGTAATAAAATTTAACATGTTTACAATTTTAGAAAGATTAGAGGAAGTTATTAACGTTTGCCAATATTTTTTAATTATTTCGAACGTGAACCCTTAAATATCTCCATATAAGAGTAAATGGACTTTTAAATGGACCGTTTAAAAAGAAAAGGCTCATATAAGTATTTGTGATTTATTGTTATTCTTGTTACCATCATGTTGCACAAACTTCAAAATAATATCTTTTTATTTCGAAAGAAAATATTTAATAGAAAAAGTTAAGGTGTTTACTTTGTAACTTTAATTGTATGCATAAATATATTAGCTGATAGAATGCACTATTTAATCTTATATTTATTACGTTTATTATATTCAATATTACAGTTGGTTCTATTTATTTACAGCAAGTTATTGCAACTTCCGGTTGTTTTTCCTGTTATTAAAAGATAAGACGAGACATGCCATATGATATGTGATTTAAAGCCTTTGATCCAAAGCCTTCATCAAAGATCTAAAAACTCGCTGATATTACGAAACTCTTCCCTAGTACTTTTACTTCCTTTTCTTAAAGGATACAACTTCCGTCTAAAAGCAACAGATGCTGTTTACTTCAGATTCAGATTATAAAAAACTAAAAGCTCTTGAGATAAATCTGTTAGAAATATGTACACTCTAGAGTGTACTCCAAGTAATACATAAAAAATTCTTTAAGTCAAAGATTTCAGTAGATTTTAATATAATTCGGTAGATTTTAATAGATATCCGCAGATTTCAAAGGATTCTGATAGATTTCAATAGAATACAGTAGATTTTAGTAGAATTCAGCAGATTTCAGTAGATTTGAATAGATATCCGTAGATTTCAAAAGGTTTCGATAGATTTCGACAGAATACAGTAGATTTCAGTCGAATTCAACAGATTTCAATAGATTGTAAAATAGAATTCAGCAGAGATCACTAAATTTCAGTAGAATTCAGGAAATTTCGATACATTTCGTTACACTTTGGTAGATTTCACTAAAATTCAGTAGAATTCGTTAAATGTCACCAAATCTCAGAATGCTTCACATTCAATAAGCGTCCTCGTCCTTACGAACATCAGTCTATATGCATAATTCACAAGGACCACAACTTCTTTTCCACAATCACGAATATTAAACATCCCACTTTCACATTTTACAATTAAAAAATTTTCACGTCTGTTATAAACAAAATTTAGAAAGTGCAAACTCCGTGAAAGATACATTATTTAAAGAGTAGAAGAAAAAACACCTTTCGTTAAATATACTTAGAATATTTCTCACCTAGGACGACCTGGCGGTAAGGGTGAACTCGGTGATTCTGGACTGAACGGATATCCTGGAACGCCAGGATATCCAGGAATGCAGGGACCTCGTGGACTGAAAGGAATTCAAGGCAAACCGGGTCCTATTGGATCAAGGGGATTGGAGGGCGACAACGGAAGGCCAGGTGTCGCAGGTCCCCAGGGACCTAAAGGAGAAAAAGGAAAGCTGATATTGCCAGATGGCAAGGTCATTGGAGAACCTGGCGATGTAGGTGAAAAAGGTTATCCTGGTTTCGAAGGACTGAGAGGACCACAAGGTGCACGTGGTCTTCTGGGCGACACAGGACCTCCAGGACCTAAAGGAGAGAAGGTAAGGATATACTAATTGAATTTTCTTTCTTATCTTTTCGAATTTAACGACGTGGTGCAAAAAAAGCGTGCAAAATGTACATAGAGGGGTTATTTATAGGGGTGGAGAAATATGTTGAGAATGTATAATGACGTTTTGTTTGCACGGAGCCTTTGTTCCTGTCTGAGTTGAGGTTGCAAATTGATCGAGGTGTGGGACACGATTGCAGTAGCAGGAAAAGAACTTTTATATCGTTGAACGGTGATATAAGGATATACTAATTGAATTTTCTTTCTTATCTTTTCGAATTTAACGACGTGGTGCAAAAAAAAAAAGCGTGCAAAATGTACATAGAGGGGTTATTTATAGGAGTGGAGAAATATGTTGAGAATGTATAATGACGTTTTGTTTGCACGGAGCCTTTGTTCCTGTCCGAGTTGAGGTTGCAAATTGATCGAGGTGTGGGACACGGTTGCAGTAGCAGGAAAAGAACTTTTAT
>NW_017100195.1:1634539-1637473 GCF_001263275.1 Habropoda laboriosa | reverse complement strand
TCGATGGAAGCACTATTTCGAATGCAAAACATTGTTGTACGCGTTACTTTTCAATGCAACATTGCTTGAAACGTTATATTTGAACGCAAACATTGTTAGAATCTCTATTTCAGATTGCAACATTATTAGAAGCGTCATTTCGAACGCAAACATTATTACAAGCACTACCCTTGAATGTAACATTGTTACAAGCGTCACTCTCGCTTGTAACATCGGTAACTCGTATTATTTTAGAATGCACATTGTGGCAAACGTGTTGTCGAGTTTGCAGCAGCATTGTGGCCGCGAATCGCTCCCGAAAATTGCACATTGTTGCAAACGCGGTTCTCCCTTTGCAACATTGTTGCTGTGAATCGCTCCCGAAAATTGCACATTGTTGCAAACGCGTTCTGGGCTTGCAACTTTGTTGCCGGGACTCGCTCCCGAAACTTGCACATTGTTGCAAACGCGTTCTCGGCTTGCAACTTTGTTGTCACGAAAATTAGCACATTGTTGCACGACGCACCGTTTTGCAACAATGTGCAATTTTCGGGAGCGACTTTCGGCAACAAAGTTGCAAACGCGGTTCTCCCTTTGCAACATTGTTGCCAGGAATCGCTCCCGAAATTTGCACATTGTTGCAAACGCGTTCTCGGCTTGCAACTTTGTTGTCGCGAAAATTAGCACATTGTTGCACGACACCCCGTTTTGCAACAATGTGCAATTTTCGGGAGCGACTTTCGGCAACAAAGTTGCAAGCGCGATATCACCATTATGCAACATTGTTGCCAGGAATCGCTCCCGAAATTTGCACATTGTTGCAAACGCGTTCTCTGCTTGCAACTTTGTTGTCGCGAAAATTAGCACATTGTTGCACGACACCCCGTTTTGCAACAATGTGCAATTTTCGGGAGCGACTTTCGGCAACAAAGTTGCAAGCGCGATATCACCATTATGCAACTTTGTTGCCCGGAGTCGCTCCCGAAAATTGCACATTGTTGCAAACGCGTTCTGGGTTTGCAACTTTGTTGTCACGAAAATTTGAACATTGTTGCACGACACCCCGTTTTGCAACAATGTGCAATTTTCGGGAGCCATTCCTGGCAACAAAGTTGCATAACGGTGATATCGCGCTTGCAACTTTGTTGCCGAAAGTCGCTCCCGAAAATTGCACATTGTTGCAAACGCGTTCTGGGTTTGCAACTTTGTTGTCACGAAAATTTGAACATTGTTGCACGACACCCCCGTTTTGCAACAATGTGCATTTTTCGGGAGCGACTCCCGACAACAAAGTTGCAAACGCGGTTCTCCCTTTGCAACATTGTTGCTGTGAATCGCTCCCGAAAATTACACATTGTTGCAAACGCGTTCTGGGCTTGCAGCTTTGTTGCCGGGTCTCGCTCCCGAAACTTGCACATTGTTGCAAAACGGGGTGTCGTGCAACAATGTTCACATTTTCGTGACAACAAAGTTGCAAGCCCAGAACGCGTTTGCAACAATGTGCAATTTTCGGGAGCGATTCCTGGCAACAAAGTTGCATAACGGTGATATCGCGCTTGCAACTTTGTTGCTGTGAATCGCTCCCGAAAATTACACATTGTTGCAAACGCGTTCTGGGCTTGCAACTTTGTTGCCGGGTCTCGCTCCCGAAACTTGCACATTGTTGCAAACGCGTTCTCGGCTTGCAACTTTGTTGTCACGAAAATTTGAACATTGTTGCACGACACCCCGTTTTGCAACAATGTGCAATTTTCGGGAGCGACTTTCGGCAACAAAGTTGCAAGCCGAGAACGCGTTTGCAACAATGGGCAATTTTCGGGAGCGACTTTCGGCAACAAAGTTGCAAGCCGAGAACGCGTTTGCAACAATGGGCAATTTTCGGGAGCGACTTTCGGCAACAAAGTTGCAAGCCGAGAACGCGTTTGCAACAATGGGCAATTTTCGGGAGCGACTTTCGGCAACAAAGTTGCAAGCCGAGAACGCGTTTGCAACAATGGGCAATTTTCGGGAGCGACTTTCGGCAACAAAGTTGCAAGCCGAGAACGCGTTTGCAACAATGGGCAATTTTCGGGAGCGATTCACAGCAACAATGTTGCAAAGAGAGAACCGCGTTTGCAACTTTGTTGTCACGAAAATTTGAACATTGTTGCACGACACCCCGTTTTGCAACAATGTGCTAATTTTCGTGACAACAAAGTTGCAAACCCAGAACACGTTTGCAACAATGTGCAATTTTCGGGAGCGATTCCTGGCAACAAAGTTGCAAACCTGTAACGCGTTTGCAACAATGTGCAATTTTCGGGAGCGACTTCAATCAACAAAGTTGCAAACTCCATTACGCGTTTGCAACAATGTGCAAGTTTCGGGTGCGACTCCCGGCAACAAAGTTGCAAGCGCGATTTCCCCTTCCTCAACTTTGTGTCGCGCGCGGGACAATTCCAAACAATTCCAAACGCTAGAAATGTTTAAATTTCTCTTCAGAAATACCGTAACAGATGTTTCACCAATTAAAACAATTGTTTTTAGGGGGATTACGGTGCTACAGGACTCCCAGGTGCGGATGGTTACCCAGGCAGCGATGGTATTCCAGGTGGAAAAGGTGACGATGCATTAACGCCAATCGAATATCTAAGAGGAGTAAAAGGCTTTGGCGGTATTCCTGGAATGAAAGGCATAGAGGGTGATAAGGGAGCAAAAGGGGAACCAGGTTTAGCCGCGAACGCGAATGCAGAGCTAAAAGGAGACCGCGGGCCAAAAGGAGAAAGGGGTGGTCCAGGTGAGAAGTTGAGAAAAATAATAATTGTGCCATTAATATGAGATAATTTCGAATAATTGAAATTATTTCATTCTTACTGTCTTTCTTCATATACAAGACCACAGAAGTCTTTGTGAAAGTGTTAAAGCTTTTTATAGTGAATATTTTTTTATTTGTATGTATATATATATATATTGCTT
>NW_017100195.1:1623015-1634433 GCF_001263275.1 Habropoda laboriosa | reverse complement strand
TTGGGTCAGTAATTTAAAAAAAATTTTAATTTGTGATTTTAAATAAATGGTCAGTATTTAAAATAAATCATCGGTACGTGATATAAGTGGACAGTATTACATGCATGATTAATGAAACAATTGTCAGTATTTTTGTGAAAATATTAACAAACATAATAATTTGCCGGTGTTTTAAATAGATGTTCAATGTGCATAATAAAATATCGAAAATTTAAATTTTACTGACCAAGGAACAAATCAATAGCGACCGAATAAAGAAAATTGTACCGACAAAATGCTGATAATTAATTATTTATACCGATGGAAATATTCATCTTTATCGACTGTTTATTGTAAAAAATACTTACTGTTAATTTTAAAAAAATACCGACCAAATAAATAGATGTGGATTATAAAATATTACAGTTGAAATTGGTAAATACGAATAATTTAACTTACAGCACAGACTTATTCTACTGAAATGAGTAATTAGAAGTAACCTTGCCTCGTTGATTTATCGATGCTTAGAACATCTTCCAATTATTCAAACAACTTGCAGTTACCGTTCAAGTAACGGTGAATTTCTGACTGAAATTCTTGCAGGAGCGGACGGTCCTAAAGGACGTCAAGGTCAGATCGGTGTCGAAGGTTACCCAGGACAACCAGGACATCCTGGGGTTCCTGGTGCATCACTTTCGGGTCCTGTAGGATTCCAAGGATACCCTGGAATGCCTGGAGATCAAGGCCCACGCGGTCCAGCGGGTGCTCCAGGACCGATGGGACTTACCGGGCTTCCGGTGAGTGTACAAGAAGTAAACTCTGATAAGTGGAAAATACGAAGTACAAAAAAGAAGGAAAAATACTTTATTCACTACGTTAACTTGTTAAGGCGATTAAATTCCTTATTGCACAAGGAAAATATTTTTCAAACTTGAACCTACTTTTCACAAGAAGAAATTTGATTTTTATACTCGTGAAGATTCATTAGACAGATATTTCTAATTTCGTATTTTCGTTATCAGAGAATTTTTAATCGAGAAATAAATCCTCCACATAGGTGATTACCCGTTCGATATTTCCAGGGTCGCGCAGGGAATAAAGGTGATCGTGGTGAGCCAGGTTCGAATCAAACCTTTGGCGACTATGGGCTACCAGGTATGTTTGGTGAAAAAGGAGACTACGGTGAAGCTGGACCAAGAGGTCGTCCTGGTAGAATCGGAATAGGCGGGCCAAAGGGTAACAAAGGTGGCAAGGGTGCACCTGGTTTCGAAGGACAACCTGGTCTTCAGGTATAATCGCAGGTTTTTTAATAGAAATACAAGAGAGTACAGGTAACGTGTGATTTCTCGAGATTAAAGTGAGAAAATCGATCAACAGGGAGCTAAAGGTGTACGAGGAGATACTATTCAAGGAGTTAGAGGACTTCATGGATTAACCGGCCAACCTGGAATGCCTGGAAAAGTGGGAGACGTTGGTACTCTCGGTACGACAATTTGATATCTACAAATTTTTCTAGCAGATCGCTTTGAAAGGTCTTCCTACTGCGACGGGTTTAAAAAATTGATTTTTCTTTGCATTTTCTTATAGTTTGATACCTTGAAAATATGTCCACCAGGCCAGTTACGTTGGTTGACTTAAAAGCTAATTTATGTCAGATTTGCTACACTAAATTTACAAATTTATAATTTGTCGGCCAGTTATGTTAGGATATAATAATTGAAAAACTGATTTATGTCAGATTTGATACACTAAATTTACAAATGATACCTTTGAAATATTTCGCTCTTTTTGACAAAATAATTGTCTCATCTCGATAGTGATCTGCTTTCACATAATCCCCGCATGTTTTGCGAATAATCGGTACCACTATTAAAGCGTGTAAAACATGCATGTACATTGTTGAAATATCATTGGCATTCGGAATTTGTTAAGTTTGCATTTCCTCACGTGTATACTACAATAGGGAGAACGCGTGTATCGAGAGAGGCGTGTTCGTTGCTTGTTTATTGCGTTCATGCGTTACTACTAATCCTTGTTTATCGTGACCTAACAGTTCCATGAATTGTCGAAATTGTTTCGAAAGGGATGCACCGTAGAGAATCGCTCCATATGCTGATTAGATTTCCTCATGCATTTTAAAGTAATCGGATTTAAATAGCGTTAATTGCCGTTAAACAATATAATTCATGTGAAGAATGAAGAAAATAATTTAAAATATTATTACATATTTTTCTTCTCAAAAATTGCATAATTTAGCGATCACCGTAAAAACTGACAAACTAGAAAAATTGGGGACTAGGGGAACACTGAAAAAATATTTTTATTGCACAGTAACATTGACAATATTCTATAATATTCCAAAAAAATCTATCAAAGAGATATCCTAAACACCAAATTACTGTAAACGTACACAACATTTCCGTTGCGGCAGAATTTTAGTACGCAACGTGCAAATTTTGAACCGCAAAATTGATTATTTTCGCGTGTATCGTTTTAAAATTCTTATAGAAGTGCCTAAAGCATTAAATTAAGGTGAAAATGCACAGTGCGAGAAAATTCTCCAAACGCCTCTAGGCGCCAATAGCAACAAAACTGTCGACAAATTAAGAAAAAGAAAAACAATTGAATAATTCATCAAAATCGCCTGTAAAAAGCATCGAAAATACTTCTAAAACACATGAATCCTTTGCAGGTCTCGACGGACCACCTGGGTTCGACGGAATGAAGGGACTGAAGGGAGAAGTCGGTTTGATTGGACGTCGAGGTGGCGACGGTGACGATGGACCAATGGGTTACCTAGGCAGAGACGGTTTACCTGGTATGCCTGGCCGACCTGGAATGGACGGTGATGTTGGTGAGACTGGCGAACATGGTCCACCTGGCTGGATCGGCCTCGAAGGATATCCCGGACCAATAGGACCTAAGGGAGAGGGAGGAGTAATTGGTACACAAGGTCCTCCAGGAAGGTTAGGACAACGTGGATACAAAGGAATCCCTGGAGACCCTGGTCCAGACGGTTTCAAGGGACTTCCGGGTGAGAACGCGTTCAGCGGACAACAAGGCGACATAGGTGAGCCTGGTTTCATGGGCGAAGTCGGAGCTCCTGGATTCCCCGGCGTGGATGGACGACCTGGTTTACCTGGTGAGCCAGGTTTAGCTACCCATGGGTTCGATGGTCTACCAGGAGAAAAAGGTGAATCTGGTTATGACGGATTCAATGGAATACCTGGTCTAAAGGTAAGTTGCTCGCTAATGAGACAATTTGTTGTAATTTTAGAAAAGTTTCTTTATTTTCTGTTACTCCGTTGATTGGTTTCTGTGATTTTATTAGTACGGGATTTGAATGATTATTATTCGTGCTCTATTAGATCCTCCTGAAAGTTCCCGCGGTTTTAGCCAATTAGAATTTTTATATACCCAGAATTAACCCTCGTACGACAATTGCAGGGTCATTTTGACTCAACGGCGATAAAGTCAGACGGCTCGGATTACGTTTGGTACAGGAAATACACCTATTTTACGTATCAAATGTAAATCACTTATGCACAATTCCTTCTTAAAACCCGTGTACGATAGAAACGTTTCTCTGGGTCAAAATGACCCTGCATTCGTCTCCCACGTCCGTCTAAAACTACTCGCCTTCCGAGGGTTAATTCTCCTGTAACGCGTTGACAAAAGTGTACGGAACATTACAGAGATGTTCTAAAAGTATTAGATCCTCTGAAATATTAGAATTTTTCGTATTGGACGTTGCAAAAATAAATTTTAAATAAAAAAGTTTTTTTCCAAGTGAACGACTTAAAACCGCGGGAACTTTCAGGATGATCTAATACTTACAAATTCATTCTGACGAGAATGTTTACATTAAGGAACCTCAAAAAATGTGCAGTATTGCTAGAATGTGTTAATTCTCTTTTAATAAAGGGAGAAATAGGCGACATGGGACCAGATGGACTGAAAGGAGAAAGAGGAGACTGGGGATTCAAGGGATGGCCTGGATTCATCGGTAGAAACGGTAAAAACGGCCCGAAAGGTGAACGAGGTCTAACGGGACAACGTGGTTTCAATGGTACCAAAGGTGACAGAGGATTGGACGGTGATCCTGGTCAAATGGGTATGCCAGGTAAGTTTCACAGTTTCAAATACTATAAATCATCTCGCTTGAAATCATAAGAAATCAAACCAAACATATATCACATTGATAATTCTTAAATACCGTCCAGATTATCAGTCTACAGTTCGAATGTTCAACGAATACCGTCGATATCTGTCACATTTTCACCGTTTAACTGCAAAGTATTCGAAAAGTGGAATACAGGTTAAGGTATCGCACTCTGCAAATTTTGTTCTTTAAGGTCCCAGAGGATTGCCCGGTTTGACGGGAACACCGGGACCGAAAGGATTCGTTGGTGAACCTGGTCTGCCCTCGTACGCCGAAGCAGACAAGGGTGATTTCGGAAATCCTGGTCTTAACGGAGTACCCGGCGAAAAAGGAAAACGGGGCGATGAAGGTTTAACAGGATTACCTGGTCGCAAGGTGAGCACACACTGCTGAACACACGCGTATAATTTTTTCAATCATTTGTCATCGCCTGAGAAAATTGAAAATTAAAAATGGACGAACGGTGAAGAATGAGCGAAACTATTCGCTCGTTAAGGGTGTCTTTATGGAACCGAATTGAATAAATTCATGTTCGTAAAGTACAGACACCGTGATCCACGGTCTACTTGACCCTTTGACTACTGGCCACTCAGAAGTAAAGTGCTCGCTGTGTAACGAAACATGTTTAGGAATTAAGTTACCGGTATAATTCACTTATTTGATCGATATTCTGTATTTTATATTTATAGAACGAAGGATGTATAAGGTGAACCATGTGATCGTGTTTGAAATTTTGCTGTTAGTGGGCAGATAGATATTTTTTTCTTTGTTGTATATGGTTCGAAGAAGCCCCTATTTTATCAGCTTTTTTAACCATTTGAAGTTCTATGTCGTATCGAATATTGTCTTCAGATATCGTAGAACGATAAATTATAAATTATAAACGATAATAAACCATTTTCTTATGCATTTTAGTGCTGAAATTTAATATTTTATAGCTAATATTACGCTGAAATATTGAAATAAAGAGTGTCGCCAAGTCCAGTGCTGACTAACTGGACTATTCGGACCGCAAAGGGTTAAATTTTCTAGATCATCTTCAGCTTTTTACAAGAAAATCTACAATTCTTTTACATCAAAAAATATTTTGTTCTTCATCTGAAGTTTATCTACAAAAGAAACTAAAGATAACCTTCAGCCAAGTATTCTACAATCATCCTAAGGACCTCTTTAACACGTTAAGCGCCATGTCAGTCACCGGTGACTGACACTATACTTTCCGTTCGGACCGCGTCAGTCACCGGTGACTGACGATATACTTTCCCGTTCGGACCGCGTCAGTCACCGGCGACTGACACTATACTTTTCGTTCAGGCCGTGTCAGTCACCGGTGACTGACGATATACAATTAAAAAAATTATATCCTTCTATTGATAAATTTTAAATAATTTGGAGATCATAAAAGAATGTACCTAAATGTTACTTGTTACAAAAAAAAAGTTTTAATGAGTATTATTAAAACACATGTAGTCTTATCGCAACCTTACACAGATCTCCGGCCGCCAGCATATCGGTGAAATCGGATATCGCGGGCTAAACGGAAAGGAAGACAAAACAGGCTTGGCGCTTAACGTGTTAAACCCTATTATGCGAAATAAAGAACGTTCCGATCGATCCACTAACGACAGAATAATTTCGAATGATCCCGTTACGCGGTTCATCCTGCGTAATATTTAAAAGCGAAGATAGCGTGATCGATTACTATTGAACGGCTATAGACGCTGATAGCAGTCATTGGGTCAAATAACGACCAACTTGTTTATTCAATTTACGTGAGAAATCCGATCGAAATGATAACGCAAGGGGATTTAACTTATAAACGAAAGTCAATGAAATGATTCCAGGGTGAGAAAGGTGACGTGGGATTGTATGGACCCGATGGATTCCCAGGTATATCAGGATCCCCTGGTCCACAAGGTGACATAGGACCTCCAGGTTACCCAGGTAAAAATAAAGCACATTTCTGATTTCAAACAGTACGATTAACCCTCGTACGCTTCTCGGGTGAAAATTCACCCATAGCCACTTTCCAGATCCTGTACTATGCTTGATTTCTTTCTGAATGTGTTACAACTTCGTGTATTTGAAATTCACAAATTTAACTAACTTTCAATGAAACGTAGTGTAAAAGATTACCAATAACGTCAAGCAAAATATAGAGCGACAATGGGTGAAATCTCACCCGAGGATCTCTTGCGTAACTATTTCTGAGGAACGTACGAGGGTTAAAAGCAAACGATCTCCGATCGAGTATTTATATTAATTATATTATCATTTAGGATTACCTGGTATATCCCCGGAACCTGGTGAACCTGGACAACCTGGATTGGACGGAGCACCTGGTATTCCAGGAATTCCAGGTCAAAAAGGCGCTCCTGGGGAATATGGATACACTGGTCCCAAGGGAATTCAAGGAGACATTGGTTTTACCATTCGTGGTCAGAAAGGACTTCCGGGAGATCGTGGTAACCACCCATTTTTTTCTTGAATGTAGTCACAATTTCACGAAACATTATTTTTCGTACATTTCGCATTTTTATCCAAGTGTTACAAATTCACGCTGTGAAATCAAATTGAATCTTCGAAACTGCAACACTCTTCTGATTTTTAGCAACTTGAAACAGAATTTTGCGAACTTTAAGCAGAAGTTTAATAAGGAAAAAATATATAGTATTCGCAAGTTTAGATAAAACCGCAAAATTGTGTTTGATAAATCTAGAACAATTCAATTAAATCAGAAAACACTTTAACTAGAACTCTTGAAGAGAAAAATGCGTTCACATGGTAAAGACAATAATTTCACTTTAAATTAATTAAATAAATTATCAAATACACGATATAGCAATCTTTATATTACCAAATATATTTTTATTAATTATTATAACTTCAATTGGAGTTACTTTTTTTAATTTCGTAAGAACGTGAAGTTTTAGCATATATTGAAACACAGAATGATCTAAATAAAGTTGATTTTAAAGAATTATTACAATAAATTCATTTCTAAAGAATGACTTCTAATTAAGTTCTAATTAAAGTTTCGTGCATTTTCATGTTTAGGTGCACCTGGTTTCGACGGCTGGCCCGGTATTCCAGGATTGAAAGGGATGCCAGGTCTTTCTGGCCTGAAAGGACCAAAAGGCTATATGGGAGACCGCGGAAAACCTGGATACTCGATTGCAGGACGACCAGGAGATCTAGGATTGCCTGGATTAGATGGCGACAACGGAGCAAAGGGACAAATAGGTGATTTCGGTATTCCAGGATTTAATGGACCACCAGGACCAAAAGGAGAACACGGTGATTATGGACAACCTGGTTACCCTGGTCCAGCAGGTCCGCCAGGACCAAAGGTTCGTCATTTCAGCCATTATTACGTTCAATATACAGGGTCGGCCACGTAAAACAACCACCTAATTATCCTCTCTAGTTACGGTGCTACGAGACAATTTTTATACGTAATTTAAATAATTTCAAAAGGTGAATAAGGTCGGAAATCGGAAATTGTCATTTCAGGGTGTGTTGCCTTTTAAGTAAAATTCTAAATAAATGTTAACATCCTGTGAAAATGAATCTAACGCCAAAATTAATAATAAAATACGTTCAAAATGTACATTTGCTATCGGCAGAAAAATAAATATCAATCAGAAAATTTTAACTGTTCACTTCACAGGGGCCAAAAGGAGAACGTGGATTCTCACATTTCCCAATGAAAGGTATGCCTGGTGATAGAGGACCCCCAGGACTGCCAGGTAACAAAAACGAAACAGAAATAATAGAAAATAACTGAATGTAATAATAACATAATACAATGAAATAATGCGAATGATTCTTGATACAGGTTTCCCAGGGGTAGAGGGAATGAAGGGAGAACCAGGATATGATGGAATACCAGGACAAGAAGGAGAACCTGGAATGGCTGGACGTGTAGGTATGCAGGGCCCAGACGGTGATGAAGGTGCTCCTGGTTATTCTGGTTCACGCGGTTCCGTTGGAATACAAGGTCCTGCAGGTGAGGAACTAACTACTAATTAACGAAATACAGCTGTTAACCCTTGTGTAGGCAAATCAAAATATTCACAGTTGTTCGAAACTTTCATATTTAAAATTGTTTGCACAAATTTTTTTATTCTGGAAACCTATATCGACGTAAAGATGGGGGAAAAATGGGGATCCAGAGCGATTTTATGATACTTTCACAAGAAAATAAAACACTTTTGAAGGACAATACAGAAATGGATTCTCGATTGTATATATAAGGGTTAATGATAATGGACACGTTAAGCGCCAAGCCTGTTTTGTCTTCCTCTCCGTTTAGCCCGCGATATCCGATTTCACCGATATGCTGGCGGCCAGAGATCTGTCTAAGGTTGCGATAAGACTGCATGTGTTTTAATAACTCATTAAAATTTTTTTTTTGGTAACAAGAAATATTTAGGCACATTCTTTTATAATCTCCAAATTATTTAAAATTTATTAAGAGAAGAATATAATTTGTTAAATTGTATATCGTCAGTCACCGGTGACTGACGCGGTCCAAACGAAAAGTATACTGTCAGTCACCTGTGACTGACGCGGTCCGAACAGAAAGTATAGTGTCAGTCACCGGTGACTAACATGGCGCTTAACGTGTTAAAGGTTGCACGGAAGTATCTAACGAATACTAGGAGAAAAGAATTATTAAATAGGTAATGTTGTATTACAAGTATAGAAATGTAAATTGTGAGTTTGTAGGATATCCTGGATTACCAGGCGCGCCAGCACCACCGGCGCCAGGACCACGAAACAGAGGCTTCTACTTTGCTAGACATTCGCAATCTGAAATGATACCAATATGTCCGAAGAACAGTGTGAAACTCTGGGACGGTTTCTCCTTGCTACACATAGTGGGCAATGGAAATCCTTACGGGCAAGATCTTGGTAAGAAGGAATAAGGAAATGTCGGACAGTTCACTTATTGTTAGCAAATTAAATGTAAATGAAAATGTGCTTCGTCTGTAAAGGATAATTTGAAATTCATCGAGATGAATTTCAATCTACGACTCCTCAATCTTTAAAAGGTTGTATTTTTTCGGGACAATTTTGAAATCCAAAAAATGATACGTATCTCTTACATTTTTCATATTTGATAATCACACTCTTAGGCTGGTATGAACTTTGACATGTGAACCGTTAATATTTACAAATTCAGAATTCATGAGATGCAACATGTTACCACCATTTTTCAATCCACAATTCTCAATCTTTGAAAAGTTGCATTTTGTCAGAACAAATTTATATCCAACAAATAATGAGAAATTGTGAAAAAATGTTATCTCGTATAATCGATTTTACAAGAAACATACGACGAGTAACATGATTCGAAAATATCGCTACTTCCAATGGATTCATTCCCTTCAGGTGCCGCCGGAAGTTGTCTCAAGAAGTTTTCCACCATGCCATTCATGTTCTGTAACATCAACAACGTGTGCGATTACGCGAATCGTGAAGATTACAGCTACTGGCTGAGCACGACAGAACCCATGCACATGTCAATGGCGCCGATACCGGCACCGGAAGTCGGCAGATACATCTCCAGATGTTCCGTTTGCGAGGCTCCAACTCGGGTGATCGCAATTCACAGTCAAACGATGTCTATACCACAATGTCCGGGTGGTTGGGAGGAACTTTGGGTCGGATACAGTTTCCTAATGGTTGGTATACATTCTAAAAAGATGTTCGCTCGCAATGGCTTTAAGAAATCGATTCGTTTTCAATTTTCTATTAAAGTAGGTATTCTGCTGAAAGAATTTTTGACAAATTCCAAATATTAGTTAGAAATTTCGAACATCATAGTTAACTAGACGTTATTTTGAATTTAAAAAAAAAGCAATAATAATAAAGCATAATATATCACTTAAAATGCCGGCTATTTTGTTGGAAACGACTTAAAGCGCCGCAATATTTACGAGTTTTGCAGAAACATGCACTTTTACAAAATAAAATTAAATAACTCGGGCAAAACACCAAATTTCGATTCAGAAATTTTGCATAGTGCTTACTACAGGCACAGCGATGATTTTTAACGATATAAATATTCAGCCACTTGCTGTTCAAGGGATATCATATTTTTTTCTGCACAAACGTGTAAAAACGCATTTAGGTGGGCCCGGCGCTTAACCCCTTAACTTATAGCAACGTCTCAGACTCGTGTCAGAGATTCTGGTGAAGATGTGATAAAAATCGTTATATTAGTAAGAAAAATTCATTGTACTCCTAACTTTCGTTTGAATTCGTAAGACTGAGGACTACTAAGGCTACTACTGATACCGTAGTAAAACAGCAAAATGGCCGACGCTTAGATGCACAGTGAGAAAAGAAATCATACGTTAAGGGGTTAATCGCTAGTCCACATATTACGCCTTAAAGTGGCTCCGGCGCTTAAAGTGATATTACGCTTAGAATAATGAAAATTTTCTTGTGGTCCCCTGAGCAAAACATGTCAATCTATACTATCGTAACATGACAATGACTATACTATCCACGAATAACCAAACTTTTCAGCACCGAGACGCCGGTGCAGGCGGAGGCGGACAGTCTCTGGTCTCTCCCGGCTCCTGTTTGGAAGAATTCCGCGCCAGACCGTTCATCGAGTGCCGTGGTTTGGGCACGTGCAACTACTTCTCCACCGCCACGTCGTACTGGCTGGCCACGATCAAGGAGTACGAGATGTTCCGTACGCCGATACCGCAGACGTTGAAGAGCGACCACACGTCGCGAGTGAGTCGTTGCGCGGTGTGCCTCCGCGGACATTCCACCGCTTCTTCGCAGGGCGGAACGTTGAAGCCTTTCCAGTCGAACGGCGAGAGGGAAACGGCCGGTAACATTCAGTACGCGCCGTACTATCCTCGTCAACCGGAGTATTACTATCAAAGGCAACCACCTACGGGCAGAGCGAGAGGATCGGGCAAGAACGTACCTTATCACTATCGGAAAAGAGGTCGACAACGTAAGCCGGAACGAACGAACGAGACACCGAATAAGGCTTAAAAAAAAAAGAAGGAAAAGATAATCGACGTGACAGGCATGATCCAGTGACGTTTGGAAGAGGAGCAACAGCGAGTCTGTGTGTATATAACAAGATACGTTCGGAAACCTGTTAGTTAAGTTATCCCGTGTCTAATTCCGTGTGGCGTTACGGTGATAACGAGAGGAGAGGCGTGCAGCCAATCGTGGTTTATTTTAATGCCAAAAAATACGACTATGGGGAAATAAACTTCGCCCGCTGAAACTGCCAATCG
>NW_017100195.1:1619421-1622990 GCF_001263275.1 Habropoda laboriosa | reverse complement strand
TTTGCATTTTTTGGAATAAAAAGTGTTTTATAGAAGCTGCCGGATTCTGTGCTACAGATCCTGATAATTTCAACGTCGCGGGTCGTTCAGAGTTTTTGTGTTCAATGGTCTTTTTTTGTTTTCAGTGCTTGTCAATTTCTTCGGTACTTATTTTAACGAGCTGTCGAGAGGATTGTGGATCGTATTTTATCTGAAGAATCGTAGAGTGTGAGAAGTGGAATGATTAATAATCTAGAAGGAAATTGACGTGAAAGAATAGGCTCACTTTTGAATAATATTATGGAAAAAAAAAAGATACAATAAAGATAGTTTAGCAGAAAGTAATTAGTATCTGAGAAACAGATAGATTAGAAAAATTACTAATGAAATGGGAAATACAATCGTCAAAGTAGCATTATTATACAAATTTTACTTGCAAATTCACGTTTAGAGCGACGAAAGTTTAGCGTTGAGAATAAGCAGGACCTTTAAACACGATGATTTAAAAATGAGTACAACTTCGAGTGTTCATAGCTGACAAGCGTGATACAAATGGTACAAATGAAGTTTTGTTTTAAGTTAGTCGAAGAAGAATTTGCACTTTTCTACGATTTCTAAATGTTTGCAAATGCACGCATGAAGAGATTTTAAAACGTTCTATGTAACAGATATCTGTAGGAAGAATGAAGTAAAAAAAAAAAACAGATTTTATACGAAATTATAATAAATTCGCGTCTTTTACTGTTGCTTCACTCGAAAAACTTCTTTCTCCCTTTTCTACATTCGCTTTAGTCCTGTTAGATAAGTTTCAATAAATAAAAAAAAACATACTTGCCATACGTAAACACTATTGTAGAATTTCTATTTAACATCCACATAGATTACGGAAAATTGAATAATTATCACACGATGTCGATTTTGAGCTTGATGCGTAGACAAATAGAAAACTATCGCGTGTAATGGTAAGCCTATTGTAATTTTACATTTATACATTATGTATCAATATTTTAGGTAATGAAATGTACTAATTAATTATTCAAAATGGTATCGTTCAACTGAGAAATAAAAATCTAGGCATCTGAAAATCAATACCTAAATAATTGCACAAACTACGACCTAAGGCTGTACTATCAATTCGACTCCTAAGCATCTCCTTATCCAACAATTATCTTTAAGTATTGAAAAAAAAAAAAGAAATAAATTGACTATAGATTTATCAAACTATACAATAAGCAATTGGTAAGTAAGAAATGTAGATTTTAATTTCGATTCAGCAGCACTATTCTTGCTACTATCAAAGATTTGACCTATAATGCAAAGAAAATGAACAATTTCCATTATCGGTGACCCAATAAACGACAGATTCATATTGAACGTCCGATATGAAAATAAAAGCGACGGATGATGTTTCTATTTTGTTAAAAAGGGTATGATTGCAGATGCCACAGGCATGACACCCAAAGGAAAATAAAGCACGTTGAAACTAATTACAGTTTAATGAATGATCCCGCACGGACCAGGCGCGAACTTCCAAAATAAATGTACACGTGAGAGATCGATATTATATTTATATTTATAAAATTATTCATCATTAGAAAGCACATATGATCTATCTATATGACGTAATTCACTACGCACACACGCGTACAAGCGTGCCTACGAGCGCACGCACGCACAAAGAGAAAAAAACACGCGGAGCCGCACGCACACCGTGAAATACCATTCATTCCTCGTCGCGCACGCAGGCGTAAGCACACACATACACACACGCGCGGGCATACATACACACGTACGTGGGCGCGCGTGCGCGCGCCACACACACACACACACACACAAAATAACCGCTGTGTGAACGGCGACGCGCGACTAACGAAACGAGTATACATGTCTATGTATGCACGTGTACATATTCAGAGTACCTCACGAATGTGTTTTACAGGGTTTTTCGTATCATTTATTTCTTCATGTACTTTTATTTATTTACTTTTTTTTTTGTAGTTTTATCTTTATTTTACGCATCTCTTTGTAACCGCTCGAACAATTGGAAGAAAATGCAACAGAGATGAGCAGGCCAGTGTCATCACAGTAATTATTTACCGCATTACGTTTTTATTCGAGAAAATATCTTCGTCTTTCGAAATCGTTTATCATTTATCCGCTATACATCATCTTCCTGTTATCTTTTTTTCACTTTTCATCTTTTTCCTTCCCGCGTTCGATTAAATATTAAACACACCACTTCTTATCTCCGTTTTGGATACACATTTTTCGTATTTTTTCTTCTTCTCGTTTCGCATCCTCCGTCAATCCCCGAATTCTTACGATCTAAATATATCCTTAAGAACGTTAACGTTCCCCTCTTCGTTTAATAAAAATCATTAATCGCTAGGACGTTCGTAAAATTGCAACTAAAAAAAAAAGAAAAAAAATAAAGAAAACGAATTCCTCGTCTCTCTCTCTCTCTCTCTCTCGCTCTCTCTCTCTCTCTCTCTCTCTCTCTCTCTCTCTAATCGTCTAACAAAAGGACACTCGATCAAACAATCGCGTTAAACTCGATCTCAACAGTCTCCCCCCGTTGGGTGCACGTTTGTACAAACACGTGGCCGTGAGGCGGAGACTTAAAAAAAAGAAAAGAAAAAGGGGAACAGAAAAAATTCAAAAAATAAAGAACACCGGGGAGAATAATAAAAGTTCGTCGTCGACGACGAATAATTTGAATAAAAAAAATATATATATATGTATATCGCGTTAAAACAAACTATACACTAAGGGACACCTCCGTCCGCGTGTTAAAAGGGAGAGAGAAAAAAAACAACAACAAAGCTTCAACGCGTTTGCGTATACGCGGTCTCTTTCTCTGTCGCGAAAAGTAGGCGCGACTCCCTGCAATGACGAACATACATCGCTTACATACACGGATTTCGCGCGCTATGTCTACCTCGTGGCAATTTCTTCCAACTTCCTCCGTTGTCTCCTACACCGTTTATCGCTTTCTTATTTTTATTTATTTTTTTTTTTTTTACTCTTTTTTACGCTCTTTTTTAATTTTTCTTTTCGTTTAATAACCGGTGAACATCCTGGAAAAATAAGACACTTGCGTGAGATTTCTTTCATATGCATGTATAATATACATATATACACACCGATTCTTTTGTGTCGCGCGACGTGTGTATATACATATAGAATAAACGTGAATTAGACGTATTTTTTCATTACTTCTTCTTCTCTCTTTTTTTCTTTTTTTTTTTCTTTTTTCTTTTCGTTTCTCCGCATCCTTTCTCGTTTCTTCCCTTTTTACCTTTCACATGTTACAATAATTAATTTTTCTTTTTCCACGATATTACGATCAATGCAACAACGGATGTCGTTTCGAAAAAGTAATTTTACGTGTGCATCTCTAAAAGACCCAAAGGAGAATTACCGAGCTATGCAAAATAGAAGGATTGATCTCCATTATTATTTTTTTTTTCTTTTTTTCATCTTCCTCATCTTCTTCACACGTATACATATATAAATATACGTAAATTTATATATCGATTATATATAAATAATCGGGCGAATTAGTTATATATAACACGCTATATAAATCC
>NW_017100195.1:1618961-1619278 GCF_001263275.1 Habropoda laboriosa | reverse complement strand
ATTCTTTGTCACATTTTGGTTGCAGATTCTTACAATCACAAATATATTATTCATAAATGTAATAGTCAAAAAGGATCGTTAAATTAAGAGAATACGTGAAATAGTGCTCTATTTGCTTCCTTCTTTTTTCTTCTTCTTCATCTTCTTTATCGTCCTCTTACTTCATCATCCTTTTGTGTACAATAATTAAACCTATAAATAGTTCTATTTTCAACAGCCAGTGGTATAGTAAAGTATACCTTTGAGGTACCTACGTAGTTTCTTTCAGTGATACCAAATACAACACTGACGGCCAAACGCGGTTGCAAAACCCTGAA
>NW_017100195.1:1617737-1618753 GCF_001263275.1 Habropoda laboriosa | reverse complement strand
CACTATCGTGCCACGTGCTCCCCGCGCCCCGCCGTTTACACGTTCTTAGCTATATCGAATCACAGAAATCCGACGTTTTTTCTTCTTCCAGCATACTTTGTGATCGATAATAAAATTTCGATTCACGAACATTCCTCGATCATCGTTCGTCAACCACCAATTCACGGTTCCTCGATCATCCCTCTGACGGATGATACATCGAGTGTATCTACCTGAATTTTTTCCACGTGGTCAAGGAGAAACCGATACACACCAAGCGATAAAATTTCGACACAGCCAAACGAGAAACGGAAACTTTTGGTCCATCGAGTGTAGAACGAGACTGAAAGTCGATGTGGCGCTCTGGCCCGCCGCTTCATCGCGAAGGCGTTAACCTCTTCTCTCTTACTCTTTTTTTCGTCCGTTTTCCCCCATACTTTTTTTCACAGCTTCCTTCATTACCGACATCGTTGTTTCTCTCGCGAGAGTTCGAGGTGTCGCAGCGTGGAAAAAAGGCCACGGAGAGCACGGCGCAGCGGTCTAGCTTTAATTTTCTTTTTTTCTTCAAAATTGTATTTGGTGATACGTATCTGAATACTGACTTCGAGTGTTGCAGCGTTTACATATAATACAATTAGTATCCATTACGTATAGAGTGTACATGCGTGTGTGTGTAATCGATATTTTTCTTTTCACATTATCCTTTTTCCTCCCTTTTACAGTTTACTCGTGGTTCTCACGTTCTTCCCTGGCTTCTTTCTCTCCTCTCTTCTTACTGGTTTCGTTTCGTTTTCTTTTTCTTTCTCGTGTTCAAACGTATATTACATAGATCCCTTTACTTTGCAAAGCGTTGGCCTGCAGTCACTCGGACAACAGTTTCTGTAACAGCGACGACTGGTTCACCTTCGGATCACCTCGAGCCACTTCCTCCATAGAAGTCTGCAAAATGAATTCCGTTTTATTAATTTGCCTATCTCGTTTCGACCGGTTTCTTGTGATAAAAGATTGAAGATAGCGGCAACTAAAGTTCTTTTGTA
>NW_017100195.1:1611540-1617696 GCF_001263275.1 Habropoda laboriosa | reverse complement strand
TTTTTGATTAATTCAGAATATAGGAAGAATTGGACAGAATATTACGTGGCGAGAATTATGAGATCAGTAGACGATATTGAATTATGACGAGCGGTGTAATCTTGCTGCGTAACGTAAGCTCATTTTGCATATGCTGGTAAAGAAGATGGTAAGAAAGTTACGAGGTTTTCTTCTGCAAGGATTCTTCTTTTATTATATAACGTACGGTTGCATAATGGGGCTTTGTTTTTGTTTTCTTTTTAAGCGTCAAATACGCATTGTTACAAGGACAGTATATTGTTGTATATTCCAAGGATGTTTTTTTAAGTGAATCTTTATAAATTAGCGGAGAGTACGTGGGAATTAAACATAGTAAGCCTTGAAAATATAAAGGAAACAGAAGCTATACAGAAATTCGAAACACCAGAAGCATATTTTTATTCCGAAATTTCCTTTCAATTTCCTAAAAGAGTGTGATGGAAATTTTTTTAGAAAATTATAATGTTACAACATAAATTCACTTGTGCATAAATTGAACGACGTTCGAAGTAACATTTATCAAAAAAAAAAAAAAAAAAATACGAATGAAATAGTCTGTCCAAAAACGCCTACACTCTGATTACTCGTGAAAACCCGAGATCGAGATACTACATTAATGCGTGTTTGCTTAATGTATTGCGTGTACTCAAAAGGTTTCACAGTTAACAATTAACGATCCGATTTAAATTACCATTTTTAATTATTACACGTATAAATTTTAATTCGCTTGTCTCTCGACCTCAAAATTGTACCAAAATTATTATTATCGAATAAAACTAATTTCGTTCCTTTTCCCTAACAATTTCTAATTCTGGAAGGACCACTAGTATCGTTTGTGAAACTTTTCGAGTACTCGCAGCAGCCTGCGCCTTTCTCTCTAAAAAGCACAAAAGATAAATGAAAAAAAAAAAAAAATGCTGACGAGTTCTCGACATCGAGTCGAACGACATCGTTCTGGTAGAATGCGCCTGCGGAAGCAAACGCAAAGTCAAAACTCAAAAAGAAAACTGTACTGAAGCCATATATAAATGTTCGCTACACATCCAATGTTCCAATGCACACCAAAGGCCGCTAATCTAGTGACGTTTAAAAAAAAAAATTTTAAAAAAAGTAAAAATAGGTAAAAAGAAAAAGACAGATTTACTATCGCGTCGCCCGTGATTTAAAAAAAAAAAACAAAAAAACAAAAACGCTCGTACGAGAATAGATCGCGAATTTAAAAAAAAAAAAAGAAACAACGGAAGTAGCGCGCTCTTTTGTTTCAGATTATTTTTTTTTTCTTTCTTTTTCGATAAGAAGCAGTTATTTTGCGAAACGTTAAGGAAGCTACGTTGAAAGTGTCACGAAGTGTCGAAAGATTGGCCAAGCTTGATTACAAAAGCTCGATCTTTCAACAACGACTATATGCGAATTAAAGGAACAGGTTACATTCTACGAACAAGAATTGTCACCAATCACGAGAGCGATAAAATTGATGTTTTGAAATTAATTGTCGATCGCGAAGTAGCATTAACGCGTTCAACTCGCAGCTGATCATTTGTACGAATGGATTGCAATACTGAGATAATGTTTAAATATTGTATTTTTTTTCACTGAGTGTACATAATGCTCGAGACGTTGATTTTAGGAGAATATATTTTCGAAGAGCGAGTACCATTTATAGATATTTCAGAAATTTACGAAGAATGAATATTTGTTAATTAATTTCATTGTGCCAAAAGTTAACGTTACATACAGATCGAATTAAAATGTATAATTTCTATTAAAATGAATCAGTAATTAATTCAAACCAGAAATTTTCCTTTTCACAGCCATGAGGCTGAAAATAAATAAATAATAATTTAACACAGAAATTAGAATATTATTTAAGTGATTTTATATCTCCGATGATTTCCAAAATTATTTCCATCACTTTATTAATAAACGAATAACAGATTAATACGGTGAATTTTTCATTGTACCAAATTGAAATCCATAATTTGTATTAGAACGAATCTGTAATTATTTCAAAGAAAAACTAAAATATTCTTTAAACAATTTTACGACTCCAATGATTCCCAAAATTGTTTCGATCACTTTGAATTGTTTGAACCTAGAAAATTTATAAATTTACGTGTTTTAATCACAGACGATGTTCAATTTCTTTGCAAATATTCACTCTGCATATAAACTCAGAAAACGATAATCATTTCACTAATTTTTTCCTTGAAATCCTAATAAATCAAGTAACAACCTAACGTCCACAATGTTGCAAATCAGCCATGCCGTACCATCACGAAAATTCGCGTGAAAAAATGACTGTCGTGTTGAACGCGTTATAATTTACACCATCACAAATAATTATTATTAACTTAAAAAAAAAAAAAAAAAAGAAAGAAAGAAATTTATAAGCTGCAACTACTTCATACTACGATTTAAGTCAGCCGACATATAGAATTAAATGAATGATGATAATATTTCCTGACTCGTAACGAATAATTCAGACAGCCTACTACATACACCGAAGGCTGCCGCGTTTTATTCAACTTCACTTCCGTGTCGTCAGCGAAAACACTAACGCGACAAGTGTTACAGTATGTTCCTGCTTCATGCAACGAGAGCACTCGGCATACGAGAGAGAGAGAAAAAAAAAAAACAAATAGTATAAAGAGCTACGCGCTTAGATGTCTATTTGGCTCACTGTGAAAAAGCATTACAATACTAAATGTACGTTACACGATACAACAATGACAGTGTGATTAATATTGATTACTTCGAATGAGCTGAAGCTTTTTACGGTATACCATCACCCTGGAGAGTAAAAAGAGAAAACAAACATGTCTCCGCACCGAACACATGTATGCTTTGAAACATCAATAATAATCAGAGAGAACCGGATGCTCCCTTTTTTCTTTTCTTTTTTGCAACAAACTAAAATACCAACAACGTTGAGAAAGGAAATCTCACTCCAAATTGATAGTTTTATCGACATACGTCTTTTTTTTCCTGTTATTGATAATTCAATTTCTTTTTCTTTTTTTTTTTGGTTTCATTGAAAATAATGTATTTTGGACGAGAATTGTTTTCAATATGATCAAATTTTTTCTTCAAAGTACCCTCTCTTTAAGTAAGAAAAGAATTCGTCATAATGGATCGGTGGATAATTGTTCTGTATACAGGGTAGGTCTCTTAATTATCTTCCGTAGATATGGTGGTACGAGAAAATTTTTGCACGTTATTCAAATGATTTCAAAGGGTGAATGAGATGGAAGAAGAACTTTTTTTGATAGAAAAAATGGCACAAAATGAAAGGAAGTCTCACAGTTCAAGATATTTAAATGCACAATAGAAAAATATATATATATATTCATGTAAAGAACACGGGTAACCATGAAATAAAAAATTGATATTTATAAAAAAAAAATTTCTTCCCTTTGAAGCCATTTAAATTACGTATAAAAAGCTTCTCTTACCACCATAGCTAAAGAAGATAATTAGGTGGCCTGTTTTACGTGGCTCACCCTGTATAAGTAAAATAAAATCACATATAAAAGAATAAGGATGAACAGAATTAACAAGAAGCTGTTAAATTCTCAATTAAGCTATTTTTCATTAAATAAACGCGGATTTATATTGTTGTCTTGACAGAGAAATATCATTTGAAATAATTCTAACTGAAATTGAAATTTTCAAGTGAACTTCTAACGATTCAATTCTCCTGATTGTATCAAATGATACGAGAAGCAAAAAATGCTATTATTTTTAATAGATTTTACATTTCCATTAACTGAATCTTATTAAGACAATCCTGAAGTATTTCTTTCGGCGAAAAGGTCCTTTGCATATTCCGATTACTCACTTAATACATAATAAACGAATAAAAACTATAATAAGAAATGAAGGATGTGAGATATTTAAAAATTCCTGATCTGAAAAGTAGCGAATTTTCATATCTTTAAGATCGTCTTAGAATTTCTGTTTCGTTATCGAAAATTACTCCAACATTCGCGACTATGTGAAATAAAAATCTTTCTAGCTTTGCATTGCATTAGTCGAATACGCGAACAACGAGAAATATTTGCATGGTTACTTACAGTTAATACAGTCTAAGAGAATAAATATTAGTTCAATGAATAAGAATAGTGTAGCGCTAGATCGTATAAGAAACATTCACGCGTTTAATTGGAAAAATTTCGAAGAACTTCTCGAGACTAGTTCGTTTTATTTTTTTTATTGTTTTTTTTTTATGACAATGATATTAGGTTAATCTAACACAGTTACATAAGAGGCATTTTTAGCCTCGTGACAGCCACTGAGTGTAAAACTTGAAACGAAAGGCAATTGAAAAGTTGAAATGATAAACAACGTGAATAATTGAAACTAGTTGAGATATTTAACTACCTGCTCTTAGCATAATTTCGATAAAGAGTTTGGAAAAAGGAACCCTGCATTCTCTTTTTTTCTGTTTTAATGATATACCAAGTATGATATCGATATTATGGTTGCTGAACGAGGAACCGTGACATTCTTCATGGAGACATCGTACATATTTCGGTCAGAAATCACAGCCTTTACACATACTTAAAGCGATATTTACTAAATATCTACGATATGCTAAAAGGAAAATTTCAAATTTAGGTAAATATTGTATTTAACAGATTCTACATTTCTATTGATTGAATCTCATCAAGATGATGTTTTGAATATCCAGTGAAATAGAATTAATTGAACTCCAATTGAAATAAAATCAGAAACAGCGAGAAACATGTGTACAAGAGAAAAAGAATACCAATTTTCTTCTAGTTTGGAGACGTGATCAATGGTTATTAAATTCCGATGTTTTGCCAACATTTTGCAGTTAACTTTATCAAGGTATCGACACACTGATAATCATTATTGTAATGAAATATTTGCATGGTTATTTACAGTTAATACTGTCTAAGAAGAATAAATAATAATTTCACGAATAAGAATAGTATGGCGTTCAGATTTTGAAATTTATTACACTTTCAGATTTATATCTTCAGATTTTGAAATTTATTAAATTTTCAGATTCATATTGAATCTTCATATTTTGAAATTTGTTACATTTTCAGATTTGTATTATATCTTCAGATTTTGAAATTTATTACACTTTCAGATTTATATCTTCAGATTTTGAAATTTATTAAATTTTCAGATTCATATTGAATCTTCATATTTTGAAATTTGTTACATTTTCAGATTTGTATTATACCTTCAGATTTTGAAATTTATTACACTTTCAGATTTATATCAGATTTCATGTTAAATCTTCATACTTTGAAATTTATTACATTTTCAGATTTCATATTACATCCTTACATACAATCAGTATCGTTACAACAACGATTATTATTAACAAAACGTCGAAATTGAACAACCATTGGACACAGCTCCAACCCGGAAGCCTCGAATAAAATGTCCAAGTACTACACAATCCAGACGATGAAAGCCTGAAAAGTCTCAATTTGCTTCTAATCGTTACACATCACCATAACCCATGCCTCGATAACTACAACTGTGTCTCTAAATGCAGCGACAACGGAAAAAAAGAAACAAAAAAGAACAGAGAAACAGAGAGAAAGTGATAAAACGTGAATGCGATCGCGTTCTGGCAAGACAAACAAGCTAGAGCTTCGGATCATCTATATCCTTTGTACGTCCGCACAGCTGTCAATTGTACAAAGTCAATGGTATAGCAGTAGTGTATACGCGAACAGCAGAGGAACAGAGGCAAGTCTGTCCAATTCGACAGTCGAAATACCCTCGTTCGAATCAGAGTGGAAGAAAGAAAGAAAAAGAGACAGGGATAGATAGATAGATAGATAGATAGAGAGAGAGAGAGAGAAAAAATAAAAATAAAAGGCACTTAGTGTGGTTGCCTGAAAAAGGAGAGATTACATCTCGATGTACAAGTAACATAACTACAGAGCGTCACCGATCCAGATATACACGCGTATCCGTACGCACGTACGTCTACTGAAATAAATAACGTTCAAAGTGACACATGCAAAAAAGAGAGCGCTAAAATTACCCCCTACAAGTTTTACGCTCAGTGCGTAGAAATTAAAAAAAAAAAAAAAGAAGTAAAATACTCGTTAAACATGTCGTGCACAATAAAAGTTCTGAAGCCAAGCG
>NW_017100195.1:1585713-1611522 GCF_001263275.1 Habropoda laboriosa | reverse complement strand
AATAAGTGTATATGTATATATATATATATAATATGTATACGTAAAAGTAATTGTCGGAAGGGTCTTACCCTGGAGGACGAGGGGGCACTTCCGGCACTCCCAATGGCCCAGCTCTTGGCAGGGCCATCGCTAACCACAGCCTCACCTAGTTAGGACATTGTAACAGTAGGCGTTACCACCAGTCTTTCATTAGAAATAATGCGTTTTCTTACAAGAAGCGGATGGATTCGTGCTCATGTGTCGGGCACACCTTTTCAATCCTGTACATATATGTAGTAGACACACACACATAGCTATATTGTTCTCGCGCACGCGAGAGATACGTGCTAATAAAAACGAGCGGTTTTGTTCGGCTTTTTAAACGGTAAAAGGACACCCCGGCGGCGTTCGCGGAAACAGGGAGAATGAATGATTTTTTTCTTTCTTTTTTTCTTTCGAATAGTCGCGATGGGGACCATTGTGCCGTCTTCAAGCCGAATTACGAATTCGTGAAAAGCCATAGAGCGATTTCAAGCAGTCGATAGATTCACGGCGTCGATTGTATTACTTGAGAGAGACAATGGCGATAGAAAAAAAGCAACAGGGTTAGCGTTCTGTCGTAATATTTCTGGTCTCCGGCGTGGTACTGTGCGGTGCTCAGGAGTTTGCCCGCGGGGCGGCACACGGGCAGCCAAGGGCAATTCGCTCGCCCCTCGAGCATCTTTTGCTCAGCGGTGTTCGCGATCCGATTTGTCGATTTTATCGCGTTCGACTGATAATGACAATACTTGTGCCCTATTTCTAAGGTTGTTCTATGAGGATACGACCCAACTGGACCCGTATTCCTTCCAGGGGCAAACTCCTGAGCTCTATACACAGTACTTTCGTACTGTTCGCGATTAGCTTTGCCATTTTTTTTTTTCTTTTTAAATCTATGCCATGTTATTTTCGTTCATTTCTGTTTCGCGAATTTTGTACACACGGTGATGAAAAAAAAAAACAATGTCATTTTTGAGTTCTTTCAGTTGAAACGGTTTGGATTTGAGAAGGAAGAGAATTAGCAAGACTTGTACAGAAATGGTAAAAATCGATGATAACAATCAGGTAACAATGGTAATAATGGTAGGAATAATAACAATTGACAAAACATTACATCTATGCCCGAATATAATACTCTCGGCGAAAAAGCAGTTCTATTGATATTGTTTACTGCTGAATCATTATTTATCACCAGCCCTTCCAACGGGTGACTTTATTTGTACAATTTTCCTGGTACTTTTTCTTCAATAATAAGTATATATATTTATATATGTAGAGACGACACAAGGAATATATAATATTCGACCGCGAAGTTACAGAATTTTCGAAAATACAGCGGGAACGTGATATTCTTCGGTGAAAATTTGAACAATGCGTGCAAAAATAAAGTCAAACTTTCTTACAAATATCTGTAGGATTCCTGTAATACCTTTTCACAGCTCCCAGCATTTTTTCTCATACGCGTTATTTACAACGTGCATAGATCACGCGAAGGATACAAGAATGCTATGCAGTGGAACGTGAAATTTAAGTGGTCTAAAAAGTCAACAATTTCAAAAATCGCCCCAGTGTGTAGATTTGAATCGAGCCAAATGAAATAATTGAAACTGATCACGTGTACGCCCAATTGAGAACGGTTGAAAAATTTCTGAAGAGAAAGAACTTTCAGTTAATTTCTTTCCCCCGCCCCCTTTTTTTTAATGAAATCCCTTCTTTTTCCGAAAAAAGAAATTAGCTTTACCGTTTCACATTTAATCCCTTTTTCGTCCCTTTTTACAAAGCTGTTTTTTCATTACCTTCTGGACTAACACGCGACTTTTATAAGGACAACGGAATCTCCTTTTCTCAATGGACGTACCTGCAGAAGACATTTCAAACGTCAGACCGAGTGCTTCGAAATCCTCCTGAGATACTTGACCAGAAAGGTTGTTCTGAATGTTGTTGGGTACCCTTTGCTGTTGCTGTTGCTGTTGCTGCGTTCGTGCGCCAACGATCGCTCTTATTTCTTGCCTCACGAACTCCGAGGTGCTGCTAGCATTTCCTGTGACACAACGAAACCAATTCGTTAGCTCTTTCTTTTTCTCTAATACACATCGAAATCATATACGATCTTCGTATTTTTTTCCCTTGATTTTCCTTCTTTCTTTTTTCCTAATAACTCAACAATATCTCTAGTATCTCGTAGATCGTGTCTTATTATGCAAGCCATAAACGTAAAAGTTAGTCAAAGGTATAGGATGTATGCTTTATTACAAAATGCGGTATTTACAATATTGCATTGACATAAGTTCGAGAAAAGACTTATCCTGTTAAAACGAAACGATGTCTTGGCCTATCCGCTCGTTGGATATTTTACCATGATTGTTCAACAAGCACGATGAAAATTCTTGGTGAAGAAACAGAGTTAAAGAAAAAAAGGAAAAAAAAATAGAAAAAAATTGATAAATAAAGAATGTGAAAAGAAGCTTTCGTTCGCTAGAGGAGCACCGTGTTTAAGCTTTGATTTCCTTTCTTCTCTTCTATCACGTAATAATAATAATATATATAAGGCAGAGTTCCGACAGACATTTAATATGTAGGCTGTGTGCTCGACGATGCTTAATAACACTGCGTTTAGTGACAATGATTAATCACAAAAGCTCGATGCATTGTACATGAAGACTGCGGACGTTGGTTAGTAATATTTTCTTGGTCTCGTTATCTCAAAAATACGAACGGTTCTGAAAACTCGTAGACTCACACTGCGACCTATTTTCTTTATTACACAATAAGGATGAACACGTTGAGCGGAAATTGGAGAATGATTAAAGTGACTGAGTATTTTCGTTTTCTTCGGTACTTCATTTTTCGTCTAACTTAATATACTGTAAACGTGACTAGGTTTCTCACCGACGGTATCGATATTTTATAACAATTCTGTTGACAATTTGTTGTAAGTGGCGATTAGCTTAAAAAATTCATCTTCTTGATTTTCACTTCTTGTTATTTTGTACACCTTGAAAGTTGTGCGTTTTTTTCTTTTTTTTTTTTGGGGGAAAAGAGAAGCTATAAAATTGACAAGGCGTTATAATTCTATGCACACTCGTAGAAATTACAATCTGTAATGTTAAATTATTTCACAATTCGATATCTGTAAAGATTAGTTAATGTTGATGGGAATTGCAGAGAGAAACTAAAAAGTTGTGTATTCAAATTATAGGAAAACAATTACTTGTCTGCATTGATCATGCTCCAATTAATGAAGTAACGCAAATTGTAATGCATTAATGTAAACATAAATGTAAAAATAATTCGTACGCATGAAAAAAAGTCCGTGATTCAGTCGAAGATTGATGAAGAGCGTAAAAAAAGGGGGGGGGGCGAAACGGTGTGATATAACAAGCATACAAAAGTTAAACATAAACAATTGAAAATAATGAGTAATGAATACCTGAAGCCAACATAAATTATACCAAGTTGTGCAGAATTTTGCTTTACTTAAACATAACTTCATAACAATGCATAATTTTATTCAAAAGTAGAAACATAATTTTATGAAAATACTTTTGCAATCTGAATTAATAAAATTGAAGAATAATATGACGGTTCACATTTGATAAAAAAAATACTTTCAGCGTGTTGATAAGAAGTACTCTTTCAACGCTAAATCAATTGATAAAAAAAAAAATAATAATAAGAGAAAACAAAAGAAAAAAGAATTATTTTATATTTTAATCTCTACAAATGACATAACTGTGATTCAGCGATAAGAACAGTGTAAGCAGTTCGCTTTTACACGTTATCATTGTTATATTTCAAATTCAGTTGTACAAGAGATTCAATCTTATGATATGGAGGTAGCAATACGTACATATTAGTTATAACACAAACTTCATATGTATATATGTGGTGCAAGTGACAGTGACGCTAATTTACGTGTCCGAAAGTGCCGGAGATAGTCACTAAACAGTGCGAATACGTTCTGAACCGGAAATGGGCAAATCAGCATTGAAAACACAATTTGCAATAATTTCTTCGTTAGCAGCAAAGCATCATTCTAAGGCAATTTTAAAGATCATTTTCTCTCCAAATTTTACTTCCAATATAAAAGAACATTTTATTATCCAGAAATCCTAGTAAGATTTATTTAACAAAAATTAATTGTGGCATCAGTAACTTATTTATAATTTCAAACTGTAAAATGCAAAACCTATTCATACAACAATTTACAAAGAAAAATGTTCGCAGTTTAAGTTGCTACATGTAATGTTGAGTAAACTGAAATTATAATTGAAAACTGATTTTTATTACTAACTACTGTTTTACTGCCACTTACGTTTCTATTATTTACTTTTTATAATTGTAATTCTTTTGAATTATATTTACAATAACATGATCAATGTTTGAATATAACTTGTAGACAGTTTGCTCGCTACCGTTTCCGGTTCACCTTAAACAGTACGGTGATCTTAACGCATACGAGTCACAAAAAAGGTATCTAAACAGATATGATACAAAGGACAGTCTTTCCTACGTGACTTATCTACTACGTCATTACATCGGTGTCTACAATCACCATAGGAAAGTGTAATCTCTATATCGCTAAAAAAGAAGTAGAGTGCACAATCGAACATCATGTTTGTATCACTGGAATTAATGTGAGAAGAGGTGTGTCTTGTAAATGGGGGATGAATTTGTACTATGTTACAACACGATTTTTGTCAAAACGCAGATGAATATCAATTTCTCCCAGAGACACGAGGTGTATTATTACATCTTTACAAAAAAATGTATGAATTTGATTGAGTCAGTGAATGGAACATTTAAACGAGATCCTTGACACGGATAGGTTTATATTATACCATGAGGAATGACGTGTGGATTGTTATTCACGAAATGAAAGGACGTCTGGTGATAACATGAAATCGTTGAATCGTTAGTTTACAATTAATGCCAGCTGTTTCCTCGTTTCGTTTATCCGAATACGTCACACGCGCGCATACTTAAGGACATTTCTCTTCTTCTACAGTGCTGCGTAAAATATACATAAATATAAAAGTAACAATAAACATTGTTATTCTACAAGGTCGAAATATAAACTTCCAAAATGCAAACTTTCAAGATAATTAATATGTACATTTAATATCAGTATATGTGTAGTTGTATACAATTACATAAAAAATATCTCAGAGATTGAACAGTCCAAAGTTGTTTCTCAAAAGTAACGTATTCTCATAACTCTTAAACGAAGCCGAAGGAACAAGAAAACAAGGGTCAGCGTTCTTTGATTTGCAATTTTATGCTAGAAAATGAGCGAAGAATACATTCCACGGGGTATGGTTACGATGGTAGCCGGTTTTCAAACTATAAACAAAAGCACCATGCAACATTTAGCGCTATTTCGGCAGAGTACTATGCTCTGCATTGACTTCTCTCGTTATACGTATGAAGAAATGACGATCTAAGAAGAGAGATATGCATGAGCGAGTTGTGATAATGGTACTCTGTTTCGCTGATCTGCGAGCTACAAAGGATGCATGAGAAAATGAGAAGCTCGAAATGGAGCGAAATGTAAGAGAGTAAACGAGATCGCAAAAAAACAAAAATCTATAATATGCTTCTTCGAATTTCGTGGAACAAAACGAGACAGTGGTTTCAAGCATGATTCTATCGTATCGATTGCATCTAGATAAGCAAGAACGTGATGTATATCCTTGATGAGGAGAGACAGTAATGACGGCGATGATACACACAGGAATGAGAAACGACATCGAATTGGATGTGAAGTGGTCCGAATGACATTAATCGAATCGTAAGAGACTCTGTGTCACTTCCCATATGAAACATAAAAGAGGAGATTTACAGGGCGTATGTAGTGATAGGGAGGGTACACAGAACGCATGAAAAACGCTGCAGCCCAGACGATCATCGTATTTACATTTGCTTAGGTAGATATACATCGATGGAGTGGATTGGTGATAATATAGAATGATGTGCTTTTCCATGTACCAAAACAAACAGAATGTCTCATGCCGTTGCAGTTGATCTCGTGATACGAGGTATTTAGATACAAAGGGCGTATATACGGAGGGGGGGTGTGATGATGACGAAGTGATGGTCACATGACATTAAGTGGTCACATGACTTACCACCCAATTGGTGATTGACAGGATTACCGGGAGGCAGAGGCCTGGCGTCCTGCGTGTCCCCAGGCCCTGACGAATAGAGTGGAACAGACGTCCGATCGTAACAGAACTGATTGTTCTGCATGTCAGCTGTGTTGATAGTATTGGCGGTCGTGTGGTATATCATAGAAGAATGTTGTTGGTTGGAGAAGTGTTGTTGGGTATTCGTTACGTTGTGTTGATTGTGAGTAGGTGTTGCCGGGTTGCAACCAGAATGTGGATGACTAGGTGAAAGAAGAGGTTGTTCCTTACTCACTCCACCGTAGTGCCGGGGCGAACCTACCCCACCTGCAACATCAAGCGTGTCTATCTTCTTGTTCCTCGCATCTCTTAACAAAAACGTTTATAACACGCTTCTAGCCGGCCTTCCTCCATGCTCCGATACCGCTCGACAAGAGTCACACTGGTCATCACATTAAAACTAACACACGCTTTCGAGATTAGAATACACCTAGTGTATGCGGCACAGCCTTTTAACAAATTAACAATGTTTTTTTTTGGTTTTGTTCTAAATTGCGTATTAAATTGTCGAATGCGTGTCATAGCGAATGATTTTAAAACTGTTGCCATTGCTTGCTTTAATTTGAATTACTTTTGTCTTAATAACGAAACATTACAAAATATCACTGTTCAGTAACAATAGATCGTTGTTGATTCTAACAGAAAACAAATGCGATGAGGTATAAATTTGCTTACAATAGTACTTTAGTCCAAATTGAAAAATTGCTCGCGGAAGAAATTAAATATTGCTGTGATGATACTAATTGTAGATCTCGCAATTTTAGTTTTAAAATAGCATTATATTTATCAACCTCCTAATGAAAAATAATGCTAAAACAATATACACATATCATTTGTTTTTAAGCCTGTAATAGAAAAGTTGATCCAAATAGATGTCAAGTCACAAAGAAAAATGCTGACATAAAATAAACTAACCATATCTAAACGCACATCTATCTAATCTAAATGTAGTTTTGCCGTATTTGAATATTTCATACAATAGGGAAACACATACTTGAATCGGTTGCATACTTACCTACTTCGACAAAAAGAAATATTTATTTAATTCACACCTCCCGCTTCATATGCGCATTACATACTTTTATTTGTATAAATGCTTACGATTAACCGCACCGGTAATAATAATGCAAATATCTTTAATGACACCAGCATAACCGAACGAAATTATAGCGCGACCGCCGTCTTTAAATTACTTGAACCCTTTGCACAGAATACAAAGTAAATTGAAAATTCATACTTGTACAAAAAATCTCAACGCACACGTTGAAAATCATTTAAGAATTTTCCTAAGGATTTAATTCACAAATATTAATTGGTACACATCACCGCTTATATTAAAAAAAAAAAGAAAAAGAAACTATCACAATGTATATTCGACATAAATGATCATTAATATGCAATAATACCGACAATAAAGAATTTAAAACACAATGTCAACCTACCTGGCAACTGAGTCGTAGCCGAAGGTGTAGATGTGGTCCGCTGCAACCGGTATTGGGCTGAAGGATTTGGAGCACCAGGATTAGGACCAGGTGGAAATTGGCTAGCTGTAGGGGACGTAGGTGGGGGAAAGGTTTCCGCCGGAAATGGAGACTGCCGGGCGGACGCTGGTGTCCCTGGCGACGACATCGATCTTTGTTGTTGTTGTTGCAACTGCTGCTGCGCGGTCGGTTGTTGTTGCGATCTCACCTGGTTAACGTTGAATAATCTCGGGGTGTTACCATAGTTGCCCTTAATAACAAACACGTAAAGGAAAAAATTCAAGATTCACATTGTCAAGTTGTAAACAGAATCGTAAACTATGGAAACGTGATTGATAAGTCGAAGCAACAAAAAGTATTCTAAGAAGCTACGCATGCACCCCTTCTAATGAAATAAAAATAAAATTTAAAAATAAAAATGAAACTACGCTACAGGCATTTAGGACACCTCATCTAATTAGACGACTCTTAAAACGTACTTGCGTCACTCGTGGTGACAACGGCTGTGGATGTGGGAATGGCAAAATACCAGCGGGAGAATGCGGCGAGAGCCGCGCCGCGGCGGACACTTGTTGACCACTGTTAAAATTATTGTTTACAATGGGGCTAGAAATAAAGACGAATGTTAGACAAATATCACATAAAACTATTTGCATTACGTCTGCCAAGTTTGCTTACTGTTGTGGTAACGTTGAAGGATGAGAGTACGAGTGAGCAAGTCGGTGACCGGAAGGCATCTGGACGGATCCCCCATAACCTGGAGATACTTGTGAATCTGGGACACTCGACCGCTGAAAATAAAAATTGATTTTTCTAATAATATCGCACGGAAGTTTCCAATTTTCTTTAGCGTTTCATACAATAGTTGAACATAATTGTACAAGTACCTGTAACGATACATTTGGCGCAACAGTATTGTTCAGAAGGTTATCGATATTATGAATGCCTGTGGTAATTTGGTCCGTAGCTGTAGCATTGGAAGGAATGAGTAACTGCTGCTGCTGCTGTTGTTGCAGCAGCCTCTGCTTCAACTGTTGCTGTTGCTGTTGTTGTTGTTGTAACAATTTCGTCCGCTGCTGTTGCAACTGTAACTGTTGCTGTTGCGTAAATTGAGCGGTCGTCTGCCTGACGCCTTGTTGCGTGTTAAACCTCATCCTTGGCTGTTGCTGGTACATCGGCGGTGGCTGGTAACTATGGCTCGTCGTTACAGGTGTGGTACTCAACTAAAATTATATCGTTTATAAATTCTAATTACAGCGAATGTGTAACACACGGTTAATAAATATACGCGACAAATAACAGATGTAGAGCTACCAAAACGTTTCATGGTAAACAAAAAAAGAAGTATATACACATATACATGTATGTAGACGTACATTATGATTATTGCGGATATATTATAAAAGTATGCAAGGAGAAGGGTATCAACTTACTGCGGTGGAGTAAGCTGGAGGCGTGCCAGGAATTGTTATGGTGGAAGACGTTGGATTTACGGCAGTCTCGCATAACATCAACGACTTCTGTATCGCGTTAATCGCCATCCTCTCGTTCAACGCGTTGTTTTGCGGCGCTTCGATCACATCTAGGAGATTTGCTATTGCAGACGAATCTATTGAATAAAAATTATTGTCTATAATGGTAATTACTTTCGCTGTCACGCGTAACGGTGTTGCACAAATACTCCTCGTGAGTGTGTTAGCTTACTGCTGTTTGCAAATATGTTGGAGCAAAGCGTTGTTGAAGAAAGCAAGGTCACAAGGTTTGTAATTATGCCGTCACAGCGAAAGTACAGAGTTATATATACATATATTTCCAAATACGCGAGTAAAATGGAGCAAATGACGTGTATACATGATATACCAGTTCGTGCGTTAAGTGGTAATAACAATAAATTGTGTACCTGTAATCGCTTCATCCGGTACGAACTCGATAACTTGATCTAAAATATCGGAAAGATCAGGGTCTGATGACTGGTTATCCCATGTACCGGGATCGGTGCTCGTTTGACGATACTCCCCACTGGCCGTAAATTCCGAATCTATCTGACCCATTTGAGGTCTTTGTTGCTGCAAACACGTGACATATCTCATTGAAATTATGTATTTAATTTCTTCGTTGCTTTATTCTTTATTAAATACTTTCATTTATACAGGTTTCTTAAATGTTACTTTAATGCGAATCTAGAGAAATATAAACTAAGATAGTCTATATTTTCTTAACATAGTAATTAGGTTCTTCAACAATTTCTGTATTACCTGACTTAGCATATGACTGAGGTAGGTATTGGTTGTTTGACGAGGTAGTTGTCTCGACTGGCTTTGGAGAGGAGTACGCGCGGAAGTTGCAGTTGTCGTAATTGTATTGTTGCCACCAACCGACTGCATGCTACCACCTGTCCAAGGTTGTTGCTGCTGCTGTTGCTGCTGCTGCTGTTGCTGCTGCTGCTGTTGTTGTTGCTGCTGCTGTTGCTGTGATTGTGACTGGGACTGGGACTGCGATTGTGTCTGTTGTGACGGCTGTTGCGGTGGTTTCAACCCTATGCGAAGCAGCTTATCCTATACAACAAAGAAAACATTCGTCAGACCAATATTAATATTCAAAATTTGGAGAATTTAGATGGTTAAATATGTGTTCTATTAGTTGAAATCATTCACATGGTTGACATGCATTTTCCCTCTGAATTTCACAATTGGAATAACATACAATTTGTCTAGATAACAATTTACTCCTATTCGATGATTTTAACTCTCAAGTTATTACTCGCTAAATCTCGTAATTGAAATGATCACCACTTGTAATTCAAAAGAAATTTGAAATTTGTATATTTCACTTGCAAAACAATTGCCCTATCAATCAAACCATGTCCTCGTGAAAGGGAAGTATATTCATAGCTAGCAGAGTTCAGAAGCAGCTAAACTACCTGTGGTGTTGCCGATATCACAGACGCAGGTATTGGTGGGATAGTGGTAGGCTGAGGAGGCTGCTTAGCCAACAGTGAAGCCAGCATTTTATTCTTTTCCCAGAGCTTGCTGGTCGCGTTGCTGGACGTGCCGGAAGAGGACACTTGATGCGATCCATCCATAGGTCGCTTCACAGCTATGTTCAAGTCACCATCCTCGCCGGGTCTCTTCTGACCGACCTGAGTCGAACCGAGTCCAACGTTGTCGCCTGATTGAGACGGGGATGGTGTGGTGTTCCGAAATCCAAGACTTCGCAGCAGAGGATCCTCTTCTCGAGTTTGTGACTTACACTGTTCAAATTGTACCCACTTAATCAACTTTGCATGACATCGTGACATAAAATGAAACAAGGTATATTTTCCTTGACTGATCAAAATTTGTTCGATTACTTTCTCACGGTTAGGAGGAATTCTAACTCGAGTAATCTTGTACGCAAATCTACGTGATACTAAATTATATGTATCAAGACAAGGTAAACTTATGGACTACCAACCTGCTGCTCTTGCACTTTCCTCTCGTCGTCTTGGTCTTTCAGAAGCTGTTGCAGAAGTTCGTTTCTCTTCTTCAAACCGGCGCGAGCCTCTTCGTCCTCATCGTCATTTTTCTCGTTCAACAACTTCAAGAGAACACGAGTTACAGGTTAATGCAAAGTTATGAACACCACGCTTCTGCTTCTAATTAACACGCGAGAAGATAATGCGATCAGCCAATAATTCTTTTCCTTTTCTAACAGCTTAAGATAACTGTCTATTAACATTAGAAAAAAGATTGAAAAAAGAGACGGAAAGATCACAGGTGAAGAGTATACTCGCTGATCACATCGACTAAAAGGAAAAGGTAAGAAAACACAGAAAACGAAAATGAAAAAAAAAAATGAAAAAAAAAATAGATAACGCGAAGCAGGTTGAAATCGCTGAAAGCGATATACGGGCACCGGTCCGACGCCACGTGGAAATCGATGTCAATGATCAACTTGTTTACCTGTAGCAGCATATTATTTCCAAGCGAAGATTTCGAATGCTCCATGCTCGGTTTCGGCATGTTGCTAGGACTCGTGCGCACTTTATTATTATGCTCGGGATGAAAATCGTCCTCGTCTTGCTGATTTAACAAGATCTTTAATATCCTATGCTTATTTTGGCTCTCGGAATCATTATTCGAATTGTCCTGACTTTCTTCACTTACACTAGCCCCCTTGGTCAACAAGTTTCTCAGTCTACCGGACTCGGTGGACACAACACTGTTCTGAGTTTCGACAACGGTCGCCACAGCGCCTGTCTGCTGGCCACTCGCGGCTCCTCCCGCCGAACCAGCTACCGATGTCACGTTGTTTCTCGCGTTGCTAGATTCCATGGTGGATTGGTTGGTGGTAGAGCACCCGGTCTTCCCTTCATCCTGTCTTTTGGGTGTCAATCCGGCGGCTCCGTTGGCACTAACACTACTAGCAGCGCTGTTCGTCAAGGAGGACGTCTGTGATTCCTGAAGCGGACTGAAGGGGAACGAATTACTGAAGGTGTGAGCTGCGTTGCCTGAGGTCGGGCTGAACGCGCGTAGGGGACTGCAATGAGGCGCCACTGCCGAATTAGAGGAGAACGTTCCCTGGGGACTCGGAGATGTCGGGGCTGGCTGGGAAGGTGGTCGTGAATTTGGTGGCCCGCTCGCTCTCGATTCGGGCCTATCTGCCCACCCGCTGCTACTATCCAAGTCCCATGTGGAACTGGGGAAGAGCTCGAATTCCAAGTCCATGTTCCCCGAAAAGTGGTTGAACGGATTACTGGTACTTAGCGACGGCAGGGGGTTGCAAGACTCGGCCGCGCTAAACACTATCGAGTTTGAGGACGATGTCGCGGTGGTACAGGAGTGCGACGACGTGCCCGCCAACCCCCGACCACTGATACCACTCACTTGACCGTTCAGATGCGCCACGGACATCAGCGGGCCACCCACGTTATTGTTATTGTTACCATTATTATTATTACTATTATTCGCACAACGGTTACTAGAGTGTCCAGAGCACACTTTGTTGTTGGAAAGCTGACCACCCTCGATAGGCGTTAAGTCATTGTCCCTATCATGGACAAGAAACAAAACAACACATATATTTGCCAGTTACCATTTTAAAAACACTTTATTTTTTGTCTTCTTTAGTCTAACACTAAGCATTACTATGTACTATGTAATATAGTTTTTGCGTTGCACGCGGTGAACAGTGCTCGGCCACCTAATATCTCTCTCTCTCTCTCTCTCTCGCTCTTTCTCTCATCTCTCTTTCATCTTCTACCCCGTTTAAAAAGCTCTCGAGATAATGCTACACCGTGTAGAAATTGGATTCGAATCGAACGTATCTAACACACGCGTGTTCTCTTTGTTTGTTTTTTTTTATATTTTTGTCAACGAGGAAATCGATTGGTAAGATTATCATTGTAAAAGCCAAACGGAAAACGTCGTTGAACTGAGGAGAAGGGTTCGAATTTAACGTTCTTCGTGTCTCGCGCACTGTTTACCGAAATCCCTTGAGCATCAATCGAGCCACCTTGATGTAAGTTGCATAAGCGTATGTAAGACTTGCCGGTATCCTACCATGATCACCGTAAATCTTACTTTCGCTAAGTACTTACAGCTTGAATGTTACACGAGGCCCGATAACGTGAATACCTTGAGGTGAGCGCAAAACGGTTTAGCAACCTCAACAATGTTTCCCGTTGAAGCTACTCTTGAGAATAACACGGACAGTAGGCAAGAAAGTGGTAATGAATTTGAAATATTTGTTTCTTTCTAATTTCATACTCTCACCGAATATTTTATAACCGAAAAACCAATCTTCTTTTCTTGTATATTTCTCTAACGATAAAATACTAAGGAGGACCTCCACGAGTGGAAAAGTTGATATGTAATCAATAACGATCGTGTTTTGATCACCTTTCGCTCCATACACACGCGGTTAAACGCCGTGAAATTCGTAAATCGAGAATGAAAATGGCAAGGATCGCTTAATAAAGAAGTTGCTCAGACTCTGAGCAACAGCTGCAGCAATTAAGTGCTACACACCTCCTTCGGCCGCAACCTTTGCCATTCCCCCGCTATATTTTGATGACAATGTATGGAAAGTGTGATTGTGTGGACACAAATACTACGGAAAGAATTGTGTGGTGAGATAACGATTAAGGCCAGCGTGTGAGATACATAGTAATTATTAGCAGACGAAGTGTTAAAAAAGCGATACATAAAAGCGACAAACGAGAGACTGTAATTTGTAAAACGTCGAAGTACGGGGGAAGAATTGTTTCAATTTCAAGAGTGGCCAGATCTCCAACACCGAGAGGAAAGTCCGCGCGTGTCGCGGAACATGCAAGATTTTCTAGAAACCTATATATGTAAAAAATAATAAAAAAAACTAGTCCATCGCGAAAGAGACTTGTAAGTATCGTTTGGAAAAGTTCGAATTAGCTTGTTCAAATCGCTTTTCCTTTCTTTGGAACTAAGAGATCAGTCAGATTCGTCAGATTTGCTTGAATTTCTTCTTTTTGCTTTTTCGTTCTGTTCCGTTGTTTTTAGTTAGCTCGAGAATGTTATTGAAGCAATAGTGATAAAATAAACACGGAGAAATGAAGTAAAACAGAATATATTAGAACCTAATGCAGAGGGAAGTTCGTAGGTAGAATATGTCGTGTAGATATAGTCACCCTTGCCTGTGTGTTCCAATAGAAGAGTAACTAAGCGATACGAAGGAGTAGTACGTTAACTTAATTACCCAGGAGAACGTCGATTATTAAAGAGCTTCGTCGGCTCTAATTATAAGTCTATTAAACAAACGATTGAATAGTAGAAAGCACACAGATCCAGTTATCATCAACTATATTTCGTTGGTTCAAGTGGTAAATTATCGACGATCCGATAACATTATCAATAATCGAGATTCTACTGGTTCATTCTTCGTATCTTCTCGTAATCCTAATGTTAATAGTTCTAATAACTATTCCAAATCAACATCAACACACTGAATACCATAGCACTTGTAAATTACCACATAATAAAATATAGAAATCTTTTTTTGAAAGTTGATTAAAAAAAAATCTGTGTAAACTTTAAGTTTACTTTAAGTATACTTTGGTAGTCAAGGTATTAACGTAATCAACCTCTGATTAATTGTCGTTTGAAATTTTCTCACAAGATAACAAATTAGCGAAGATTCGTATTCAATGAGAAATATTCGAGTGAAGAACCGTTTGACTGTTTTACAAGGAGTATGAATATTTATAGAAATAATGATTAATCTGAGATTGAACGAATCTTGAAGATTGTACATTTATTATCAGAATGTCTGAAATTAAACGATATAAAAAGGAAAGTAAAACCTTTCAACTTACCCAATGATGGTATTGGTGGCCATAATGAAGTCGGTAACGAGTGTATTCATCACATTTGCTTTAAAAAGCTTTGACTTTGTTTGAATGTTAAGGAACTTATCAGGACTAACGCGTAGCCGGTATACACCGCTGGTACTCTCACCGACTTGAAGCGTATCGTTCAAATGTGTAGTTAGCTTAGTGAGATCATGAGGGTGGCACAAATCTTTTATCGTAGTGCCTATCAGCTCCTGTAACAAAATATCACTAAAAATTAATCACTCTACGAAAATTAATATTTGAACCTAACTATAAACCTTTTAATACAAAAGAATGTTGATGCACATGATTTTTAAGTTTTTTGTTTTACACTTATTTCAGATTAAATTTATCAGGTGTGTATCTTTATATGCAGTATTCGAAATACACAACTGCGAAGCGACACTGAATGTTTACAATTAGTGGATGTGTGCGCTAATTATAATCGAAGATAAATCCAATGGAAAAATATCAATTGAAAATATAATAATAAAAAGAACCGTAGGAAAGTATTTAAAACGGAGGGATTGTAAAGTTTGTAGATAAATGAGTTACGTGAGTCGTCTGCGAACAGTTTGAATATTCATTTTTGAGAAGAAAATCAGTCATGTTAAGGACGTCAGAGTGAAAAGACGTATAAAATAAAAAAAGCTTCTTTTAATTAAGTTCCTTGATTTGTTTGCTACGCCCTACAAACGGAGATCAAATATTATCGAAGTCAGATTCTACAAACAACTAAAATTAACCAATCAGAAAATAATAAAAAAATTAATATAATACCCTACAATGTCTTACCTCTTAAATGAAAAAATGAACAAATAAATAGAACTCGTTGTGTGTTCATACCTTGCTTAGTTCAAATAACTAAAATTAACTAATCACAAAATTTAAAAAATTTTTAATTAAGTACCTTGCAATATCACTTAAATAAAGAAAAAAGAAAAAAAAAGAGAAATGGAAGTCGTGCGTTCATACCTTGCTTAGGTACTCGGAGTAAGGAGGCGATAACCAGATGACATCGACCGCGATAATCTTCCCCGTGGTGTCCAATTTGACAGTGAACTGCTCAATCGGCGGACCAATAGGCTTCTCGTTTGGGGGTATCCTGCGAGCCACACACATTACGGAAGGACCGTTATCCGGGGATTCAGAGGATACGTCACCGCTCTCCAGACGATCGCTATTAGTTGGCAAAAGAGCTGAACAGATTTGCATAGACTCGTATTTCGATACTCGTTGCTGCATCTCTTCCATAGTCGCTTCGCTTTCATTAGGAGGCTTCACCAAGAAGCGGCAATTGAAGGTACGATTCCTTTGGGGCTGTTGCTCGTTCGTCCACCCTAAATTACACATCAATTCTATTATCTCTCGATACTTACAATCAATTCTCTAATTAACTATACGTTTCTTTTCTTCTAAAACAGATAGAAAAGATCCTGCAAACATCCGTCAAACTTGCTGATCAAAAAAGGAACATTCTTTAAAAAAAAAAAAAGAAAAGGACAATTTGAAGTAAGACACGCGATTGATTCTCGGTTGACGATTATTCTTCCGTACACAAAAGTTCGAATTAAAAATAGCTGCTGAAAAGAAAGAAGAAAAAAAAAACATAAATATTCAACGAAGTGCAAAATTTCACGCGCGTCCTGGCAACTACATATAGGTAAAAAAGCCACGGGCTGTCGAAGTGCAACGCGCTTCGCCGATGGCATCGTATTTCTGCTTGCGTTCAAGAATTTCAAAGCTGTCTCCTTCCATTACACCAAGATAAATCTTTCCGTTGCACCGCTACCGAAGTTCCATAACAAAGCGAGATAGTACACGTGCACGCCGCCCAGTAAATAGATGCTAAAGTTACATTATCATAACTACCCCCGACGCATACGAAACGCACTCATAAATAATCGTTTTATCGTATGCTCGCGAGGACGAAAGACGTTCCACTTCAAAGGAGATTTAATCTCCATATATCTTCCATGTCTTGAGAAGAGAGAGAGAGAGAAGAAAATATATGGGGAAGGGGGAGTTGAAGGAGGCAAAGAGAAAAAAAGATTTTGTATTAGGAACACATATATATATGTATATATGTACGAACCTAATGGTATAGGCAACAAGTTCGGCATGAAGGTGTTGTGGTCTCCATGATGAATAATATTATAAATATCCTTGCCGAGCACATCCGTCGGCGTGTAACTTATGTACTGTGTTATGTTGTCTGATACGTGGTTCACTCTACCCTCCGTGTTTACAACAAATAGAAAGCCATCTAACGCCTGGATGGGAAAAAAATTTCGAGACATGTTAGAGAGAGTTCTTCTTCTTCTTCTTCTGAAGTTGATCAAGTTCGATAGCGGTTTAGCAAGAAATTTAAAATTGGTGAGATAACGGATTTTATGTAAAGCAATGGTGATTTAATTGGCTATTAGATTGTATCTTATTTTGCTGTCCTTATGAAAACCGATATCAAACAGCTTTAGGCAATAATTGAAGGGGACTTATCGTATTTCACATTTAGTCGTTTTCTGTACTGTCACATAAATTATACTTCCGTCGAGATCCTTTTCTAGAATTGTATTATTTACAACTTCTTCGAGTTAAACAGTAATAATAATCAGACGAATTAATTGTTAATTTTCAAGCTGGTTGTAAATGTTGAAAATATTGTACATAAGAGAAACATTGAAATTATTCTCTTTTGTTAACCCTTCCACTGCTACTGCCGCCTATATTTTTTTTTAATTTTCTCGCACTGTGCTGTTGGTCGACTTTTGGTACACTTTCGCCTTAATTCAATCCTTAAATTTTGCTTAAAATTCGATCCCTCGAGTACTCTCACTTTAATTTAATAATTGAAATTTAAAAATGATAAATTTAGAATTTTAAAAAATTTTTAAAAAACGACAAATTTTTGCCGATAATCTGCCGTAGCGAAAGAGTTCGAGAAATATCGTATATTTGTACAGATTTTGTCTGAATTTTGTTGAATTTTAATAAAGTAGTATAACACCCGTTAGTAAACTAAACTCGAAATGAGTACCCACCCGCGAGCCGACAATAAATAGAAACAAGAACGGACTACATATATAAATGCTACAAGCGTATATCAATGAACGAAAGCAACAAGAATAGAATAAATTGATGGGGATCGATTTAAATCGAGTTGTACCTCAAGCAACATAGGACCAACTTGGTCGTTGGATAGTATGTTAGGATTCGATGAAGACACTTCTCCCTGTTGTACGGCATGACTATTCGAGCTTTCCTGTTGCCTAATGTGCCGAATCTGTAAAAAATAAAGTAAATCGTTAATAATACCTGAATTACAAAATTAACAAACCGCACGAGTATTTGTTTCATAGAACTTTAATTGACCAAAAAAAAAAAAAAAATCACAAATGTTGACGAATATAATACTGTACAGACAAATGTACAACACTTAAATTTAAAATAACAGGAAATATTCAATTATTATAAATGACATTATAGCTACTTCATTATTTGCCTTTTCAAATATTTCAGAAAAAAAATGGAATTTATTTAAAAACAGCTTTAAACGTAAAATATTTAGTAAAGAAGCAATTCAAGTGCTATTTAAATTTTAAAAACAGTTAAAAAATATTTGCTTTTCGTTTTGGTTCTTTCACTTGGATACGTTACATATAAAAAACAAGTTGAAGAAGAAATGATAGGACAAGGTGAAGAAACTGTCCAATTCATTTTAATAAGACAGTAAAGTTTGCTGCGACGTTACAGTTTCGCGTGCCAAGATAACGCAACAGCACAACGCTGATTTCACGTTACGTAGTTTGCATTTCTATGCTGTTCAAATCAAAACTGCATTCTGTTACACGCACCTATCGTAACGCACGATCAAATATTTCATTTTGTCGAACTCTCGTTGAACCTTTGTTTTTACTTCACTTTATAAATCAATCGTAGATGTAAACGTGTTAGAATTACTATGTGAACGCTCGCTGGTGTATATTTAGTGTAAGCGACACAGAGAGGTCGTAAATTAAATTAATATTTAAAATCTTTCGTTTAAGATACACGATATTAACGACTCACTAGTAATTCCTGTATTGGAAAAAAATTAGACTGCAGCTGCCGACGATTAAGAGACGGGCAAATTTTTTTAAATATATTACAACGGAAGAAGCAATTCAGAGTTGACATCGAACAGCTTTGAGCGAGGCTCCGAGCCCCTTATCTCCCTTGAATTGTTGTTTTGACACTCGGATTACGTGCACTGACGCATACTACATGTTACGACCTCGCCATATCGCTTCCACCGACTATACCTTGAACGATGCGTCATCTAATATAAATAAAGGGTGTTTTCAACCTGTAGAATCAAAAAGTAAGAAAAAAGAAAAATTGCCTGATACTTCTATTAAGGTCCCTTACAAACCTGCAAAGCTTAAAAAAAAAAAAAATCGAAAGTTTCAGGGTATATACCCAAATTTCCTTACGAGTTGCGAGACATGTACAGTCGGTGGAAGAAATATAGCGGGCTCAGGAGTGAAAATTTACATGTCCGAGCTTATCGACAGAAACTTGAGAAAATAAGAGCTAGAAATCTCATTCAGGGCTGTCCGTGCCTTAAATCTGATTCAGTCCGTGAAATACCGTATGCGACCTTTAATTAACGACCTCGCTATATTTCTTCTAACGACTATTTCGCTACTATCCAAATGTGGTTATCTCCCGCAAGCAATTCGAGAATCGAACGTGGAAAATGAACAAGACGTTCCACGAATTTGTTCACTACAAGGTAGTGCTGGCCAATAAAATAACGAGACGTTCCCGGTAGTGCTGGCCAATAAAATGTCTAACGAAGGAGTACGAATTGATGGAGTATATACATCATAGAGTGGAAAGCGAACAACTGCAACCTGAGGTATCAGGAACCACACCTACACAGGTTTGCAAGGACGGCGTTGCTTGAGGTGTTTCCAGGACGTCATGCTGCGAGGGTCAGCACCGTCACAAGGGTCAAAGGACACAGGTGACTACTGTGCAATAGGAAACGGAAGGAAGTGCTTCGAGCGCGAAGAGAGAAGACACATTGCGATCAGATGTCCGAAACGCTAAATACGGGAGGATGTATAGCCGGTGGAAGAAATATAGCGAGGTCGTAAATTAAAGCATAAAGTAGCGGCACCGATTGATATAGTAGTAACACGCAGGGTCTCAATGCGGCATTTTACGTTTTCAATTGAGACTAAATCAAAGCTGAAACATATTTCATACGGCCCTTATCTTCTCAGGTTTCTGTTGATTCCATTCGTCGATATACACTGGAACGTGTAAACTTTGACGCCCGACCGATTTTACGACTTCGCTATATTTCTGCCAGTGACTATACACAGTGTGCCGAGAAAGAAACCGAACTTTAATTTTCTTGTCGAAACTAGCAGCGCCATCTCGCATTGGAAGGTTGGTATTTAGCGTGACCCACCGGTGGTGGGTCATCGAGCGATAATTTGCTGACGTGACCCCACCGACTACACGATCATCCATGGTTTTGGAAGGATATGACCGAATGTTTGTTAGGAATGCCTGTAGAATGAAAGAAATAGAACGTGCGCGGTGCGAGGATAAAAGAATGTGAAAGAGGCACGCGCGAGGTAGTTGGTAGTAAAAGTCAGAGTGAAGAATTAAGAATGCAGAGCGAGAGTTTTTGAGAATATAAAGTAATTCAGCTTTGCGAGAGAGTTAGAGTACAGAGACATTGTAATCTTTCTATTATTATGTAATTCTAATATTTCTATTATTATTTAAATACACATCGTTATTGTTTTCAATTTTATTGAATAAACCTGTCTGCAACCTGACATTCCTACAATATCAAGCAGTAGATTAATGCAAATATTTTAATTTGATTGCGTTACGCAGTTTCATTTCTGATTTTTTTATTGATATTATTAATGAGTGAACATTTTCTTAAGTAACTGTTATTTCATTAATCCAGAAATGAACGTGATTTTGAAATATTACGAGAGACTTATTTACTTATTTTCATTGGTATTAATAGAAAAAGATAATTAAATGATATCGTTATTTGAAATTATTGTTATTTCAAACAAACTGATACGTCACATAGTTCCATATATGTAATATTAATAATATGAAGAAAATGTATTTTCCTTTACCTATATTGATGACACATGTAACTAATATAGTGTTAAAGAAATTGCAAAAAACACGGTAAGCCATAATTTTTTATGGAAAAATTTCAACTGCATACAGAATTTCCAAGTGATTAGTGCAAAACTTAATTCCGACGCCATTATTGACGTCATATTGGAAAATATTTAAACTGATAATTCGCATTTCTCCTCCTTGTACGATAATTCAATGCAACATGCACTGTTGTATCTGCTCTATCTACCAGAAATTTCAAACAATTACTCATTCGCCTTTTTGTCTCAATAACGGAGCTCGCGAACTTAGTCGCGTATAATCTTTCAGGCAATTACAACATTATGAATCATTTAAGCTTTCTTCGTTTCGTTGAAATTATAAGTTAATGTTTAAATCTACTTCAAATATTCTGATCTACGTTCAATTTATCTCAAATGTTTGGAATTAAATTGGAAAATATTTAAATTTAATTAATCAAAATATATCAGCAGAAAGGTTAGGATAGTAACTGTGTTTTGCCTTACAGAGCTTTTTCACAAAATATACATATGTGTAAATAAAACTAAACATGAATTCGAAAGCCATTGAAAAGGAAGATATAGATACAAATTATATCTAACACTTTATAAAATGTTTTAAACTAGACACTAAGAAAACCAATTACGCAATATTCTTAATAAGAACTAATAATTTAAACATTGCTTTTATATGTTTGACATATGATGGTAATTATTTTGAACTCTAGAAAATAATTTCTAACCTAACCTAACCTTTCATATTATAAAGCTAAAAATTCCTAAATATCGAATTTCGGTCGCAATTACATTTTTGAATCCTGTAATGACCACAAATGTTGCAAATAATGTGAAAATGAAGATAAACCAGCTAAAACTAGAACAATTTGTACTGTTACTCTCAAGGAGGCCAGTAAATGAATTAGAAACAGTACGTCACTTTCTCGTGCAAACTGGGAAATTAATAAACATCCTTCGTAACATTGATATTCATTTCCCGCTTTAAAAAGAGAACGTATGTTTATAGTTGCTAACAAATAATTAAATAATAAATCGCACAGTGCATAAAAACGGTAAACGTGATTATTAAAAAGGAAAAAGCGTTAACTTCGCGGAGCAGCCATTCAGAGTCGCAAGGTTAACCGTAAGTGGAACACGAGCAGAGAAGAGAAAGTAAATCTCTGCGTTACCGGCCGGGATTCAGGCATGAGCGTGCGGGAAAAACTCGTCCTTGAGCTCATATTTCCCAGTACCGATAGATCGCGCTCGTAATCGGAATGAATTTAAGCGCACGGGCACAACGTGCCGTGGCCTCGAAAAGTCGGTGACTCGGCGGCTGAGTCCGACAAACGGTTTGCGACGTTGCCGCTAGCCTCTGCTTTAAAGCGTATATATTTCTCCCGTCCCATCACACGTCGCACGCGATAAATTCTTCCTCGGTCGTTTTCAGAACCATCACCGATATTTGTCTCTAATCAAAGAGCATCGTTGTTTAACAATTGGAAACGATTGAAAAGTACGAAGGATACACGAGGGTAAGGGCTAGGAAATGATAGGGATTGAAACTTATCAATCTCCATCGTAACTAAGTTACTGAATAGGCATTTCCTGTACATTTCTTTCAATGTTATACTGTGAAATTTTCTGAGAAACGCAAAAGTGAAAATGTAGAGAGGAGAAAGGCTTTTGTTGTAAATTTACAATTGATTCTACCTCGGTCAAGTCGGTGGACACAGGATGCGCGTAGCTCTACTGCGCAGATGACGTCACAGAAACTCTTGCTCCGGTAGCTCGGGTTATAACGCCGTTTGGAAGGTTTCCTATTGGCCTCGGTGACGTCATTCAAGGTCACGTGACAAACTCAAGAAGTACTTTTTTAACGATTCTTCGTATATCTATAGAATTCGTTTGCGAGGGCAACAAGCTGAGCGCGGTGCGAAAAGAGATCGTTTCCCGCCGAGGGTCGTGAATATGCTTTCTAAAACGTAACCGCAATGTGTCTCGGGGACGAAGAGAAGATGAACAAGCGAAATATCGCGACCCTGGTGTGAAGAATCGACATGTGCTCGTTCGTGAACCGCAGAACTAAAGTACAGAGGAACAGACGGGAAGTCCAAGCCCCTTCCACACCCGCTCTCTCTCTTTCTATGGTTCTACAAGCATACAGACACAGTGCTTGCAATTATACGTTGGCTCGAATCAGGTGTCATTTTGATAATACTATTTTTAACGAATCGAAGATACAGAGTGTTCCGTTATTGGTTAGTTTTTAATTGGTCAATTTTCGAGAAAATTGAATTTAAAGATTCACTACAAGCTGTTGCTTCCCGCTCATACTTTTATGCTGATAAACAGCGGTAATGTCACATTTCGTAAAAAAATAATCTAACCAGAAGATAGCCTATACTTCTGCAGCTAAAAGAAAAAATTTCTACCAACCTTTCTACGTCGCGCTGTTAAATGCGCGCGCACTCGACTGATTTTCAAATTCAATTTTTTCAAAAACTAAGCTTGTTATGAAAAAAATTTATTCTATACTTACGGTTTATTCTTTCGTGTAGAATCACTCCTTTCACGATTGTATACCACCAGTTACGGAACACCCTGTAGATCTGGTTACTTTTGCGATCCTCGTAAAAGATAAGGCGATTCGTTTAAAATGTCTTTTTTCTCCCCTTTCGAGATTGAACTTTATGTGACAAGCATCGAGAGCGTGTGCATACTAACGTGATTATTTTAACGTTCGCGTAATACACAGTTGAAGAACAAATTAACGTACATTACAATGGGAAACGGTCGCGAGATTGTTCTTTCTAACAGTACAAAAGTTTTCAGAGAAAATAACAATAACTAAAAACACTATTAACATCAAATACTCGATCGGCGTTTAGAGCGAATGTATCAAAAGTTAAACTCATCAATGTGAATCTATTTCAAGCTACTAATCGGACTATGTATGTACTGGTATCGAACGACACGAGTGCGTTTCGCTTCCGAAACAGACGATGAATGTAAAGCATTATGGTATAATCGCGACCTGGAAACACAGAGAAGCTGAAACGAGATTATCGATTAAGAATAACATAATGGCTATCGATGTTGCAAAAATTCCGAAAATTTCCAATATCCGTAATCCGTTTTAACAAGTGGAAGATTCTCCTCTGGTAGAGTGGCGAAGGAAACAAGTAGAATAGCGTCATTTCGCGCAGTTCGATCGCTAATTTCCGCAGTTCAACAAGACTCGCTCTGCTCAGCTGTTTCTCTCGTCTCCGCGTGTTCCGCCGTCTAACGCGAATTTATGCGTACAGCGCCATCCTTGTTGGTGGAACGAAGACAGAAACATATCCCTGCCATGTTATCGTAAATACCGGTAGGTGGAGTCGGTCATTTCCATGCAGCATCCATACAGAAAGATGCTTCGTTAAGCCGCTGAGAGTAAAATGTTATTGGGCGGAGAAGAATGTTTTCTTCCCGAACAACGGGACACATTCTCTCTTTTCTCTCCCGGACAAAAGTTATTTTATCGATATATTTCATTCCTTCCAGAAATAAATTTCGCAAAAGCCCAGAGAGAAAGAGAAAGTGAAGGAGAGAGAGTACATTTAACTTCTTCGAAAGAGACTCGCTTTTGTTCCACGTTCTCCTTCCACTCTGTCTTTTCTTTTTCTTCTCTCGTCTTCTAATGCGTTTCAGGCGAAAAATTTATTTTCTAATTTTGCTGATTTATTCGACCAGATCTAGACCGAACCCGAACGAACGAGGAGAGAGAGAGAGAGATATATATCTTTTTATTTCGAGCCACATTTCATTTTCCAAGAAGAGCGCGTACACAGTCGCTGCTGCAGACGATGAATTACGTGAAAAAAAAAATCGAGACTTTTGACCGTGTTTCTCGCAACGTTTTAAACGCGTTCTAACACGTTTCTCAATGGTATCTCACAACAGTGCCTAGGAGAAAATTTCAGTGTCAGAACGCTTCAATGGACGGTGCTCGGAATCCGTATCTTGGAACGTTCTTATTGACTTGCTGCTTACTACTACAGGTGAATCTTTTTCGAACCAGTTTTCGTGACGGAGAAATAGCTAGGAAATGACTGGACATTTTTAGAAACGTTGAAACACCGATTCCGATTGCGCACTTATGATGAATCGATTATAATTAATCTGTATAACGAGTAGCTGAAGATTGAGCAACAGTTGGCAAGTGAATTGGAAAATACGTTACTGAAGTTCAACGTAACCGGTTTGCATAAGTACAAATGTATGTAATGGTATACGGTTAAATAAATTTCTACTTTTAATGGGATCGCGTTTATTTTTGCAATTAACTAAATAGCATGGTACAGTATTTTGTACGTATTCAAATGAGTGTAGAATGAAACCTCTGATTACTTATCTCTGTGCGACATCCTGCAGATCTGTTTCGAACCCTTTACCGTTGAATTTTTCCAATTAAAATGTAATCAAATTTTAATACACCGATATTAGTTCGTTAGTTTTATTCTCTTCTGCGTGGAGATTTCAATTCGAATGGAATATAAATTTGTCATGCTCGCTAATGGCCAATAAGCTGATGCGGCATTGAATAGATAAATTAATTATAAAAAAATTATTTTAAT
>NW_017100195.1:1573675-1585462 GCF_001263275.1 Habropoda laboriosa | reverse complement strand
TGTATTCTACTGAGTTCACCTCTTGAGCAGAAATGAAATTTCTCTAATTTACAAAGCAAAAATGAGTAAAAATTCTAACCTGTCCTTGCAAATACGAACAGGATATATTTTATATTTAGTACAGACGTAATCCCTTAATACAGGAACAATTCTGTTCTAAATTTTGTCTAATCAACGACGAATTAACTCGTTCGACGAATTTGGCCGCGCTGGAGCTAGCAAAATAATATTTAGCCAATTTCTTTATGCGAACACTTGATCGCGTGGCGTCGTCGAGAAGTTCGACGATCGTGACACGCTTCGCGGAGGAATATCTTGAACGATCGATCGACAGGGTGGAAGGAACGGGCGTTGTTCCGTTCCAAAGAATAGAATCGAGCTCTCGTGCGATTTACGACGACGTTTATTTTCGTAAATGCAGTCACTTCTCGCTCTTAAGATCTGACGAAACGTCGCGTCACCGTGCCTGTTTCTCGAAATTTTACTGTTTTTGATGGAGAGAACTAAACGCGCCTTTCTCTACCACCGTTCGAACTTGCCGAATTTATTTTAGCCTGGCCAAGTGAAAGCTCCGCTCAAATGTTACACGGAGATCTTTCCTGAACGTCTTCTGACATTGAGTTTGCCAGATAAATGATACTCGTTCACGGTGGAAACTGACGGAGCGTTTTGAAACTTGGCGTAAATTTTCGAATTACTTCTTATTGGGTTTCGAAAGGATTTCGTGGTTGAAGAAATAAAGACAAATTAACGAGAAAAGGTTTAATTTATGGCGGTGTCCGATTTGTCGTCAAATCAACATAAGAGAATTCAGAAGTGTAAAAAATTGATTACAGAATTAAATATTTTCTTTCAAAAAGACAACAATCGAAGAATGTTTTAAGTTATATTAAAAATTTCCATTTAAATCTTTCAATTCTGAATGGCAAGAATGGTTTGAAATATTTGGCGATTCTTCTTCAAAAAGACAGCAATCCAAGAAATTTTTAAGTTAAATTAAAAATTTCTATTTAAACCTTTGTTATTTAATTTCAAGGAATTGTTGGATCCATTGAAACAGTATTTAATCGATAAAAGGGGAAAGAACATTCGCCAGTCTTCCTATTCAACTTCAATTTTTCAAGTAAAAGGATCGAAGGATTAAATTAGCCATGTAGCGCACCCCGTAAAGAGGGTAGTGCTCCGAGCGGCCACCAGAGTAGCGCCCTCGTCACTTCCCTCGTCACCATCCCTTATAGACTCCCCCACTATCTCACTCCCCCACTCCATCAGTCTCGCTGGCCCAGGGAGTCCCCAGCAAGGATAAAAAGAGGGCCGATCTACGATTTTTATGGACAAAAACGGATACTTGCTCCAAGACGCTCCCTTGTGTGGACATCGAACGGACAAAAATCCTGCCTGGCTCCGACTTTGCTCCCTGGCGTGGACAAATCCGGACCACGAGGCAACGTTTAGATCCGTCTACCCAGTTAACGTTTCCGCGCCCTTTTGGTGAACGTGCGATAGTGACCGAGTGACAAGGACAAACTCGAAAACAGACGTTTAACGCTGCAGACGAGTGCGGTAGCTCCGATAATAGTGGCACAGTGTTCTCGTGAGGTTGCGATATTTAAGTGTAGTCGACCCGAACCCCACACAACCTAAGACGCGAAGATCCCGCACTATAGCCATTAATTTATAGTTACTCGAACAAGAACGAGTATTATAATTTAAACGGTAAATAATTTATCGAGTGAATATTTTAGATAATTAACGTAGTTACACGATCACCGCGTGAAGAAGCTTCGATCGGTTAATATCTGCCGGTAATTCCATTTCACGTTTACTTGCATTTCTGACACAAAGGCGTTAATAGTGTACGGCGATGATACCTCCCTGTTTCTTTGTTTCGTTTAGAAGGGAACAATAGAAGTAATTTGCGAGAATTATTCACGGCTTTTCAGCCGACTTAAGTGTAACTCTCCTTTTCCTACCCTATTCGTACTTCCAAGGTTAGCAAGAGAATTTAAGCAACAAATAAATTAAGACTGAATTTTCTGCGACCTCGAATCACGTTAGCAATGTTACATTAGCATTTTCACATTACGCTATTACACCTTTTAATTTATCAAGCAATGAATGCACATGGATTTTTGGATCTACAAACAATCAGAAGCCAAGGTAATTCATTTTTGGTGTTCTTCCAATTTTAGTATCAAAGCACACCGTTTGGTGCTTAACACTCCATAAATAAAACAAATTTAATAAATTTTATTTGACGGAGTTAATCACTTTCATTTCTGAGTGACTCATATATGTAAATCAGTGTCTGACAGTAGAAGAGAAATAAACAAATGATCATATAGTATCGTTCGATTATAAATATGAACGATAACAGTAATACTTAAATGAAACTTGCAATAGAAACTGATTACCATATAATTGTAATTGATGTTCACATAAAAGTAATTAAGTGTGCATTACAGTTCCAGCAATATCTTCATTACAATCTTCAAAGGGACAGGTATCAATTCCGTTAATGCCGTATCAATGAAACAAGATCGATTCATCGACTTTAATTACAATTATGCTCACTGGATCTTCTGCTCAACAACGACCAATTACACGGTCAGTAACAACCGTTACGTATTCGAAACATCATTAAAATCAGCACGGCGCACAATTCTATCATACTTAAAATTCTTTACAAGACTCTATGTAACCCCCAAAACTTTCTTCATCACTATTTATTCATTGATATATCGCCGGGTCTGATTATTTATTTATTTTATTTTATAAATGGGTTTGACTTTTTTTCATGCATAGGTGAAATGTCGCAAGGTGTATAATTAATATTTATATAATAATTGTCCGATTCTCTTAACCTCCTCGGAGAATTGTCTGTACATTCGATTTTAAACGAGGATATAGAGTGAGCAAAGAAATTTACGTTGCTAGTGTATTTGCTTGCTAAATTTCACGAATTACTGATTACGATATATCAATAGCAATTTTACTATTTATACACGTTATTTTACAAAACAGGTAATACTGCATAGCCCATATGTGGGGTCATCGGGTCTCGAATGTATTAATGAACCATCTTAATTCTAACTCTGCTACCTAGCCTCATGACCTAATCAAAATCTGTTCCACCCTCGAGAAAAATGTGAGAAAGTCGTTGCTATCATGCTTGAACTCTATTTTACAATTTTTTTTTTTCACGAATTGGACTAATACTTTAAAGAAGAAATGACAGGATTAAATTACAAAAGACACAAAAGCGTTAACCTGTTAATTAGGGAAAACGAGTTCAGTCAATACTGAATTTAATAATTTACTAAATTAGACACTTATTGGTTCACTGCTTCTAACACAATAGTTTATATATTAAGGGTTTATTCAGTTTTATTTGCTCTGTTATACCTGTATTAAACGTAAGATGTTTAAAAAGTTTGTGTATCAAGGACTCTGTTATGCCTCTATTAAACGTACAATGCATTATACAGGGTGGGCCACGTAAAACAGGCCCACCTAATTATCTTCACCAGCTACGGTGGCACGAGAAAATTGTTAGACGTAATTTCACCCTTAAAAGGTACTATCAAAGGAAATCATGTTAATGCTATCATGGGTGAAATTTCACCCCAGTAGATATTTCTTTATTTTAGAAACCAAAAAAGTCGAACAAATATGTATCTGAATATTTTATTATTACTAAACATTAGATAAAAAGCAGACAAGTTATTGTTTGCAACGGTTACAAATAACATTGCGATGGTTACTGCAAATAAACTTACCATTAGAGACTGGCAATTTTTATGCAAATTCGTATTTCTATGAATATAATTAAAAAGCAATTATTTATATTATTAAAGAATAATTAAAGAAATAGAAGCTAATTCATTCACTATTTTTGCTTATTATGTGCATTCTGTGTATTTTTGTGCCTTCAAAATTTTTCATTTATCTCCACATATCTCATCCTCTTTTCTCGGACAAAGCTAGTATCTTCGCTGCCTTGGCAGCCAGAGAAGATAATTAGCACCCGCCCTGTACAATAATTGTTACTCGTTCGTAATTACAAACCGGAGAGATTTCATTTCTATTCGAGAAATGAACCCGTATTCACAGGTTAACAAAGTTCACTGAAAATCGAGGAATGCCATAGCTCTCACGTCTTATCTCCGACAAGATCAATCCGTCAAGCAATCATAGCGGTAGGAAACTCGCAATTTATTCCAGAAAGTTATTGCGATCGTTTGAAGGTGCCGCCGTTACCGATCCGGTCGAACCAGCTTAAAATTTCAGTCAAGTTCGAACGTTCGCTCGCTATTAGGCGAACAGTTACAACACGTAGCCAACGTCCTAGGATTTCTAGGTCCGAAATCACAGAGCGAGTTCAGTTTCGAGCGCTGGACCGGTCGTAGTCGTATAATGAGTCTCAAGGGCTCGGACTTAACGAGTGTTGTGTAACCGGTGGAGATGACAATAAACTGCCGGTGATTTTAGAACTTCGGATAATTCACGATCGAAGAGGATGGAAGAGCGAACGATCTGTCGGCTAATATTGAAATGTATTGAATTCTTCGGCCAATTCGAGCTTGAAAAATGTTGTTTAACAGTGAAGACGGAATATTTGTAATCAGAGCTGGGCAAAAGGAGGATGTTCAAAATTTTGGCATACGGCCGGGACGAAAAATGTTTTTACAGCATGATTCTACGCATCCTAAGGAACAAAGAATGATGGGAAAGTTATGAATCACCATACTTATAACTTATATTCCGTCTGTTCGTAAATTCACCACTTAGAAACTCATACTGAGTATTATTTACAAAGATCGTTGTACATTAGAACAACATATAGAAAAAGAAAAATAACAAATGGCAAATTAATCGAAACAAGGAATTCTTTGATGACACACAATGAAACTAGCTTGTGTAGCTCGCAGAGACACGCTTCTCGTTTCATTTTTCTCCCAAGCTGAGCTGTCCGTTGTGTACTTGAATTCGGTGCACTAGCTTCTTGTATGCAGCGGCACTTAATTCACACGGACAAATATGCTAAGTACGTAAATTGATCGGAAATCCGCGTATAATCGAAAAAGCGTTGTTCGATGTATTCCCTACAAGACTATAATCGCGCAGTATAAGCGACGTTCGTCGAGGCACTCGTTCGACAGCCTCGTAAACACCGACTGAGGACGAGTCGTCCTGCGCGATTTCTAATCGCTGTACACTCGCAACTGTTCTGGGAAAAATTCTAGGCCTTAACTTCTTACAACTCGCGATATTTCTTGCGAGCCAAACATAAGAAACGCGAACCTGGGTCGCTGTGTGTACATCGAGACAAACATAAAGCTAGGAGTCCTTTCGAGAGTGAAACTATCGCGAGTTACTCTCGAGAGTATCTCTCGCGAGTGGACACTGCGTCCGAGAGTGGCTGTCTGAGAGCATCGCTCAACTCTCTGAGAGTTACGGCTCGAATAAACAGTTGCTTTGCAAACACGAAGCAGTTTCGTGTTCTTGACAGAACTCTCGTGCGAGTAAAAAAAGTCGGGAAAAAAAATTAGTGAAGAAATGAAATCACCGGATACACGGTTAAGAAATGCAAATTCTGTTAGAGTCATACTTTTTTATTGTACCCCTGTCGTTATTATAATTTTTATCACTAATGTATAGCAATCTTTGTAAATAATACTCAATATGAGTTTCTAAGTGGTTAATTTACGAAGAAAACGAGACGGAATGTAAGTTATAGGTATGGTCATACTCTTACCTTGAACCGCATTTCTCATAACTTTCCTATCATTTCCGGGAAAAATGGCAATTACATTTTTTCTTCCTTAATTTTCTTCCTAAATTTTTCGTCCCGGCCGTATGCCAAAATTGGTCTTTTTATAACATCCTCCTTTAGAGAAAAAATATTTGAAATACTGTAATATTTTAAATAATACATGCTACAGTGTTGGGATGAAATGCTATTTTCAATAGAAAGCGAAATTTCAGTAAATAAAATATTTTTATTCTAGCAAGACAAGAGATCATAATATTCGGCGAATTTATTTTTAGCGTAAGTACGATTATTTGCATGTAACAAAGTAAGGACATACATTGCTAAAAATTTTAATTACGAATAAACAGAAAATAAACTAAAGTAAATAAAATATTCCAAAATAAAGCCCCAAAAATATTTTGAGTAACGACGTTTCTACTTGCTCGTAAATAAAAAATACTAACTTATACCTTTGTCTTCGAAGCTTTGTTTATAAAATTTTTGCTGAATTCTTAGATGCTGTATTTCCAAATAATTAATTATTTTTAACGAAACTTCAAGATGTACGAAAACGAAAAAGATGGAAACGGTTCCGAAGATGTAGTACAAAGTCCTGTTTTGATAAAATACTTATCGCGATAAAATTATGTATTACATAAAATATAGAGAGCCGAGGAGTGATTATTTTATTTAATCTCCGAGATATCGCCGTTACGTTTCCGAGCATTTCAACCTACTCCGAATCGCTTCAGAGCAGGTAATCCCTCGGACGGAACCCGTTCAATTTCAATTTTCATATCTAAGAAGCATCTTGTATCTTGTACAAGCATAAAACATCATTAAAAAAAAAATGAGCAAAGGTAGAAGAAGAAAAAGAACAGATGCAGGAATCAAATATTCTCAATTAAAGAGAAAGGGGTAGATGCCATTTTTGTGATAAAACTGATAGTAAAAGCACATTAAGGTGACAAAAGAAAAATGCTAATAATCCTGTGAAGGATTTCATAGCATTGAATAAAAACAAAAGGTGACAAAAATGGTCACAATTTATATGTAAAAGTGTATTTAAAAGTGTGGTTGCATATTTCTATATTTTTTTTTATAGTTTATTGGTTGAAAATACGAATTTCGCGTATTCGGGTCATTTTCGACCCAAAAACCATAAGTGTATATGTAGTTGAATTGAAGATAGTGAATAGCAGAGTTAAAGAAAACAGCAAAAACAAACTTTTTGGCAAAATGGAATTTTCAAATTACTGGAAAACGACGAAAAGTCATAGAAAACAGTACATATCTTCTAAAATAAAGAAACGATGGCTTTAAAGTGTGGCATTTACTTATTTACTTAAAAATTGTCACGAATTTCCCGCTAAACCCAACAAAAATCGGACCTTGCAATTTCTAAAAAATATTGGATTGTATGAAAACAATCCCCAACAATCGTCACTAATAACATTATTACAGTTGAAACGGAAACAAAGTGTTTCTGACATTCGACGAGAAAGCAAAAATTAAATAAGAAAAATTTAACGAAAGGAAAGCAGATGCGTTCGTTAAATATGTGTGAGCAAATCAATGTAAAATTCAACGCATGCGTTGGAATTTTTATTTCACTTAAACGATACGCGAGTAAATACCCTATCGATCGACCACTTCAAGAATAACGCCAAGAGACGTAAAGCTCGTGCAAAACGCGTCACACGTTAATTCCAGAATAATTTCCCGCGGAATAAGAAACGGCAGCTGTAATCGAATTCACGAACAGAACTGTCCACGTTTTTCACGGATTCGATGAATCACCACCAGCGGGCGAGATTGAAACGCGGCGATTGTTACTTGCGCGGCTCTTTTTTCCACGCGAAACAAAGAAACGCGCCTCTCTTGGACGAAATGCCTCGCGTAAACGCGTCCCGTTCGATCGCGGCAGGATTTGCCACGTTCACGAATAATTTACATCAAATCGAACGAACGAACGGTTGCGAAACACCACGAGAACAAGCCTGTGACTGCTTCGCCGTTTTACGCAGCCGTAAGAATAAATCCCGCATCGCCGCGGCTCCTTCTTTTCCTTTCTCCTTCCTTAACACGAGAGCTCGTTCCGCGCCGCTTTGGACACGATATTTTATCTGATAAAGATAACGAGAGAGGGATCGTACACACTTGCGGTGAAAATGGTGATCAAGTAGTGGAAAATTATTGATAAAAATTTATAAGTACCACAAGATGTTTCTCGATTTCAAAAAGTCAACTTTTTGTTTTGCATATTTTTTTTTTTTTTTTAAATAGAAGATTGTAGAAATATTTGAAGCCTAAAGTGAACTCGAAATTGGAATTATTGACGAAGTTACAGTAGAAGCCGTATATTTCTAATAATTTTCGATTTTCCATTCCTCTCTCTACTCTGTAAACGTGTACTTTTATAATACAAAAAGGAATTTAACTCTCGGGATATTCCGGCGTTTTTACCTTCTAAACGCTCTGTGGACGCCCTCTGCCTGCAGAAACGGGGAAAAAATAATAATAATATGCACACAGCTTGAGCAAACTCATTTGAATAAAATTTATACGATTTTTCGGCAATAACTGACCCAGTGCGCACTATCAAAAAATAATTCCGACCAATAAAACTACCATGCCTACGAAAAATACGCAGAGTTAATCACTCACTCACAAATATTGACCACCTTTTAGCGCCGAGAAACGTACATGAACCTTTAAGAAAATTTGATTTGAAGGAATTGTTCGTGCATGATAATTAAAATTCAGGAATTTAATGTATAGATATGTTGAGAATTTTAATTATGTATATGGACAAATTTTTTCGTTTGACTGTAACAATTGAGAAACTACCAAATTGTAGTAAAAATATGAAGAAAATTAGAGTAGACAGGTTATAACTGGGAAAGAAAATTTGTTTCTTAAATGAATGGAAGATCGTATCAATGCACTAGATAGATTAACAGATATCTGGACCTTATCTGGCATAGTATCGAATTCAGATAAGAATTCTTTCTTATTACGTATGATCCAGCATTGAACGAATATTTTCTTTGTACTATTGTTGCACATCTCTTTTGTCAAATATAAAAATAGTTCCTATTGTTTGTTCTTTTTCATTTAATCTTTATCACATAATGACGGAAAAAAAAATTACAAAATAAGCGAATCAGAGTAAATGTCGTAGTAATTATTTTTCACTTATCACAACATTGGATACATTATCTTAGAAATAATTTGAAAAAAAAGGAAGTTATTTTAAAATGAAAATTTGCTAAGTTTTATCAACAGAGAAGCGATTTGCCTATTTTATTTCGAGTAATAATTATAAGCCAGTAACTATAGTACAATACAAAAGAATGTCATCAAAGTGGAAATTTTAAAGCAGTCAAAGTCTTCAGGTGATAATAGATTTGCAAATACCACGAGAAAAGAAACACAGTGTCTCAAGTGGCAATGAAATAATACCAAAAATTACTATTTTCAGGCTGCAACTTTTACATAATATTTTAATTGCATTTTACATCGTTTGATGCGAACAGAAAAGAAATAAAACATATCCTTCGATCGATAACACCAACACCCACCTGTATTCAATAATGGGGATTTTTTTCTTGAAGAAAAAACAACGAACTCAATTACGCTTTAAGCTTTGCATTGTGTTAAATGAAGCAGAAAATAAAAAAAGAATGAAAAAGTAAAAAGAAAATACAGCTTCTAGTATACCATAGATTAAGAATATCATTTGAACCGTCGCATCGCTATTAATAATACCGCAACCAAGAATAAATAAGGTAAAATGAAGGATATAAAACGTATAATAATAGTAACAAGTATGAAGAAAAGAAAAAAAGAACAAAGTGAACTGCTAAACACGTAGTAAAGTATATTTCAAAGGAGACTGTCTTTCGCATCCTTTTCGCAAGGGAAAAGGAAACGAATCACTCTGTTACGCAGCATGTGGCAATGCGTCGTAAAAAAAAACGACGTTCTTCGATCGGATCTCGAAGGATTCGCTGACAAAGGAACTTGGGTTACCCGAAAATTCCCACTTTTTTTTATTGAACTTCGCAGATATGTAGGATAGATACTTAAACAGAAGTATCGAGCAATTTCGTTTTTAACTATTTTCTGATTCTTCAGGATCTCGAAGGACTCACTGACAAAGGAACTTGGGTTACCCGAAAATTCCTATTTCTTTGTTAAACTTCGCAGATTTGTAGGAGACTCAAATAGAAGTATCGGACAATTTTCTTTTTTTACTATTTTTTGATTCTTCAGGATCTCGAAGGACTCACTGACAAAGGAACTTGGGTTACCCGAAAATTCCTATTTCTTTGTTAAACTTCGCAGATTTGTAGGAGACTCAAATAGAAGTATCGAACAATTTTCTTTTTTTACTATTTTTTTAATTCTTCAGGATCTCGAAGGACTCACTGACAAAGGAACTTCGGTAACTCGAAAATTCAGACTTTGTTTAAACTTTGCAGATTGGTAGAAGATCTCAGTAGAAGTATCATAAAATTAACGTCTTCGCTATTTTTTGATGCTTCAGTGTGAAAACATCCCTTAAAGGGTTAATGTGTGTTTCCCTATTTTCCTGTATATCTTGGAAACCATAATAGATATAAACAAATTTAATAGCTTTTATGCTCTATAAAACTGTGCAAAAAAATTGCTTTTTATATAAAACAAAACATCGTCTTAATTTGAAAAAATGTTCATTCCTGTTCGGTCCAAAATATGCAGAATTTCATTGTAAATACAGAAAGGTAATTTCAACCGACACTTTATCACGTACATATATGTGAGTACGTCTTGTACATTTCAATCGAGCAACATAAACAATCGCGCGGGATAAGCATATTTATTCCATTAAAGCCAAACTTGTACACTTCTACCGATTTCTTATCAATCTGTATTATTGGTAATCAGTAGATATAAGAATATGTTACACTTAGCATTGTAGAGTGCGTTAGTTGAATATAACATACATTTAACGTGTAATCTAGGATTTTATCAGACGTACCACGCGTGAGTTTATCGATCAGCAAATTTGAAAGACAGGAAGGTAGTAAAAATCTGTATTCTTACCTGGTCGACAGTTCTCTGAAGGATCTGGCATTTGTCAGTCTTGCCAGAGCTCATGTCCGTGGCGGAAATCAGCTCGGCAAGCTCGTCGATGTACAGGTTCTCCTCGTGCCGTCGTCTTTTCTCGTTAAGGCACTTGTTACTGTAAACAATCAAAATTGGAGCGATCAATGGATCGTTCGGCGCTCTCGATCGTAATTCGATAAACTGTTCCCGAAAATGGGGAACGTTTGTAGCTAACCAATTGAATTAAACGTGCATTTTCTCGTCGTTCCTTTTTCTTTCGTTAATTTCAATATTCAAAATTTCTCTTTTTTTTTTTTTATCGATCCCCCAAAAAACATAAAGAGTTACGTAGCTTTACGATTAGCTTCTACATACAATTCTTACATTATTTTTCATTGTGGTATAATACAATATTATTATACTATACGATTAATAGTAACGTTAGAATAGTAAAGGCATTTCATTGGTGCTGATTAATACTGATTAAAAGTAGTATCTCGTAGATCGGTGTATCTGAGATACGGGAATTGTTGCGACCATTATCGTGCACTATAGTTATGTAGATATTAGAAATACAATACGAAGCGGTCAAAAGTGATTATACACTGAAATAAGATAAGGAACACTTTGACGATTACTGATATTATGTGGACACCGAGTACTACACAATATTCGTTTTATATTCTATGCAATATTTTTTTATATTTTACACTCTATGCAATATTTTTTTGTAAATTTTATATATTATTATTTTTATAGTTTGTATTCAAATTTTACTTCATGTTTTCTTACTTATCACTGATAAGAATCAGTAATTACGTCCCTAGAAATATTCTCCATTAACGTAACGGTATTTACATATATGTTGTATCAAGTGTCTGTTTGGTCAAGGAAAACGTATTGTTTCACACGAAATCTGTTGAACTTTCACGGTGAAC
>NW_017100195.1:1570404-1573568 GCF_001263275.1 Habropoda laboriosa | reverse complement strand
TCCCAAACTTTTGTCCGAGAAACGCCGAGGGAGAAACGATCTATGACGAAACGACGATAAACTACGCCGCTGAAACGTTTATTGCCAGTTTACAAATCAATCAGGATCGAAAATTTCTTCCGTGAAACGAGTCTTCCTTTTATAAACCGCGCGTTCATATTTTCGATCGAATCTGCAATTCATACTGACCAAAAAATGTAAGAAGACTGTTGCCATAATATTTTATGTAGAATTTCAATTTTTCAACGTCATACTAAGGCCATCTCGTGTTTTCTTAAATGGAATTCTATATCTTTGTTTTGGTATTATGAAAAGTTTTAAAGCAGACTTTACCTCTGTCTTTTACGTTCGATGTTCAAAATGTCCATCTCCAGCTCTTAACCCTTTGGGTACACGTTTATTTGAAAATTTGTTTGCACTTGGAGCACGTTTAATTTTGTGGGCAAGTAAAAGCAGTAGATTTTATGCAAGAATTAATTTTATATATACTCCTACATAATATTGAAGTAACTTTAGGCAGCTAGTATTACAAAATACTCTTAAAACAAATAAACTCTGGTTATAATAACATTTAACATTTTCTTTTTCTTCCCAAATCCATTCATCTAATTTTTCACAATCACTGCTTGATAAGCATCTTGTACGTCTTTTACGTCTTGGAATAATTTCACTATCGTTATCACTTTCAAGTTCGATATATTCTTCATCATTTTCATTTTGAAATTCCCCTTTATCGCTTAAAGGATCATTAAAAAATTCTTCATCAGATTGTTCAAGATCACTACTTTCGTTAAAACTGTCGCTATCACTTTGATCAAATATATTCTCTATTTCTGCCATTATGGGGTTGTGTATCCCAAACAAGGTTCACCAAAATACTGAAATTATTTGTTCTGTTGCAACAGATACGCATTTAAATCTCGTCTCAGTTTCAACGACGTATCAGAACGTCATGTGCGACTATGCCCAAAATGCATGACGTTCTGATACGTCAAATGTAGCCAAAGGGTTAATTTTAGAATAATTTTTAATAATATTACCAATAATATTAATTTCCCTTAATAATATTATTAGAAGAAATATCACCGCTTCTTCGTAACTAAATTTACATTATAGTTCGTTTTACATTGTACATGGTTTATTATTCTTCCTGCTTTTTGTATGGATAATCGGCCGAGTATGCAATTATCGAACTACTAACTTGTCCCATATGGTTGCTCGGATAATCAAGATTCTGCTATAAAACAGGAAAAAAGGAGAGAGAGAGAGAGAGAGAGAAGAGAGGGAAAAAAGAAGCTTTGGAATATTTAGTACAATCGCTATTTTCCTGTAATTGAATATTGCGCTGTAACATTCTGACCCGTTTTCAAGGTCCTACCGGAAACCTGAAATTTTTCACGGTACTGAACACCGTAAGAGCACTACGCAATTGCCTGACAATTTATTACGGTCACTTTTCATCTTCGAAGCGAAGAAGAGCAATTTTTATTAACCGCTTCCATAAAGTAGATACCTACTTTTTCAACGACAAGAAAAAAAAATATAAAGTACGAATACGTGTGAATTATTTACCTTTGGTGTATACAGAAATACCGAGATAAACCGGAATTTAAGTTATCCTGTACTATTCAAATAAATTGCCTTTAGCATTCATTACTACGTTCTACAAGGGAGGCTTCTGAGCGCTTAATTGCCATTTCCCACAAGTGGATATTGTCGTTCTAATGGTGATTTATTCTTCCGATTAAGCCTGCTCTATTTGTCACATTATCTTCAGCTATTACTCAATGTACAACCTAGTCAAGATTTTCTGCGAAACTACTCCTCGACTTTTATAGCTAATTCCGAAGGAACACGTGTAAAATATATTATCAATGTGAAAAAGTAAACGTAAAAATTGCTACAATTCAAAAATCTAAAAATATTAATTAAAAAGAATTACAATGCAGTCTGACGATGCATTTATTAAATTAGATAAATTTCTTTTTCCATAACCATTCGCAAAATTTACGAACAAATACATACCAATCTTACGTGGAGATTATGCTACTTAAATGTAATGATAATTTCAAAAAAAAGAAGTGTACAAATCACGTGACTTTTCTGTAATCGACGAAAAACTAACTGCTTCCCCGCCATTTTCAAATTCAACCAGAGCCAAACAGTTACAGTTTCACATCTATCAGCCCAAGGATCGCCAATTAACCCTCGGAACGCGAAACAATCGATGAAGAAACAGCCTTCTGAAGAATGAAAACCGTTCTCAAAGAAACGACCCAGAAACTCCGAGAAAAACACAGGAAAGGTAGAGAAGGGAAATTAGGTCGTAGGGATCGTGTAGCTTCTCTTAAGAGAGAGAGAGAGGCAGAGAAGGAAAAAGAAAAGACGAAAGACGAGAAGTCCGAGCGAGTGGCGCGTTCGTTTAAGCGCATTTTATAGAAAGAAAATTGTTAGATGCTGAATCAACTTCAGTCCCGTTGAAACGTTCGGTTGACCTTGCGTGACGTCACGTCGTCTAACAGTGACTCTCACTTTGCTAAGGCCGTATTTCCATGCGACGCTGCCCGGTGTTTTCAGTCGCTGCTTTCTCGAATTCAGAGATCATCTACAATTCATCTTTTTTTTTTTTTTCTAAACTTTTTATGCAGGAAACAGTCAGAAACGTTTTCATATGACTGCAAATTATGAGTTTCATACTATTACACGACACTTTTGTCGTTGTGAAAACTAGATGTCGCGTTCTCATGACATTGAATTTCGTATCCTGGCCTTAACGTCGACGTCGAATTATTTCGATGTTTAAATGACGTTTTTAAGACAGTGTTCGCGTATTGTACGTGACAAAAACTGTATCATTATATTATCGTAACCGTGTTTGTATTATGGTATATGTTTAATAATAATGTTTTTAAATCAGTGTGAGAAACATTCGTCTTTTTTGGGATAAAGTCCTGGCACACTTTAAAGATAGATTAGCGAAAAAAATAAAGCTCGAGAGATTTTTCGAGTAAAACGAACATGGAAACTCTTCCAAAGGAAATTAGGAGTACTCGCGGAACTTGGCAAACAAACGTAAGAGAAATAAAAGCTTCCAAATGAAGCCTATTAAGTTTTTAATATATTTTTAATTTCTAATACATAAAATAAAATACATAAAAATTTCG
>NW_017100195.1:1534749-1570393 GCF_001263275.1 Habropoda laboriosa | reverse complement strand
AAATCGCTATATTAGAAAATATCTTTGCTGCATTTTAAAATTTATGGCGTTTTCAATTTCGTGTCGTGAATGAATAATAATAATGTAACTAATCATGGTAATTTGTATGGAAGAGCACAAGTTGTTACTATTCAAAATTGATAAGATTATGCGACTCTGGAAATGTTACATTTATATTTATAATTTTACGGTATTATATTAATCGTGCAAACCAAAATTACATTCGTTTTATTATTTTTCCTTTATTAAATCCAATTGTTTTGTATTTAATCTCAGAGAGATATGTACTTACAAAGGACAATGCAATAAAATATTGTAGTACAAACTCTTCAAAGTGTAAACAGACAAATAAATAAATCCTTTGACTGGATTTAAAGAAACAAATTCAACAGCTTTGCTCTACAGGAATTCGATGATTTTACTGCTTTCCCTTTTTAAAGGAATCTAAATTAATTTTCACCTGAATATACTGCAAGTGAAAACATTCTTCGATCGTATATTTATTACAGTGAAGAACACCAACGATAAATACACGATATGTTTATCTTGATAACTTTCAAAATGGTTTCACAGGTATTTTTTAATTTCACTGTAGAGTTAATTAAAATTCGTTTTTCACTATTGACAGCAGTTCTTTTTTTTATTATTTTTCGTTCGGTATATTTGCTTCTATACATTTTGACGTTCAACTGACCAATAAGCAATTGTACATTAATCACAAAAAAAAAAAAATGTAAATAACAGAGGAACGAAGTAAATTAAAAATCATTTTCATTGTAAATAAAAACTACAAATAAAATTGTGTAATAATTGTTTAGTTGTTCGTTTTTCTTTTTTTTTTCTTTTTAAATACATTTTGACTTTAATGAATACAACATACTCTCACATATTCCACAATATTTAATAGTTTCCAAACTTTGTATATTAATTAGCATTCCAGCAATTTTTCACTGGTTTTCAAACAATTAATCAGAGCAGGTATAATTTTGAAAAATTGTACACCATCCTTAATTTCACAATTTAACCAATTAATTTAACTAATTAGCACATAGATCAACAATCGAACTACTAAGTCCAATTAAATGGTTGTTACTTTGGTCGAAAATTATTACTTTCACCGATCTAATAGCACACTCGGTCGAGAATACTGTCATTTCCGGCCGTATATTTTTCAACGAAGCTCAGTCTTTTATCGAACCGTACGGGACCGAGCCGCTATCAATTCGAAAACTACCACTGTTCGACACTGACACGAGGCAGCGGATACGCATGATTTAACTTCCCGACGGACTAGATAGGTATCAAATTAAAATGGGCCCAAGCTGCATGTTAAACACTCACTTGACTTATCGCATTTAGCCCGATAATTACAGCCGCTTTTATGCGTATAATGCGACCGATGAATATGCAAAGGGCTCGAATAAAACGCGGAAGCGTGTGCACTCGTTTATAATCAATCAGACGAGTTTAATAGCGATTTTTGGCAATACTTTCTGCTCCCTTTGACGTAAAAAAAAAAGAAATCACGATGAAACGTACCAACATTTACGGTATTTCATGGTACTTTTCGTAGATAACTTTTACTATGCAAGAGTTTGGATATTTTTATGGAGAAAATGAAGGACAAATCGGAAATTGTTTCATGTTTAAAAAATATTTAATTTTGATACTTTTAACGAGAACGAACTGTTTTTAATAGATTAGGTTATGTTTTTTAAAAATTCATAAAACTAGATACGATTCGTGTGGAAATTGCATTTACTATAAATGCATGGTTTCGATGTTTCGATATTTAATTGGGTCTCTTTCACTGGTCCACAGATTGTTCACTAATGAAAATACTCGTTCAGAGACATAAGCAAAGTTCAACGATTTTTAAAGTGTTTTAAAAAGATACGTTTTTGTCTGCGAAGTATTTAAAAAGTTCAACCCGTCTACGTTGGCAGGATTCGTCATTTTTCACAAAATAAAGGACAAAATGACCATGTTAGAAATAAAGAAATCTAAAGAACAGACTGTCTTCTTAAATAAATGACGTATGGTCACCGTAGTTCTAAGGCACCTGAAGTCATCTCACGTCATTTTTGTTCTACATTCTACATTCAAAGAAGTATATCTCCTCAAAGTTTCACCTTCTGACTCATTTTCTGCGTGTATATTTTTCATTTCTATCGATACGAATCGAATTTTTCAATCACGTTTTAGTTAATGAAAATTCACCTTTGGAAAGTCGCGAATGGATCTCATTTGCTGAACATTGCATTTTCAAAATGCATTTTTGAGTACACTGTTTGGATTCTCGAACGAAGCTAATCCTGAAACATTGTCGAAGAGATTTCGTGACAAAACAACATCCACCCATATACTTAAACAAAAGGCTGGAAATTACTCTAATTTACGACCGCTAATTACGACCAATTACTTTTCACGTCGTCGTCGATAACGTAGAGATCCAACCGACGACATCGTATACAGGGTGGGACATAGGAATCTGACGATTTCCGCATTAACCCTTGTGTAGGCAACCAAAACGTTCACAGGCTTTAATATTTCAAATCGTTTGCATAAATTTTTATTTTGAAAACGTACATCGACGTAAAAATGTCCAAAAAATCGGGATCCACCGAAAGGCGCGAACTGCAGTACCGTATGAGTAAATTTTCAAAACGCCTACGAAAAAAAAAACAAATGAAAAATAAAAAAAACTCTATTTCGTTTCAAAAATCGGCAGGTTCCTATGCTCCACCCTGTATATTCCAAGTTCGATGTGCTTCTTATAGTGCTCACGTCGCGCGCGGTCTACTAAAACAACCCAGAAGAAAAAATATCTGACGTTAAGTGTTTACATACTGCTTTCGCGACACGGCGATAAATCTTTGGGAGTCACACGCGTTCGTAATACACAGCTAAGTAATTTCCAGGAAGCTTTTTGTCGCGCACTGCGGCGAAATAAAATGGAAACAAAAATAAAAATTCTCGCGGAGTGTAAGTATACGGGGTGTCTAAAGAGGTTAGGTCGGCCAAACTTGTACCACGTGTTAACAAGATCGAGTAAGTAAAAAAACAAATTCCTACCAACTTACGTCCGAAAATGCTTCATTGAAAATTTACAAACGTTCAAAGATTTTTATATAATTGCTACGGCAGTTATAATAAACGTTCGAAATTTCTTCCATTTCCATTAACAATTGATACAAATCGTTGAACGCCTTCATCCATCAGTTTATACGAACATTTTTTACTTACTCGACCTCATTAACCCCCTGCCCTACGATTTAACTTCAATTTTTCGGACCAAAACATACTATACATCGTTCAAAATAAGAGTAACCTCGCTCTAGGGCCGATTCTCGTCCTTTCTGCGCATAGACAGAGTGCGCAGCAGATGGTAAGACGGAGAAAAAGGTAGGCGGTTAAGTGGGGGGTTTGGACGTTCTAGTGGTTCTAGCCCTGCCTTAGGCACGTCCCATGCGCGAAGCGAGGTTACTCTTATTTTGAACGATATATTTAATTTCGGTTGACGCTCTGTATACCCAACAATGGAAAATAAAATAATTTGTATTGCTTCAAAATTAACGTATCAATGCAAAATGGTTAGATTGCTGTTACATATGTCAGTTTACAATGAAACGATAAGAATCTAGAATTTTATCAATAATTTTGCTGAGTATGGTTCTTCTCAAAACGTTCAGGTAAATGGAATGGTATTTGGTGGTTTCTTTTCGAATTTTGTGCGTGAAACACACATGGCAATTCTCAAGCATGTTTTCTTTTTATGCAGTTGGTGAAATATTTTCTGGAAAATGTCCCCGTTTCTTTGTTCGAGATCTAGCAATGTCACTCTGCAAAGGACGTCCACGAACGTCGCAAAAATCGCATGACCTCACGGAGACGTCATTTTAGGGCAAGGTTTTAACCCTTCGACAATTTGTCCCGTGTGAGACTCGGGCAAAGCGTGAAATACTTAACTGTTTAGCTCAAGAGACACTCTTAGGAAGAAGGTTGAAAAGGGACGAGATATTGTTGTCGTAACTAGGGCTGTGTGTCCCTTGTTTTAAGAATGATCGCTCACGATGTAATTATTAAAAAATCACGTGTGAAATATAAATTTCTTCTTTTGCCGCAATTCATAATTTCATTAGACTGTCAAAGGGTTAACACGTGGTACAAGTTTGGCCCTGTTTCTGGACACTCTGTGCAATACCCTGCAAGATGTTTTCCACGGTGCAACATATGAAATACGATCGACTAATCGATCAACGAAGCACACGCATTACGCGGCGAAATTATCGCGCGCCTAATGGGGACGAATCCTTCCCAGTTAATCCGTCCTTATTAAACGATCCCAATCTCGTCCGCACGTTCGGAACGCATCAAACACGACATTATTAAGACATTCCCATGAATCTCGGATGACATTACTCGGCGCGGAATTAACTTTAATCCGATTCACCTCCGAGTTGGATGCATTTTTAATGGCCACTTGACGAACGCCTCGAAGAGGGATGTGAAAGCTTAAGCTGCGTCCTCACTGAACAAACAACGAGGAACTCCTCATCCATGTTCGCCGTTTTTAGCCGAATTTTTCTCCGGGTTTCTTTCGTGTTTCTCCTGCCAGCAACAAATGCCGCTGATTGTTGCCTCTTTGCAACTGTTTCCTTTTTCCGTGACTTTGGTTCACATTTGTCGTTTCTTCTTTCTTTTACCACTGGCAACAGTAACCCTTTGCACTCAGTATGCCAGTTGTACTGGCACAGAAGATTATAAAATGTAAACGTACAAACTGACATATAACTGATAAAATCTCACCTTTCTTACACATATCAAACAGACAACTGTGCAATTTTTCTCCTAAATTTTGCCTATAATTATCGAGTTAGCGGAACGAAACGTTCAAACGCTCCCAAGTGCAAAGGGATACATAAATGCAGCAATTGCAACGAGTAAATCTTCTCCGATCATCGTTAGCAGTTTGGAAACCGAAACAAAGCCCAAATGTTCCTCACATTATGTAGCTTCTAAATGTTTCTACAAATTGGTGTTCGCTGGAAATGTTTTGCAACATGCAGCGGCAAAAGTTGCTTCAACGAGGACGCAGCTTTACGAATCAAAAGAGAAACTACCGTCCGTACCGATTCATTTTTCAAGATCTTAATAATATTGCAGTAACTGTTCAGCTTTGTTTCGTATTCAACGAATGTCCTAATATTTACGAACGCGAGTGTATACGTGTACTGAGTTATAGTTAGGCTACTGGAACCGAATATACTCGCGTGGCCAGAGCAATTCGACTGCTTTACTATCTACGTATGAATCAGTGTAAATGTGTCGGTATGACTCATTAGGTGGTCTGATGGTAAAACGATATTGATAGCGCAACATGCTCGTTTCGTACATTTCTCACATTCCCCGTTGGCTGATTAATATGCACAGTGATTTGAGATCGTATACTAATTTCTCACGTAGAAATCGTAAATAATTCAGGTTAGCTCGGTGTTAGAATATTGACGAATATTGACGTGAAATAATTAGCAGACAATTTTCATCCTAGTTTTTAAATATCGTATTAATTGATTCGTTACGATTTCTCGTACAAGATTGAACGTAGAAGATACATACGTAATTACAGAGAAAGGTCGAAGCATGGCTGGAAAAGTTGAGAGGAAAAGAGAGTGCTAAGCTTAACCAAACGGAGGAGAATAGGAAAAGGTGCAATGATTAGGGTAAGAATAGAGTAGGACAGAACAGGAGTGAGTGAGACAGAGAGAGAGAGAGAGAGAATGAACGAACCGTATGTGTGGGCAAGATAGATTTGTAAACGTAGGATATGTAAACCAAGTCCAATTCTTGGCTGTAAGGCTGAATAAAACGGTACTACTACTACTATATACGTAATTATTGTAGCTTTTTTTTCTAGACAGAAGTATTTCAATTGAGATGAATAGATAAGTTAAGACTAATTATTCGGGAGATTTATATTAAATAAAACAAAGATAAGCATCGATCAAGTGTTTTGGCGCGAAAATTTGAAAAAATTCAAAAAACAGAGTTAACCAGTTTAGCCTATGAACGGTTCACATTTATTGAGCGTTTATGCATTTGTGTAATTACACGTCGAGACTGAAGCTTAAAACGGGAAAGGTTATCGATTGTATATTTAAATTTTAATAGTTTACGATGTATTTAATTATTACACGTTTAGATATATTAGTTTTGATCGTTTGTGTATTTTCTACAATCACACACAGGTCGCGAGTTCGACGTTTAAAAAGAGAAATGAAATTTCTACTCACATCTGCGACTGAGGCTTGGCATCTGATTTCTTTCTCTTCTTGGTGATGCTGCCAGTAATCGCACTCATTTTGACCCACAGTGGGTCCTGTAGTTCACACGGGCTAGGCCTGAAACAGAAAAGGGCAAAATGCGATTATAGCACTTGTTTCGGTGATGAGATTCTATTCTTGTAAAATCCATTTCATGTGTATACTATATTGTAAAAAAAAAGGAAGACTAATATCAATAATTATGCAGTTCAATACAATTTATATCCTGCAATTGTTCTACATAAGTTCCCCTGATAGGTAATTTAGATCAATTTCATATTAATTATCGTGTCCCATTTCACTAAGATCGTCATAAATACTCTCCTGTAATTGCTTGTGACATAATAAAGTTGATAAAAAACGAGTCGCAAACAACTTTCTAATTAATCTCGAAATATCATTAGGTTGATAAGAAAGAAATCGCTGTTTCCGGTAGCCTAATGTTTGCAATTTTGGAGCCGGCGACGACGAACAAATTAATCGATTAAAAATGACATCTGAGTGTTTGCTTCGTATTGCAAAATATTTCCTATTATAACAGAATAAAAGATTTGTAAATATGTTATAAATTAAACATTGTTATTTCACGACTAGACTCAGGGCCACGTTTGTAATTTTAGAGAACCTAGGCGCAATATCATTACGAGGTCTGAAAAGAACAAGTCTACTTCAGTTAACCAAATTCATACTTTTTCTTTACAAGTTTATCGAAAGAAAAAGTCGACGTTTCCATAATAGCTCTTGCTTTTGTATTATGAATTCAATATTTCAAGCTGAGATTTTCCAGAGCAGCAAGTTTACGGCTCTCCATAAATTGTTCGCCATTTGTTAAAAATTTCTATATTCATTTCTGTTGCTTAAAAAAAAAATTTCATTTCCAATTTGCAAAAAAAAGCTTCGAGTGCAAAGTGTTGCAACAAAAGGTACATCTTAGAATCCGCAGAAGTTTCCGACAAACGCGAAAGAAACGGCGTACGTAAAGCTGTGTTTAATTGCAAACTCGCAGTATTCGCAGGGGCCTGTGTTTCCCTAACAAATAAGGTACACATCTGACAGTGTAAAACGTGCACGTCGCACGAGAGATCTCGAAAAGTGAGTAACTCTTAGAGCGCTTTGAGAAGCGTAATTAAGTACGTGAGAAATTTTTCAAGCTTTATTCCGCGCGACCGCGTAATTGCCGAATAACTGGCAATTTTCGCAACGTTTCGCTCCCGCCACGCTATATTTCTGCCGGTAATTGCCGCACGTCGACGCATTCGACCAACTTCTTATTGTACATTTTTTTCTTCTCTCTCTCTATCTTTCCCCGTCACGAACGATGTGTAACGCTACGCCCTGGCACACGGTGCGTGTACCTACGTTACGCGTTCGTTTATCGACATGTGAGACGTCTCCTATCGCGTGTTGCATTGTAATGTCTGGCGGAATTCGCGATGCGTACGAAGAGGGACGCAGGACAATTATGGTCAAGGATACACGACGAGGAGCAAACCCGAAGGAACAGATATGCACCGTCCGTAAAACGCGAATTCATCGTCGCGTGCACTTATTTTAATATTCCACTCGCTACGCCTGGCAAATAAATCTCTCGGATATTTGCGAAACTTCAGCTTTTTCTTCCTTCTTCACTTTAACTGTTTCACCTGATACCGAGATTTAGCCGGTGAGCGATCTGTCGAAAATGAGGCACGAGAGTCCTTCGTACTCTTAACCCTCTCACTGCGGCAGGTTTCAATCGCGGCCGAGAAATCTTTCGTTTCGGCGTTTTTTTTAATTTTCTGAAAAGTTTTATTTTCAAATTTGTTGTTTTGAGAATTAAGGTGGAACTGCGCAACGGGCGGGAATTAGGGATCAAATTAAGGTGAACGTGTGTCAAAAAGCACAGTGTTATATAGCAAATATTCAAATTATCTACAGACACCAAGAGCAACGAAAGGGTTAAAGTTTAGTACTAATTCAAATATTAGCAACTGAGGCAGAAATGGTAACAAATTTTGAAGTGTTAATGCAGGTATAATTGCTATTGAAGAAATAAATTTAGAAAAATGTAAATTAGGTGGAAAAGATTAGGAAGACTTATCTGCAACGTCAGGTGAATTCTTACGGCTAGCAATTTAACCCCTTGACATACAATGACGTCCGAGACGTCAAGCATTTTAACATTTTTAACCATAGCTGCAGAATTTGTTGTTTCGATCGTATCGTTTTAAAATTCGGCTTCTTAAATTAAGATGGAACCGTTTAAATTGAGACAAAGGCTCCCAACGGTGTTCGAAATTTTCAAAACGCCTATAGACGCCAGTAGCAACGAAAGGGTTAAAGGTCATTAAACCATTGACTAACAACAAAAAAAGAAAAACACTTTTCGGTATTCACTCAAATTGAAAAATCTGAATTTCGATCAGCTCTTTAAATAAAACACTCCGCCGCGCGTCGTTTAAATCAGCACTCGGTCAACTGCGAAACGCAGCAAAGCGTCTATTATTAATATCAAAAACGAGGAGCAACAAAGGAAGAAAAAAGGAAACATCCACTTACAGCCACTTTATGCACAATATCTAATCACCTCTACGCCACTAAGCAAGGATAACAAAGAGAAAAAAGCGTAGGCTGAGTAACGAAACGAATTCCTACCGCGCGTAACATCGAACAAAGTAAGCAACCTGAGCAATCGATTCTGCGTAAGAGAAAAAGTAGAATGCTAAAATATTAGAAAAATCGTCGTGTTGCAATCCGTAATGGTGCAATAATCCGAGCACCGGTAGGAATAATTACAAAAGGCGGTTCTAAAGAAGGAGGCGATAATTTGTCTTTGATTTGATGAAACGATCCAGAGATATTACACGGGTAACGGTAAGTAGGCAATAACCGAGAAGGCAGGCTGGAAAACGAGCAAACGTACGGCTGATAGAACGCAGATAGGTACGTATTACACGCTTAGTTGCGTCCGCGAATCTACCTACGCAAAATTTTCCTCCACGCCTCACACGATGCACGATATCGATAAAAGTCATGAGAGGTCAGATCGCGCGGCGATTCAACGACAACGTTAAAGGGGTTAAGCTACCTTCAGCCGGAAAACAGTGCTTCTTCGGGAATTTATTTCCAACTGACGACAACCCTTTTTCGAAAACGTTTCTGTTGTCAATGGTAGAGGAATATGTAAACAATGCACAGAAATTCTTTTTTCCAACACCTTAACCTATGATTCTCTTCTGATCTATGCGTCTAAACGTCGGCTGTTTATTATTTCGGTACTCTATCAAAACTGGGTTAATCGTGTGTCACTCGGTTATTCGTAGTTTTTGTCGTTCGGACACTCTGTCGAGAGATGTGTCATTAACGTCTACCGCGTACACTCAAGTTATTTTACGGCGAACGCAGTTGTAAACTGATAAGAAATTTCGTCCGAATGAATATGTAAGGATTGCGGTATGGCTTTTCGTAACAGGAATTAAGCAATTAATTACACCGGTGACACTAATCGAGATATTGCCGATGTCATACTTTCACCGACACGCGTTTTAATGTAACTATAAATGTCACCTTATAGTTTGTGAAGAAAGAAGGAAAAGGCGAGGATTCTGCGCCAGCAGAATGTTGCAGTGAAACGATTTTTAATTTGCAATGAAATGATATTTGCAATATCTGCTTGCAGAGAGAAATTATAAGACGATATGACAAATCAATGCAAAATGAATTTTTTCGGAACGACAATATCGCAACTACATGTTCGATCTTGTAAATATAAATTTTATAAATAGTGCAACTTAAAAATATAGTCCAAATAATTTTGCAACGAAATTAAATGAAAAGATACTTTTGCGTTCTTCAAGGGTAATGTGTTATAATGTATTTTCTTTAAAAAAAAATGCCAAAGTTAGGTCAAATTTTCAGGCCCAAGGGTTGCTCTAACCCCTCTATTTTCCTAATTTTTATTCCTGTTTATTGCAAGATGACAAAAAATTCAGAAAGTTCAATGAAAAACGATTCCTATCCATAGAAGTCGACTCTAGCACAATTTTCGACATCCTCTTTCACTTCTCCGTCTGATAACCGTTCGAGTGCCAAGCGGCGCGATCGCGCTTCTTCTACCCTGTCCTAAAAGCGCCAGCGCTCATAATCACAGAGGGGTCGATTTTTTTCGATGCACGACTTTAGGGTCACCCTTGAGTCTCAAGTGAAAAAAGATAAAATTAATATTTATTACATGTAAGCTGAAAACAGCACAATCGCGCTCTTTGGCATTTTTGGACGCGGAATACGACGAGCGCTATCGCGCCGCTTGGCAATTTTCGATCGGGAAACAAGAAAGGCTCGTGGCACTCAAACGGATAAATACCTCTTACTCTTGATCGACATAACGAAAAGCAGGGAAAAAATGTTTCGAACGAGGCTATCTAAAAATGAAACGATATACCTGTGTGTATCTCGTTCAATTTGGAAAAACGAAGAACATCCTATATCGAAGAATGAGATAACAGTGTCTCTGTTTATCATACGAAAAACCCTGAAGAGCTGTAAAACACGAGAAAAATTCTGTCGTACCATTCGAATAGCTTCAGAATAAGAATTGCACGTTACGTTTATCTGACAGAACATTTCGTGTATCCCATTGTTCAGCGCGCACGTAGTATTTATGTGTTTTATTTTAAACTCTACTCGATACGCTTCAAGCGGTAAATTAATAGCAGCTTGAATATTTGGGGGTTTGATGCAAGATATAACTACAGTTACCCCTTCACTCAATTTAAGAATATAAATATTGTAGTTGCAGCGCGGTATTACAATTTTTACCGAGAAACGTGTTTTTTGTTGAAAGTGTACTGGTGTATTGATTTGTAATTTTTCCGTTTAGCTTAATTTATATCTTGTATACAATTTTTTGGCGAGGGTGAAGAACGCGGATTGGTTCTTGCGAAATTCTGGAAATAGACCCGGAAGGGGTTGCTATTTTTCTATTGGATCCCCATTTTGGCTAGAGTCACCAGCAAGGTGACCGCCTATGATTCATTGTGGATCCGCCAGGTACCGAAGTGTGACGATCAAGAAAAAGAAAGGGAATTTTGAATACGAAAAGACGAAACCAAGCATGATTGATGACTACAACAAATACATGGGAGGTGTGGACGAGTGCGACAAAATGTTATACGCGTATTTAGACGAGCGAAGAACCCTAAAATATTGGAAGAAGGTAGTATTCAACATATTAGGTTGGTAAGAAATTAATGTCGGTTTTCGAACTTTCGAACTTTGGCGCTTGGTTTGGGATAACAGTTCACTTTATTCTATTTACCTTCCAATATCATCTTACAGTGCAGATGTCGCGCTGTGTGTTGATAGGTATGCTTTTGTTTTTACCGTTGATTTGTGCTCACTTCAAGTTATTGACTTCGCAATGGATACTAAACAAGTTCGTGTAATATTCTTATATGAATATAAACTAGGTCATAATGCTGCAGCTGCGACTCGTAATATCAACAGTGCATTTGGAGAAGATACCGTAAATGAACGCACGGTGCAGCGTTGGTTCAAAAAATTTCGAAGTGGAGATGAGAGCCTCGAAGATGAAGATGGTCGTGGACGCCCTTCTCTCGTCGACAATGACCAATTAAAGGCACTGGTTGAAACTGATCCACGAACAACGGTTCGACAACTTGCACAGGAGTTGGGTGTAAGCCATCCAACAGTTATTGACCACCTGAGACAGCTAGGCAAGTCAAAGAAGCTCGACAAATGGGTGCCGCATGAGTTAAGCGTAGACCAAAAGAATCGTCGTTTCGAAGCGTGCTCTGCGTTCCTTCTACGCAATAAAAATGATCCGTTCCTTCATCGCCTTGTGACATGCGACGAAAAATGGATAATGTACGACAACCGTCGACGATCAGCCCAGTGGTTAGATCACGATGAAAAACCCAAACACTTTCCAAAGCCGAAGCAGCACCAAAGGAAGGTTATGGTGACTGTTTGGTGGTCTGCAGTGGGAATTATCCACTATAACTTTTTGAATCCGGGTGAAACGATTACAGCGGAAAAGTATTGTCGAGAAATTGATAACATGCATGAAAAATTGGAACAATTGAATCCGGCATTGATTAATCGGAAGGGCCCAATTCTTCTACACGACAACGCTCGACCACACGTCGCACAGTTAACGCTACAAAAGTTGAATGAATTGGGATATGAAACTCTGCCCCATCCAGCATATTCCCCGGATCTGTCGCCAACTGATTACCACTTCTTCAAACATCTCGACCACTACTTGCAAGGGAAGATATTTACCAACCAAGCAGCTGCTGAAAATGCGTTTAAAGAATTTATCAATTCCAGAACAACAGAATTTTACGCTACTGGAATCAACAAACTGACAGTTTGTTGGCAAAAATGTGTAAATTGTAATGGATCTTATTTTGATTAAAAAAACTTATTCCAATTTGTAATATGTGGATTTAAAGATATAGCTTGAAAACCGACATTATTTTCCTACCAACCTAATAACACCCATTGTTTCAAATAAGAACGCGTCTAACGATAAAAATGAAGCAAACCATTCGACGTTTCGCTTTAATCAAATCAAAAAAACATTCTATCCAGAATCTTAAATATTTAATTATGAAAGAGGGCTATAACTCGAGTATTTTCAGTTTTGAGATATTTAGAATTCTCCTTTGGCTGTATTAAAAAGTATTCTTTCATTATGAAATAATAAATATAATAATGATTAAATAAGTAATTAATTGAAATAAAATGCTTCACAAAATATTTGCTCTCGTGTAATAAAACTTTTTCCTACGAAAAGATCGACCCAACGCAAAACAAGCGCTAAATTCAGATTTGTCAGATTTTAGATTTGTACCACTTTCATAATCACCAGCACAAATTTCACGTGACACGTCGCTCGAATTCGATATTTATTCACACGGATATCGGAGATATTTATTCATCCAGATATCGGAGCAACGAACGAAAAACTCTCGGCATTGGCGCAGATGAAATTGGCTTTTGTACGTTTACGTTTAATACAAGCAGAAAGTAACTCGTTGATTTCGCGTGAACGAATGAAACGTTAATAAAGTGAAATTAAACCGAACTCGATTTTAACGTTAAACCAACTTAATAATTGAAGCTTAGCGAAATTTAATTAATACCAAGCTCGATCAATTTTCCCGGGGAATTTGAAATTTTCTCTACCGCGTTGTTTCAAATTTGCATAATGTAATTTCCATCACGGTTAATTTCAAATAATTACGCCGGCCAGCGTTACAGGAATTTTTACTTTCGGAACAATTCATCGTTTAAGTAGGAACGAGTTAGCGAAATTACCTGGTATAAATTCTACAGAAGAAGTTGATAATTCTAGTGCAATACGTTTAATTCAATTTACCCGAGAAACTTTTGCCGTAAGTCGTTAAAATTCACGCGACATGAATCCAGTTCGAGTGAAGTTGGTCAATGTGAATCGTGGACAGGGAATGAAACCTTGCTCGCGATTTAGTTTCCAGCTGTAAAAGTAAATCGGTTTGTGCAGTGTCAAATTTTATGCACTATCGCAAGAAATCGCTCGTATATTCTGTTGCAGTTGACAAGAAGGGTAATATAAGCAAACCAGTTCTGCACAAACCAACGCAACGTTCGAGTTATCCTTAGTTTTAACAACTTTCGTCAAATCCCTTACCGCGTACCCGAAAATTCACAACTGACGTTTAAAGTGGAGTGAAATTCACTTGGTCAGAGTTCTCGTGGATTTATGAAATCTCAATTAAAGGGTTAGACCATCTCTGACGTTTGAAAAAAGGGTAATATGGAAAAATTCTTGAGGAAAAATTTCGATTGAGTCAATTATTTAAAAAAAAAATAATGCCAAAGTTAGTTATGATTTTTCAGGTCTCAGAGCTGGTGCAACCCTTCTATTATTTAATATCAGCAAGAAATGATCCTTGTTTGTAAAATTAAACCCACGCCTGTGATATGAAATTTGACGATTTTCAAATACGTGAAATATCTCAGGAAATAAAAAAATTTCGACCGAGCCAATTATTTTCTTGAAAAAGAAAAAATGCCGGAGTTAGTTATGAATTTCGTGACATGAAATTTGACGGTTTTCAAATACGTGAAATAACTGAGGAAATAAAAAAAAATTGAACGTCTAAAATAGATCGAATAAGATCCAATAATTCCAGCAAATTGAATAATGTTCAACCGCTCTCGATCGATTATCGTGAAACTATAATCAGGAATTCTAAAATTCACATGATGTCAGTTAAATCTGGAAACACATTTCCTGGATCCAATTATCAGCCTCATTTACCTAGCTTGGTCAATATGGAGGTTGAAATTCTACACAAATTACCAATAACGTACTCTATCCTCGACTCTGCCAACAATAATACTCTACCAATACGTTTCTATCAATAATTTATTCTATCCTCGACTCTACCAACTCCCAATCGTAATAAATTCACGGCTATCGAATCAAATTTCATTCTCCTTGACACCTGAAATGTCAATATTCTTGCACTTCAAAAAAGAAGAGAAAAAAGCAGAGCGCCAAAAATTCAACGATTAGATGTACAGTTGAAAAATTCGTGTGTTGCACACCTGAGTGTTTTATTCAAGAATTTCGCCAAAATCCAAATTTTGAAACTTAATTCGAAAACAAGCAAGTATTTCTCCTCTTATGTTATTAAAACGAAGTACCATAAGGGCCATTCTTCTGGCGTTAAAATTTGACCAGAAGAACCAATTTGACCAGTTTGCTTTTCCTGTTATTATTAAAATACAATCGTTTTTAATCAATCTTATATTAATTTTATAAATTTAACAAAAATACAATTGTTTTTCATTTTCTGTGAACAACATTTTTCTGTAATTTAACATTTCTATAGTAAATTCTTCGTCTCCTTACTTTCAATCCAAAAAATTTCCCAATAAAATAGATCCTCCTACGAATTTTCGTACACAAAATTCTATCAAAGAATTACGTATCATCAGTTCTAAGTATATCTGTTAAATAATTTCAGCCAATTTTTCCATACCAATGGCTCCACAGTGCGTGGCTCAGATTCGAGCCAGCTTCGTCTCCGACTCGAAAACGCGCGAGTCAGCGGCAATTTAACGCGGCATGTGCGCTGCCCAAGAAATTCTCGGGCAATTTCTCTCGTATATATAGCCGGGTGAACGCGGACGCGTTACAAAGGAACAAATTAGACACGTGCGTGGAGCTTTCGTCAGGCATCTTGACATATTTCCCACCTGACGTCACCTAATCACGTTCGTCGCGCTGGCCAACATTCAGCCCGATACGCTATTAAGATAAACCGTCGATTCGGCGGAAATACAGTTGCACGGTGCATTGTTTTCGGAAGCAGAACCGCCGCGCGAGTTACAGCGTCGGCCAAAAGTTTCGAATCACCTGCCAATTTGCGCCGATATGGAATCTGATGATAATACTTTGTGGATTTGAAGTTGACGTTGCAGAGATCAATGGTAATTTACATGATTTCGAATGATTTTAAATGGTAAAAATTTTTGAAGTTGCTTTTGAAAAATTTTTGTGTAACTTGCGTTGCACGGTGATTTCAAAATTTTGGGCGGTAGTGTAAGTATTGGGATACTTATTACGTTCGTACAGAAAGTATTAGACGATTTGACCCCTTAATTCTTTTCTTTTACTTTCTGTAAGAAAAGTTTGAGAAAATGAAAAAAATAAAACTGAACTTATTTGGCCTATTAAGTTGAGAAAATGTGAGCGTTAAAGGGTTAAATTTCTTCACCAAAGTTAGTATCTTATTAATTCTATAACGAGACATCTTAAAGTCATTAGTAAACCAACCAAGTTCATTACAGAATTTTAGCATTGAAAATGAAGTTGATTTCAAACTTATCCACTTTTGATATCTCCAAATATGCTAGTGGTGCTTAATTTTATCACACCACTATTGTAAGGAAAATCCAGAAAATTAAGGATGTCAAATTTAATTATTGCCTATTTGTTAGAACTTATGAATAGAGTTATGAGTACAGCTATGAATGGACTATGAATTATCTAGTGATAGCATCAAAGTGACGACACAGTTGCGGTCATTAATTTCCGGCCACTTTTAGAACAGTACAACTTTTCTGAAACGGAACCAAATCACTTTTTTTCCTCTTTTTTTTTTTTAAATTAGAAGAATTAGTTTACTAGATGGCGTATACCAAAAATTTTGAAAAAATTGCAACTTGTGGGAATGAAAATTTAAACTAAGAAAATTGTCAATTTTCTTCGCGATTCCCACAAATTGCAATTTCTCCAAAATTTTTAGTACACGTCATCTAGTAAATTAATCTTAATCCTAACTTCTCAAAAACACTCAAGCGGTTTGGTCCAATTTCAAAAAAGTTACACCGTTCTAAAACTAGCCAAAAATTAACGACCGCAACAAAATTCCAAACTGATCAATTTCTTTTCATTTCTATCTTAATAATTTTACAGTGGCTATTTCGATTCATTTCACACTCGCTAAATATCACAATACTTATGAACGGGAGTGTAAATCCACATTGCTCCCGGTGAAACGTGGCCTTTAGCGTTACACACGGTTCGAACGCGAAGAACTGAAACAAACTCTTGCGACACGATGCTTTATTCCCTCTCCCCGGTGTGCTTCCTTTTCGTTTGTCATCGTCTCGCTTTTTCTCCATTTACCAGACAATCAGATGACGCGGCGTTTCGGAAAAAAAAAAAAATAAAATAAAACAGATCGATCGAGAGGATAACTGTACAAACTGAAGAAACTTCCTGATTTTTTTTCACGAATTTCGAGGAATTTCCAAAGGTGCCTTTTTTAGAGCTCTCCACTTCGCAGAGCACATGTACACGCGGAAGAAGTTCGAGATGTGAAAACTGAACGCGTTTCTTCGCTTTCAACGAACAGTACAATGCGCGAATGTAAAGTTTCTCTTTGAGATGCTGATGATACGGTACAATGAGTACTTGTAATATGTAAGGAATAATTCTCGAGACGACACTTTGCATTCTGAGGACTGTTGCGCGTGTATTTAACTTGAAAGTAACCGTCGCGCATTGTTAGTGAAAAATAGGAAATAAGTCTAATTTTCACTGAGAGAAAATTGGTTATAAATCAGGTCAGATTAAGTGTCATCTTAATTTTGGAATAACTGAGAAATTCTAGAGGCAAGGGAATATCTCCAAGTGACAATTACCAATATTAATGAAATTTCATATATAGTAGTATTGATAAAAATATTAGACATGTATTTCTTTTTATCAGCGATCATCCACATTTATTTTGCAAAATTATTGCCATTTACGGGGCAATTCCAAAATATAACAAAATTGTATACCTCGAAACTGAATAACTGACCGAACGAAAACAATCATTATCGATACTGAAACAGTGAACGAGCCCCTAAACGAAATTGTTAACAATCGCATTATAATTACATTGCAATAAAAAACAATTGCAATTTATTGAAATTCAATCATACTTGGAAGATATAAAATCCGCCAGAGTGAGTCAAACCAAATTTCACGAATCCAAAACATTTTTCATTTTAAGAAAATTTCATATGAACGAACTATCATATCCAATTATTTCGAACCTGTAACTACGGCCAATAATAACAGTTTTTAGTACAGAAAAAAAAAATGAATATAAATTTAATTGTAACATCGAAACTATAAATATTCGCCAACGTGATTGCATTTTTCTTCCAAAGGAGATTTCATCGAACGAAATCTGAAACTGTTTCCAGCTTTGCCTGCTAACACGACAATGTAACGAAACATAAATGATTCGATGCATCTGCTGCAGTGTGTGCATAATATCCGGAGATTTATAAGACACCTTCAGCATCGCGTTCTTAAACGCGTGTTTAACCTGGATTAAAAGTTCCGTAAGTGCATCACGTTTTTCACGAAATGACGTACCCCGCGTGCTATGTTTGTATTTAATGAGATAATAACGTGTTTTCATGACGTGTATCGTTATCACGCTTGTTTTATTAGCGAGCCGACTGTCGTTTCGTGTGCAAGGAAGCAACTATGTTGTAAAGTCTGGCTGCGAGAGTTACAAACGACTCATGGGGCACATGTTCTTGGCAAACGAAGCGAAGGAAATTAGCACAATGAGCGGCGAAAAGCTGGTTCATCTAGGATGCGAGGCAACTCTTTTCTGTGATACTGGAATATTTAATGTGAATAAATTCGGTATCGTTCAATTCTAGGATATTGGAAGATTTAATTGTAATATTAAAGTAATGCCAAATTAATATTTAATAATACTAAATACAATGCCTACTCGAAAATTTAATGTCATTAATATTATAATATTTAATTGCAATATTGGACTAGCAATATTAAATATTGCAATATCACAGAAAAGAATTGCTTTATATCCTAACGCTCATTGAGCTGATTTTCTAATAATATCATAATATCGTTAAATACTCCCAATATTTAATATTTAACGATGTTACATTTTTTTCTATGATATCTCTCTCTGATATCACTCTCTCGCGAGTCGAAATCATTTTCAAAAATATCATTATTACAAATTCATTTCTTCTCTTAGAATTGAAAAATAAATACTCGATCTAAAACGCGCCTAAACCCACCGTAACTCGCCGAATACCACAATTATCAACGCTTGCTCTAAAATTTTCTTTCCTTCATATGCACGTGCGGATTCTCTTCAATCATTCCACACGTTTCTTCGATTAATAAAGATAATTCACCGCACGTGGACGGAAACCTTCCTCCTCGCGCAATTATCTCCACAATTCGCCGAAGAAATACGAGGATCGATTGAAAAATTCGCAGTCTACCGGTCAAGTCAGAATTATCAGTTTTGCAGAGAAGCAAAATACACTTGTAGCGCACCCCGTAAAGAGGGTAGTGCTCCGAGCGGCCACCAGAGTAGCGCCCTCGTCACCATCCCTTATAGACTCCCCCACTCCATCAGTCTCACTGGCCCAGGGGACCCCCAGCAAGGATAAAAAGAGGGCCGATCTACGATTTTTATGGACAAAAACGGATACTTGCTCCAAGACGCTCCCTTGTGTGGACATCGAACGGACAAAAATCCTGCCTGGCTCCGACTTTGCTCCCTGGCGTGGACAAATCCGGACCACGAGGCAACGTTTAGATCCGTCTACCCAGTTAACGTTTCCGCGCCCTTTTGGTGAACGTGCGATAGTGACCGAGTGACAAGGACAAACTCGAAAACAGACGTTTAACGCTGCAGACGAGTGCGGTAGCTCCGATAATAGTGGCACAGTGTTCTCGTGAGGTTGCGATATTTAAGTGTAGTCGGCCTGAACCCCACACAACCTAAGACGCGAAGATCCCGCACTATACACTGCATTTTTACGTACTATTAGAATCTCGGGTAAAACAAGGGGAAAGAAGTGAAACTGACTTGTACTATTAGAACCATAAGCGAAGGACAGCAATGTAGAATAGGCTATATTAGCGTACTTGCGATGTTTCACCAAAATTGTATTCATATTCTTTTGCCCGCCTGTCAGAGAAATAATACTTATACTATATTGTATATACATATAATCATTTTGTTTGTACCAATGTCACAGAGTTTCACGGCTCTGTCATATTTTTGCTAACAAAGCTAACAAAGTAAATATGTGTGCAGAGTAGAATTGGACAAAAGTGAAAAAGGAACAGTGATCCAATACCTAACTGCAAGAATCACTGAAAATCCTTGCAGTGAGGTCCTTTAACAGCAGACATTGCAATATTTCTCTCACTTTTGTGTATCTCTTCTCTATCACCGCAAAAACACCACTGCCTCCTATACTGCAAGAATGTCTGGCAGACAGGAACTTGAGAGATAAGGTCGCAAACTTCCACCAATTATTAAACAGATCGTCTGAAAGACCAAAAGGGTACAGGAAAAATAATAACCTTCTTGGAACAAATACATAACGATACTAGGGAATTACACCAAGATGTGAATAATTTTAGTGTGAACACTATTAATTGTCAAAACTTGTACAATTAGTCTTTCTAAGCAATCATCTCCACCGTAATTCTAGTGTAAGTTTAATTATATTGCCAATGTAATCAATAATAAATAAATAAATAAAAAACCTCTGCTTCGTCAGCTCTAAAAGAGAGCAAAAATTGACAGAGCCACGAAACTCGGTGTACATTAATAAACAAACGACAACAGATTATACTGGCACCTAGCCTTTCACACTTGAACCACCAACTTTTCCGAGCTTTTCCGTCGATTCTTCGCGGCGGCTATCGAGAAATCGCCTAACCGTAGTTATCTATAATATTCCCGGGGCGGTTATACGACGATCGCCGAATAAAAGCCAGGCCGTAAATGCGATGGAAAAATTGTGATTACAGGTATTCGTTAAAATTGCGATTTCGCGTCGAGATAGCCCCGGGCGAAACGTCCGAGATTCAGGCAGGCTTAATTGATAAACGCCGTGAGTAAAGGTTAATTACAGGAGGGACGATCCCGGCCAGGAAATTCATCGTCCATGCCAGCCATTTCATCGATCGTACTTCTATTTATCCTGTCACTCGATTGTAGTTTAATCGGGCGGGGGATTAAACGCTGCACAGGTGATTCGCTTTTTCCCTCAAATTTATGTAATTTTCTTCCGTGCTTTTCGGCTCGTGCACGATAAAAGAGCGAAACGTTCTACTTTAATACGATCGCGGAAATTCTTCGTTACAAGATTATCTCGAATATTAGGTCTTATCTATCGTGCTTGCTAAACAATTCTCAAACTTTTCCAATCTCCCGACACTCTGTAATTCTTCGGTTTGTCCTCGGGTAATTATGTCATCCTGAAAGTTCCCGCGCTTTTGAACCGTTCGTTTTGGGAAAAAACGTAAGTTCACCGAAATGAAATGCTTCTGTTGAAAATCATTTTCATAGCATTAATTCCGCAAACATAAAAATTGGAATTTCTCTGAGACGGAGACTGAGGGAACATTCGGGACAGATAGCCTAATAGAATAGTTCGAAAATCTGGTCTGCTTATTACAAAAAGCGCGTGGCTATAATTGACAGAGTTCGATACAAGTATTTTAGATTAGTTTCTTATTACACTGAAATGCAATTCGCCTTAGACAAACAGTAAACGCCGCTTGGTACGTCAAGAATGAGGACATCTCTCAAGGATCTAGAAATGGCCCTAATTCAAGATGAAATAACTGACCCTGAAAAAAATCACAGCAAGAATGGAAGCTCATACTGATCCAACGACTTTATTCTGCTTCAAACTTATCTCAAGATGATTGAACAAATTAAGAGTAATAAAACATTTCTTAAGGCCATTTTATCGACAGAAAAAAGTGACTTGGCTCTCGAATAGATTGTTGCCACACTTTCAAATACTATTTCATTTTTTATTTCATTTAAAAAAAAAAAAAATTCCTTCCTCTTTAACATCTATTCTTAAAAAATATGGTAACCCTAAATGTAACAGATCTCGCAAAGTGATTGTGACAAAAGTGCCGTGTCGCACGCTATCGTAACTAAAATAATTACACGAATTTATACTAAAACAGCATCATCATTCTAACTTACAATTCTAACCTAAGCCAGCACCAATCGCCGGCACTGAAAAAAAAGCAAACTTTTACCGTCACTTTCACTCCTACAACGTAACAAAACCGCCAACAAATTGAATCGGGAATGGAAAAAATTAACACCCGCTGTACAGCAATTAAACACGAAGTCACGTGACTTTTATGAATCATTCGCGTGTAAAACTTCGAGGCTCGTTTAATTAAAAACTATTAAACGGTTTCGGCTGGGACTTTCACTAGAGGAAGAATTCAACGCGGTCGCAAAGAGGGCCTTGTATCGGCCGCGCGTTGGGCGTGTTCGAGAGCTCAAGTCCAAGGTATAAAATTTTATTTCTTTGTAGAATCTGATTTCGGTTTCGTTACACGCTTTCTCGTCCAGCCGCGTGTAAATCTTCCACTTTATGGAACCATAAATAACAAGGAATTGAAGGTATTACCGTATATCGGGGAGCGGCTAGCTAGACACGCGCCGTTCCTCTAACAATATTGCATAATCGCGGGCAAAATACAACACGGTACGCCGTTTTCAAATTTCCCCACTGACACCGTAAATATTGCGTACGCGCCGGCAATAACGAAACAAAGACACTCTGTTTCACCTTTTACTTTTTACGAGCTTTTTGCGACATCGCTGGTGGCGTTACGCGTGTTCAACCCCTTTCTCGCTGCGGCAAATTTCAATCGCGGCGGCGAATGCGAAATTTTTCAATTTCATTCATTAACACAATTTTCATTTTAATACAACACATCGCAATACGCGTAAATAACGTCAGAGATAGAACTATTTAAATATGCTGTGCGTTGGATTAGATGAAAATTTGACAAATATTGCCATTTATTCGAATTACATGCTTTCACTAATCCTGGCACCGCCGGTCACCGATCACCTTCGTTAAATTAGGGTGCAAGTGTGCAAAGAACAAACATTAAGGAACAAATTACGCTGAAAGTGCGTCAGAAGACACAGTGCGGGGCAAATAGGCGCTACGAACATTGTATTCGTCGAAATTTTCGCGCCAACAGCAATAATTAGACTGCAGAATTTTATATACTTCACCCTCTATGGGCCGAATATTTTTCTTGACTGTAAAAGAATTTATGTAACGTAAAATTAGCAAATGTCGACCTACAAATACAGAACAACAGTGAATTCAGCAGTTTCGACAATTTTATCGTAACGAATACATATTGTAACTTTGAAGTAACAACGGTTATCAAGAAAGGTACTGGTTAATAAGGAGACATTGTACAACAAGACGTTTATGCCATTTTTTGGAAGAAAGTTCAATTATTTAAGAAAATATCGATATATTAGTATGTGACTTGAAAGTTACACGGGCTCATAGAGGGTTAAAATATGTCCAAATACGAAAATATAACATAGGTATGCGAAAAGTATGTGGGGTACGTGATGAGTATGTAAACTTAAAGTGTGCCATGATAAAGGAACCTTTATTACGTAGACATTAGGATTGTCATTTAAATTACAATAAACTACAAGCATTTTTCCTACATTGACTGTAATTAATTGATAACGTTCGTGCTAACTATTTAAGCACAACCTATCAAGTTATGATACCTAGGCGCTGACTATGGGGCGGTATGTACTTTGCATGAGAGTGAATACGCTCGCTAGTGTATCACAGTGTCGTTGTTCATGAGTTAAAATTCATTTATAAGAAAATGTATGATATACGATAGGGTAAATCGGGGAGCGATGGACCACTTCTTAAACGCCGAACTTCGTCTATAATTAATCGAATAAAACGCAGAGGGTTTTGCCTGTAACAACCTTCAAAAGAGCACAAAAATTGTAACACTTTTTTCAAAAACAAGCACATCAAAAATTATAAAAATTGTCTACCTACTAAAAATTGCAGTGGAACTTAAAACAGCTGTAAATTAAGGCAAATTTGGTAGAAAGTGTGTAAAAGTAAAGCAGTCGAAAGTCAGACGAAATTGGCACAAATGACTGAGAATAGCCTTAAAAGAATTGCTAGTCTCAAAGAGATTCGTGTATCGAGACAAAAATTTCAGCGTACAACCAACAAAATGACTTCAGACTTACATTCTTCTCCTCCTTTCTTTTCAAGCAAATTCTCTAACTATACAGTTTCCTTAGAAGTCACACCCGCTAACGGACCGACGAATGCAAGAAGGAAAAGAAAAAAAAGAAGGATCGCGAGTGAAATTTTTCCAAATACCGCCGCGGGAACGCGAGATGTTCTACTTCGTGATTTGTTTAACAAGTGACAGCCAGCAGCACGAGCAAGAAAGCAAAAGCGTGCACGCGTGCGAGAGCGCCTTGAGAACAGCTCAGTTAGCGGCGTGACGTTCACTGAATCATTTCAATCACCAACTGAACCCGTACGTGCCGAGTAAAAAGAAGGATGATAAAAAAATGTATAAGTGACGCGTGTTTATTACGTGTAACTAATCGGGCTGAAGTTAACACGTCCTGCACGTCTAATGCAGGCTCTTTCTGAAACGGGAATGATCGATGAAAGTGGATAATCGATGTTTTCCCGCTGGGTTTTCTATTAATCGCCACTTGAAACAAACGATCGAGTAACATGCTTTCCTTCGATGTGCTTGATAAATTGAGGATGATCAAACAAGGTACGATGGAACTTTAACACCTTGAAAACCAACGCTTCTTACACCGAACACTCCGATTCCATCGTACGAACGAAATGGAAAATTAAATTTTGTTTCGATTATTTAACTGCTAATACAGTATTACATAGTCTAGGACGCAGAGTTTACTAATACGGAAAAAAGTTTTACCACGTGTTCGTTGCAATAAATTAATAAAAATATGTCGAACATATTTTTTAACATGTGCTTATAATTTATCTAATTTATTATTTCTATGTTACGAATTCGAAACATAAACTTATTCAAGTTCATTAACGTTTAATGAATAATTTTGAAGATAGAAAATTACCCGAAAATTGTTGGAATACATCTGGCGAAATTTTGTGAAGAAAATTGGTCACGCAACTCGTCGAAAATTATACCTATCGATATAATATTAAGTTCAGCTTCTTTTCATTACACGACACCTGAAATTACTAAGACACTTCTGGGGGGGAGTGCATTTGATACACCTGGCGAAATTTCAACAACTCCTCTAAAATAATCTCGCGCCCGAAGATTCGAGCAGATCTTTCTAAATGTAAATTAATCCATGTTTTCCCGGGCTGGATCATCGTGGAGCATGTTTCACTTCGAATTCGTCCACCTTTTTTTCCCTCCGTTCCCCGCCGTATTTATCGCGAGATTTAATCGTTCCTCGTTCCTTTCATCCCACAAAGACTTTGGTTCAGTTATCAATTTGCATTTGCCTCGCGTTACACGCAAAAAGACGTCCAACTGCACACGAGGCAAGCAACGTTACAAAAGCATCGCGTGTTCGACAGAAAGTCGATCGACGCGCGTTCGTTTTGCCTCCTGGTGCAAAAAGTCGAGTATCCTTTACAAAGAAACGAACGAATATCGCGGACCTTAATAAAACGACGTCGCCTGCGGTCGCGGGTGAAATTAGCGCGGCTTACAATTCCGAGGCTGCGCGCGCGTTCTCCGATCGCTGATAAGAGAAACCGTTGCTCGAAGATGGAAAAATTGATAAATAAATCTGGTATGCGTAAAAGCGTTCGAAACGAAGAAAGGGAAAAATATTCGAATAAATCACTTTCTTCGTTTCACTGTCGTTCTTACCTAACCTTTTGTCCTGGAACGAGTCGGACTCGGGGTAAAGATAGCGATACGAAGGTGTGACAGAAACGATTATGTCGGTAGGAAAGATTAATTTTAATTTGTGAGGCTGAGAATTATAAAATCATCGATGGTACGTTATATTTTCTTACTTCGCACAGTGTTAACCCTTTGCGGTCCGAATAGTCCAGTTAGCCCGCAATCATTTGGCCAGTGTGCGGCAGTACCGTGTGCTTTGCCTTTGTTTCAATATTTCAGCGTGATGTCAGTTGTAAAATATTAAGTTTATAATTTATCATTGCATAATATCTGAAGCCTGGCTCGACACAGGACCGCGAAGGGTTAAAATAATTAGTCAGTAAACAAAATCATAATTGCCTTACAGCGAGACTCATGGCACAGATTTTGGTCAAGGTACGACAAAAACAGTTGTGTCAGTAGCAGAAACTAATTTTAATTCTAACTTTCATTTTAAGTTACAAGACTGAGAATTGGCAAACGTAATTAATACCGCTAGTTTCTCCTGTCTGATACAGTACCGAAACGATAATTAGCCGACGCTTAGAAGCGTAATAAGGTAAAAGATCACAAGTCGAAGGGTTAATATTAACATATTGGAAAACGTTCAACACAGATACCTCCATTTTTAGCAGCCTACCACATGGGTTGCCCCGTGTCCTACGTGTCACACGATTATGAGTCAGTTTTATTAAAAATTAACCTCGTGTCATTGGAAAAGAGGCGTGCGATGTTTGATGCCTCGGACGATGTTAACGACGGGCAGATTATTTTCAAGGATACTGATTTCTTACTTTGTTCGATTATCTTAACAGGGAGAAATTGATGGAAAATAGAAGAGGAGTGGAATTCTGTTTAGTATGATCGAAGTAAGATTTGAGAAAAATTAGGAGAGGTTAATTAGATTAGTCACGGCTAATTGACTTGCTTTCTGTAAATTTCGACTCCGAGGAGGGATTTTTCTTTTTTTAATTGTGCGTCATTATGGGATAATCCAAAGATGAACCTAGTGTCGTTGGAAATAGGCGTGTGTCTACAAAGTTTTTAACAATATCGTTATTTGTCCAGTAATATTGTCTCTATTCAAACTTTGCACACTCCTTCTAGAAATTTCAGACGTCGCACCCTTTTTTAAATCTAATTATTCACCCTTCGAAACCGTTTAAATTACACGTAAAAATTGCCTCGCACCACCATAGCAAGGGAAGACAATTATTTTATTAATAGTCCGTTTCACATAGCCCACCCTGTACATCGAATAATCCCAATTTTCTTAATTCCACTGCCTGCCGGTCCTTACTTATTATTACCAGTTACATCCAACGATTATTCATCATTCACTACCATCAATTATATCGAATAATCGCAATTATTTCAAAAAGTGTATTCATTTTAACCTTCCCCCTCTGAAAAAAAAAAACAAAAACGAGAAATACTTAACGCAATCTTCTTAAGGAGCATCGAAAGTGCTGTTGACACCCTAATAATGCACATGCCCGGCACTTCTCTCCGCGTTTTTTATAAGGTTTCTCGAGAGCAGGAATAAATTTAACCGTAATTGATAATATTCCATACAAAATATGGCTGAAAGATTGCCCCGTACGCTTCAACGAGCAATTTTCGTCGCCGCTCGATACGACGCCAACGGCCAGAAAATAAGGGTTCGACCGGTGAATCGAAAGTAGAGGTTTGAAAAAGGGGGCAAAAGAAAAAAAATTCGCATGGTCGTGACGTACGTTGGAAACAACCACGAGCTTTTATAGAGGAAAATACGAAAAACGTGCGTTATTAGCTACGTGCCAAGTGTGTAAGTACCAAGTAATCACGATCATCACCGGAGCCACTGTCTACGTTTAACGATGCCATCAAGCCTCGAGAACGATGTACCAGCAGCGGCGGAGATCTCGCGACTTTCATTCATCGACCACATTCGACGCATTCCACAAACTGGATTGTTAGGATTTCCCCCCTCCCCATTTTCCTTTTCCTATTCGATTAATTCCGATCGTTCGTCTCTCTCTTTGTGCTTTCAATCGAAAGTCTGCCTCCTCTCTGTTAAATCCTAATTAGATCGTTAACGTTAAATACGCGGAGGGCAATTAAGAAACACGAGGCTCGAATTTAATAAAGCTTCGCGATGCATTAAACGCGGAGAATCGCCAAGTAGTGTAACAGAACTTTAATGTCAATTAAAAGATAAATTATCTCGCGGATAAGAGTACAGATATCGCTGAAAAAGTGTATTTATAAAATTGCCTGTGACCTCGATGCGTCGTGTCCCAATCAATGTTCAACGGGCAAGACGAGGAATTAAGTCTGGCTGATTTATTCAAAATTTCGACGATCGCAAGTCGTACTCCCTCTTTGCCGATAATTGCGAAATAAACGAACAATTGAATAACCAGTTGCGATTTGTTTCGTGCGCTTCTTATCGTTTGCATAATCGAATCGGTGGCTAATTGATGAACTTAATTACGGACGACTGTGAATTCGTAGAACGTGATTAATCAAGAGACACAATCGACAAGTGTTTCCAATTTTGATTGCTTCCTCCTTAAATATTCTCGACAAAAGCATTCATATCTATCTGAAATAAAAAACAATTTTCTTTTCCAATTTAAAAAAAAAAAAAAAATACACCTTTTCAGAAACGTGAAACCTGCTATTCTTCAAAATTTTCTTCACAGTTTCCAAAAAAAAAACAACAAATGTTTCCCAATTAAATATTCCCAAAAAAAAATCATTCGAATCTCCCTAAAATCAAGACCAATTTTCTTTTCCATTTATAAAAGAAAAAAATACACAGTTCCAGGAACACAAAACTCGCCATTCTTCGGTTTCCTTTTCATCAGAATTTCCAACAAAAGCGAAACTTATAACACACTGGCAGCTAGTCACAGGTTCTCACAGCAGAAAGGGATAATAAGGAGAAAACTAGCAAGATTTCCACAAAAAGCGCGCGAAACGTCTAAGGGCCGAGGAGAATAGTCGCGGATCAAAGGCACCCCGACCTTGATATCAGCGCGAGAAACCGATTGTTTTCGTTTTCACGAAACCGCATCGACGTCACTACGACGTGGGTATCGCGGCGACGCCACCACGATGGATTATTCGTCGTAGCTCCTTCCAACGTCCTGATTCTACGTCAGCCATCTACGTCGTCGAACCGGCTGCTGATAATCAATAATTTTTGCGCGCGAGAATGCGACCGCCGATTCGTTGCCAGAACTGGGCTTCTACCTACATGCGCCCATCTCCTATACACTAGAACTAAATCGTACCAAGCCAAAGGAAACAACAGCGAAACACTTGTCACGTGGGCCATGGCACAATTCCGATTACTCGATCAAACTCCGTAATACACAAAATAGCACCAATTTTCTCCTTCTTACTTTTCTCCAAGAAGCATTCTCACAGGCTGGTACCAGATTAAATTCCAACTCGTGTCGATATCCAGAGACTTCTCTCCGTTCCTCACTGCTCACCTAAGTGTTCCACGCAACAACGAGCCATTTCCACTGCGCACATGACACACACACACACACACACTCCCCGAGAAACTTCTTCTTCTTCGCGGTTCTCCAAACGTCGAAAAAGAGAACTGTCTCAGCAGCAAGAGAGGAAGAATTGCGGAAAATCTGCGGATTGAACGGGAGAGTGATCTAAACCGACGACGTAGGAAGAGTCGGAGAGTAGGGACTTTAGGACGCAGAAAAAAAGGCGAAAAGAAGAAAGGTAGAGTCGTAATGGAAGCACACCCGCGGTGAAGCGAGGCGCGACGCGACGAGGTGCCGGTGCTTGTGCCTCTGTCGACGTCACCACTTATCACGTAGAAGAGCACCTTGCATCACTAGGCGGCTTGTATGCGCGCAACCGTCACCCAGTTGTCAACGAAGCAACGTTTCTCGGATCCCCTCTTGGCGTGGCTTGTGCACCGTCACTGGCAGCTCGCTAGGCTGACTGGCTCCTCTCCTTTCCTCCAGAACGCCGCACCAGTCGCCTGGACTGTCCGCGCCACCGCGCGCGTACTCGCTCGCTCGAGGTTCCCTCTCTTTGCGCAGCACACAATCGCTCGGAGGCCGCCGCGCGCACACACACCGTGCGTTTCCTCTTTCTTCTACTGGGGACGTGTGCACCTTCCCTCTCTTTCTTTCTGCTCGTCGCTCGCGATTTCTTCGCTGACGTTGTTGTTCACAGCTGAACGAGCCAGTTCTTCGTCGTTCTCCTCCTGCTCGTCGACGAGCTACGTCTCGCCGACCACCTCCTCACCCCTTCATCCCACTCGACGAGCATACGCGCGACTACTGACTGTTGACTGACTGACTACTGCACACACCGATTCCCCTCCCAGTTTCAACTAACTATCGTGTGCACCGCTGTGTGTTCTCCAGGCAGGTAGCTCTCCTCGGATCAGCCACGATAGCGTAGCTACAAGCTCTAGCAGGCAAGGATAGAGACGAGGGTGGAGGTGTGACGAGTAAACGGAGAAATAGGCGACACACCAGTTCGACTCGCCACGGTCGAGCATCGGTCGCTTGTGGGTCGACTCGTATATGCGGGACCTGTACCCGCGTGTAATATAGGTCAGTGGGCCAGGGCGATCATGGCAACACGGACATGCGCGGCATTGCGCGCACCCGTGGCCCGCCTTGCTTGCTTGCCTTTGCGACAGACCGCCGACCGACCGAGCCGACCGCCGAGTTACGTGCCTCATTTATTGCACCCGACCGATCCGATCCTCGAGATTCCCGCGAGCTCCTGACCTCTCTTCCTTCTTGCTTGCCTGCCGTCACGGTACCCGTGTGTAGAGCTTCCTTAGTGCTCGCTGGAGAAACGATCGTGTGGTAGCCTGGATCTCTCGCGTGCTATTTTGACGAAGCGAAATTTCTCGTTTTACTGTGTGAAGGGTGGTTTTATAGTCGAGATTTCGGGATTTTAATTGCGTGCGAAGGGGTCGTTTGGGAAAGCGGATCGTTGTCGTGGTTGACGTGTGTGGGGATGATGGTGGGTTTTTGATAGCGAGGATCGGGGAAGAGGAGAGAATTGTTCGTTGATTGACGGGTAATTATTAGGTTATTCTATAAGTAGTCGCTTTTCACATTGGTTCCATGTTCGTACACATCAAACAGAAAAATTTTATTTTGTATTACCATTACTTTTTAGTTATTTGCAACTTCTTTTCCTCTCAGAGAAAATATTTTCGTGTTGTATGCTATGATACGTTTAACATGTGCAAATGGAAGAGTTGACAGCGTATCTGTAACATTAGTTCGATGTCACTAAATTTTTATTAAGCTACACTAGAATTATTTTCCATACTATTCGAGGCACAGTTATTCCTCTTGTATCCACAAAAATGAAAACACGCAATAGAATTAACACTTTTCACTCTACCAGAATAATTTTCAAAAACTGTCCGAGGCATCGTTACTCCCCCCGCGTGTCCACAAAAACGAAAGTACAAAACAGAATTAATGCTTTTCAATCCCGCGGTAAAGGAGAGAGAAATAAACGCGTGTACAGCGAAGGAAAATTACCGGATTACGATTCACAGTTACGGAAGAGATCGTGAACGCGCGAGTTGGATGAAGCTCGCTTTCAGAAACGTAATTGCGTATGCAATTACGCTGCTGTATAGAGCGTAATCGACAGAGCGGCGATCCTCTATCACATACTTTCCTACTCTGCGTGCCTCTTCTCCACGGTTCTCCCCTTTTTCCGTTCATTTTACTTGCTTCTAATTCCTGTGTTTTCCCTTTCTCCCGCATCCCGACACACGATTGCGGCTATTTGAATGTCGCCATGATGCTGCCTATTACCCCACAATACTTTCCCCTCGACAACCCCCCGGGAAAATTGTCCTTCTTTTTCCCCTCCTGTTCCGACCAATGTGGAAAATTGCGCGGATTTGCTTAACACAGTACTTGCAACAAGGTGATTCAGATACGACGATAACGAACGTGTTCGGATTCCTTAATTTCCACGCTCTTGTTCAGCCGAGTAGCTTACTCGATTCTAAGGTTAAGATATGTTATAACTAGACTGCGGATTTTTCGTAGTTTTGAGAATATAGTAAAAAAGGTAGAATTTCGGCAGAAAATGATTTTACCTACCAGATATAAAAAGCACTATAATTTGCATATTTCGTATATTTTGGCATATTACGCGCATTCTATGCAATTTTACACCTTTAAATTTCCTATAAATGCAGAAAAATCCGCAGTCCAGTTACAACTTATTGGAATAATTCAAATGTGAATTAAAGTGATACACGTATATGTTTAATTTGATACGACGACAAATTAAATATAATTAATTTTCAATACATGATGATTGCAGACAAAAATCAATTGATTTCAATTTCTTACTAAAATTTAAACGTATCAAATTAAAATATAAGCGTAGTCATTACTCTCGTTCAAATTTGTCTCCAATTACTTCAATAAGCTGATAAATTGGTTCATTTCTAGATTAATTCTAACTTCTAAACGAACTAATTGTAGATTTCAAATGAATTAATTCGACAATACGTATATAAGAAATTCATGCAAAATGAAATGCATATAAAAGGAAACGATAGGATGTAAGAATTTTTACTTCAGCCCTCAACGTCGCCTATCTGATATTCTACGCGATACTACGATGCTTAAAAGTTGATAATCTGAAAAATGAATCTCGAAGTCTACCAGACATGCTACATATCTAACTCATTACAATGGCTATCTTTCCTTTTCAACCTCAGGCTTGTACCTTCCACAAGCAAAGAAAAGATATCTTCCCTTTTAATCCCTAACATTAATTCCGAACAACTAATTAAAGCCCTATTAAGCACGCGGGACAAACATAGAATTTCAACGAAAGTAAACACCGATGCGCGATTATCAACTCGTTCTTAATTAAACTCTCGTATGTTCGTTTCTTTGGCATGACCCTCTGTGGTGTGTGCTTGATCGTTCGCCGTCGTATCTAATCGTGAAACGAAACGAGCCACAATCGGTATCAGCATCGATTCTTATCTGTATTTTCAATGCACCGACGTAATATTGTGTATTGTTCACCGTAACGGCCTGTTCTGTCTGACACACAGCGTCACGGTAAAGAGTTCGAAAATCACAGAAATTCGGTTACGAAATTTTCTATCGTTATTATTTTCCATCAGTTTTTGTTCTTTGTCGTTTATTTGTGTTTGAATATATTTAAAAACTGCTGTATTACGTTTCCTACTTTGTCTTGTTTCTTATTTATTTGTGTTTAAATGAATTTAAAAAATTCTGTATCATTATTTATTTTTCTTATTTCGATTGTTTATTTGTGTTTGAATATCTGTGCGTATATACACTTTGTTTTATTTTTATTACAGAGAGAAATACGTTTGAATGAATTACTTTATATTAAAAATTAAATTTGCAGTGCCTAAATATGATTAGCGTACCAATGACGTGCAAATAGAAGAATTTCACCAGAAAATCGATTTTCCGATTCAAAACTGACCCGTAATCGATTCTGCAACATTGCAAAAAATGTCGCAGACCGAGATGAAAAATACTCCGTGCGATTTCCGTTCGCGTGAAATTTTATCTGTCCACTGGAAATTTCACTGACACGCGGAGAACTGGTTGTTCTGATCGCCAACATATTCTCCCTCTTTCTTCTTCTTCCTCTCCTCCTACTGTCTCCTCTATTCGTTAAAGAAGCACGCGACACACGCGAGCGAAAAACTCGGATTTGATTTTCAGGTAATCCGAAAAAGAGCGACGAGAGACTCGTATGAAAAATTTCGTGGCTTTCGTGTGATCGCGACGCGTCAAAATCACTTCCCCCTTTGTCTTCGTCGTTTATTTATTTATTTTTTCGTTTCTCCACCTCGTTCAGACGCAAGCTGCTTAAAGTATTTCCCTCGAAACGGTCCGACAACGAGAGATGGGACGTAACAATGAAATGTTGCGAGCTATCGAGCGGTATAAAGAGTGACAATTTGTTAATTACAACGCGAAGCGTGAAAAATATTTGTCGAATTGAGGATTTCCATGCAGTGTCGTTTTAACGACCTCGAGTTGATTGCAACTTGCAATTAAAAGTTGAAAACCTGACAACCGTGTGCTATATTTCTTTTCTCTCTTATTATTCATGAAAATTGTCAATGACGAATTTAGCAGAGACGGGCTAAAATTGATAAGAACAATTTCACGATTGACAAAGTGATCGTTCGGAATTCTCCGAGGCTATATGAATGTTTATAACTGTCTGGCTATTCGAATCTGAACTACAGTATTATTTAACAATTTTTAAGTTACATAAATCGTCGGACAAAAATGTTTCAAATTCTTGTATTCACGAAATTCTTGAACCTGTGACTTAATGATTAACTCTTCAGCGCTAATTTAAAATCTTTTTTAACCCTTTGTAATCGAATGGCGACTGAGAAGCGACATTGAACAATCGTCACTTGGTGAATAATCAATCAAGTCAGAAAACAGATCTACGGGGCCTCTATAAATTTATTCATTATAGTGAAATGGAGAATACGTTGAATATTTAAGTAAAATAGTATAGTTTATCTCTGCGTTAATTTTCAAAAAATTTCAAGACATTCGATTTGCAAACTTTTCTGTTACAAAATGACCTCCGAGTGCAAAGGGTTAACTTAAAATTTGTCTAAACCTATAATTTCGTTTAACCAAGTGACTTAACGTTCGTTTTCTAGATCTCAACGCAAAACGACTCGTTGGCAACTTCCCAAAAAAGGGTGAATTTTCGATACCGATAAGAATTATCGCTTGCAACTTTTCGACTTTATTTTTACTTCCGTTTGCATCGACATGAGATATCATTTCTTTAATCACGTCTTAAGTTACATCAAAAAAATCACTTTCGTCGTAGAATGTTGCTAATGGATGACTTTAGTGTTGAAAAAGTATCCAAGTAGAATTTGCACCTGATAAAGAAATTTCTTCGACTTCTGTTTCTGCGTAATAAGTTTCTTTACCATTTTCAAGATAATAAGATAATATTTCGAACCGTGGCACCGAAGTAACAAAGCGGAAATATTTACTTTTCAATTTCAAGTTTCACAAAGAAACTTCTCCTCTTCGCTTCCGATGTAACGAAGGTACGCCCTCACAGCTTTCGTTTGAACGTAAAAATAATATTTCCATGGGCAATATTTAAATAAGTTCGACGAGTTGGAAGAATATCTTCGACTTTAATTTCATTTTAACGAAAGAATCTCTTTTTCGAAAAATTGTACTTCCTCCTCGATGAAATAAAAGAATTTCTTCAATTTTAATTTCACCTGAAGAAGAACCATGCTTTTATAGTTAAATCATTTGTTTATCCTTATTCTGCAACGGATAGCAAATAAACGAGGATGATAAAGAAAAAGAAAATTTCATCTGAACAAAGAGATCTCTTTTTCGAATAATATCAACCCTCTGAACTCTATTGCCGAGTCACACTCGAGGCATTTTCAAGTTAGCACTCTTAAAGACTACAAAATGCAAAAGAAAAGATTAAACATAATTATTTTCTGTGCACTTGGTTTTCCTTTATCTATCAGAATTTTCTTATTTTCCAGTAAAAGAAATATTTAAAAATTCCGCAAGTATCAACAAAGTTCCAACGTTATTTTCAATATAATTGGCAAAAATATTATGAATTACATTTCAGATAAAAAAAAAAGAACACTCACAATAATAAAAAGTTACCGAAAAGAAAATGAAAAAAGAAAAATTACGAGTTCAAAGGGTTAACGATGACTTCTCCGTGTAGAATTTGCGAGTTGATCCAACGCGGGGAAAAGAAAATCGTCGAAGTGCGCGACAAGCACGAAACGGTGTATTTACCGCGACGACGACAAAGGCAAGACCAGCCGCGAGATGAACGCGTTGTATTTGTCGATTGGTTGGTTAACGATCGCGACGGAAAAATCGCGACAGACGCAATAACAAGATAAGGAAGCGTATCGGTCGCGTTCGCGGAACAATATATTCGCGAGCCGCGGCTGCTCTCGTCG
>NW_017100195.1:1501666-1534703 GCF_001263275.1 Habropoda laboriosa | reverse complement strand
GGTCGCGCTCCTCATATTCGACATCGAAAAGTGTCACCGCATCGGGCCACGAAGTGTAAATTTTATTCTATTTTTTTATAAAAAATTGCACATAATCAATTTTGCCTTTGTTTCGTGTTATTTCCAAATAGTCGTATTCAGGAAAATGTCGAAAACAAAATTTTTGTAATTTTTCGACATCAAATGAGAGAAGCGCGATCGCGCCGCTTGGCACTCTCGGATTGGGAAACAACAAAGACCCGTGGCATTCAAACGGTTAACAACCATAAAACATGATTTCATAGCATTCGGAGAATAATGACGTCACTTCTATCGCTGAAAACGGACAGGCCGGAATTTGATACCCGGTCTGAATTAGGTGCGACAACTTTATGCAGTTTCTTGGCTTCCGATCTCGACAAAAGGATTCCAAACTGGTTGCTCGATCGGCGTTTTAACCCCTTCTCCCGTAATAACGAGTCACCGCGAGTGGCGGAGATTACGGTTAACCCTGTGTAACCCGATTTAGTCTTTGTTCGTGAGAAGAGAAAGATTGCGGCTGCTTGCGATTTTACATTTTCATGGGAGATTGGTGATAAATAGTGAAAAATATATAGTAAATATTTTTCAAATGAAAATTAAAAAATGATGTACAGTAAGGTAATGTAATGTATGTTTTATAAACGAACGTTGAAATTTGTGAGAAAATAAATAATATATTTAAAATGTGTAAAAAATAAAAGTATAAAAGTAATGTGTAATAAGGTAATGCAATGTATAGTATTTTATAAGTTAACACTGAAATTTGTGAAAAAATAAATAATTAGAGATATATAATGAATACTTTTCAAATAAAAATGAAAAATAATGTATAATAAGGTAATGTATGATGTTTTTCAAATGAACACCGAAATTTGTGGGAAACAGGCACCAAATTAATTTGCACACCTGATAGATAGGTACACCTGGGTCTCTTATAGTAATGTATACAATGCTTTTTTTAAAACGAAGACTGACATTTGTGAAAGAAAGACACTAAATTAATTCGCACACCCGAATCTCTTCATGCACAGTATTTTTTACACGTTTTACTTACATTTACACTGTTTTTCTTTGAAGTAAATTGCACAAGTAAACAATTCTATGATACTTCAGAAAATGCACAGATTCAAAAATTAGTTTCCTTTTCCTTTTCATTCAATACTCAGAGAGGGTTAAATTGATTTACTATAAATATTCGAACCTTCATTTTTCTAATTTCATCGAGAAAAGAAAAAGGAGAACTTATGAGGATACAAAAAATTTATATCGCTGTGAAATACATCATTTTCACGTTTGCAAGACCCAAAAAGAAGTAATTACTCACTTCCAATACAAACTACAAAGACTCGATTTCTGTTCGAAACGTCAACATATTTAACAAGTTAAAAAATTTCTATTCCAATTTTCAAGGAAATGATTCTTAAAAAGGACACGTATATCTCAAAAAGAAAACTATTGTAAAGAAAAATGGCTAATTAGAAACGTTCGAAGAAAAAACTCGAGCGATTGGAAACACTGTAACGAGCTCTGAAAAGTGGCGGGAAAATTTGAAACGGACCGGCGATGTCTATCAGCGGCTAATCGACTCGTATCGGATCGAGTTGTGGATCCGTAGAAGGCGATCGTGCGTTTAAATTGGTCGAGGTCTCTCGGTTACGCTCGAGTAGTAACACACTTCCCTAGCTCGGATATGCAGTTGTAAACTATTCTACGCCAGGGCCATCGACCAAGAGTTCCCGTGGCTCGTGCATACATCTCTATATACCCTTTCTAACCTTTCGCCGCTCTGAGCCTTCATGCCGAGTTCAGGTTCATACTACACGTGCTTCCCCTTATCACCTGTGCCGGCTCGTGTATCAGGATCCATTTTCCTTCGGTTTCAATCCTTCCCAGGCTGACAGAACAATACGTGCCAACGTTAACTTTACAGAGATTGCCGGAGTGTTTGCTTCGATTGTTTATCTTGTAATCTCGTGTTTTCGGTGTATACCACCGAAACACGATTTCTTTCAATTCGTCTTCTGCAAAATTTCAGTGTACTCCGTTGTGTTTAAAACACAGTCCGCCTTGAAAGGGTCAAATCTCCTGTCTTAGTTAGTTTTTACACATTTTGTCATTTGTTGATACCTAAATCCAACGTGTTCTTCTGTTCGACTATACGCTTAACCCAACGACAGTTTATCCCGTGTGAGACCCGGGCAGAGCGTCAAATACTTAACTGTTCAGCTTAGGAGAGACTCTTAGGAAGAACGTTCAAAAAGGACGATATCACACCCGGCGTAATTATTAAAAAAAATATGTGAAATATAAATTTTCCTTCTACTGTAATTCATAATTTTATTAGACCGCCAAAGCAGTTGTGGGTTCGTTGCTCCTCAAACCACACACCAATCGTAAGCGTGAAATATGTGTTGAACAAGATTTATTTTGTCGATACAGAGTTTGCTGGTAAATGTCTAGTTGACTCGAGTACAAGGTTTCCTCCAGTTCGCTGTCCCGGACTATCTGTTTTGTCCTTTTTCGGGCGTCCTTATATACGCCCTTTTCTTGTGCGTGGACCGTGAAGAGTGCCCCATCGGTACACGCCTAATTTGCTCATTACGCTCGCCCCCTGTTGGTGCGTGTTAATATTATTTTCTATTGGCGCGGGTCTAGGTGTGACTTACTCTCTATTGGCGCGCACTAGTTACACGCTACACAGTGTTTTGCAACCTTTTTCGGATCACGCCTATTTTCCCAACGTCTCGAAGATTTGAATGCCTGCTCCAACATAACAGTCCACCAAGTTCTGAGAAAGCATAATATGAACAGGTACTTCAAATAAAAAAGGAACATAAGCAAAACTGTTTTTAATTTGACCAAAAACTGCACCTTCTTTGAATTTAACTTTCCTTTTTCAGCAAATATTCACGCTAACATGAAAACTCGCCATTTTTTTAGAAGGTGTTTTCTTTCGAAGGAGTTAGGTTAGAAAGGAGAGAAGGTTATTTTCTTTTACAGGAGTTTCACTTTCGAAATGAAGAACAGTTTGTTTCTAGCGTCGTTTCGACTACATTTCTGCAAAGTTGCAAATTTTTCGGAATCTTCCGGTTACCAAACTTCCCTATTTCCGAACCTTGGACACCTTCCTCCCTTAAATCGACGAAGCGAGTGTAAACCTTAACTAACGCACCAACACTGTAATTAAGTAATTTTCTAAACGGAAATTTTCTACTCGCTCCGCTGAAAAATTGCGCGTTTTCAACTTGTAACAGTTTTCTCGCCGCGGTGCGAAATCTACCGTCGTATCTTCAATCTGATTCTTACAGTGCTCTATTTTCTAAACGAATACGCGTTCACTTTCTGTTTCATCTACTCTCCTTTTTCAGCGTTTTTGTAAAACACGTGTAACACTGTCTACGGTAATCGTTGCATCGTGAACTGACGTACTTATTGATCGGTGTACAGAGTGATTCGATTTGAAGGTGTTAGAAAGGCAGAGAACTCGTGCGGGTTTTATCGTTCGCTTGTTTGCTTTTATCAGAGAAGGCGAGTGAGGACAGGCAACTTGTAACGTGTTTCTTTTTTTTTTTCTCTCGTGGTTTCGTGTTAGCTGGAAGCGAGTAATTTTGTTTTCCGTTAGTAAACTGTGTTTTGTGTGACTTCGTTGCTTGTCCTTTAATTTGCTGTTAATTTCGTTGAATTTTTAATTAAATTTCATTTTATCAGGACTTGTTATCGTACAATACATATATTTGTTAAGTTTAATTTTAATCGAGATTCATTATCTTTCTAGTTGTAGAGCGTTGCAGTAGATTTTACTACGTGATTTTCTACTTGATAATCGTAATTATGGATTTATCAATGAAAGGATCATTTTTTTAGCGTGTTAGGTTAACAAAATTGTCCTAATTGAAGATAACTGTAGCTGATAGTATTCAAATTCATCAACTTCTCTGTACTCTTTAATTATTTCAGTTTTATCTGTAACCAGTGACTCCGATGATCGTTATTTGTATAATTTGAAGGATCAGTTCTTGCATTTCAGACATCTAATGAACTCTTTTAATTATTCATTTTAGAATGACAATTTAACTAATTTCCTATTCAATTTAATTTATCATAAATTCAATGAATAAAAAGTTATGAGAAAATCTTGTTTAAGTAACTAGTAGATATAAATCTACGATTTAATTCTCAACACTGACAAAAAATATTCTTAGAATGTTTAAAAAATTCTCGTTCACTTTTAAAATCAAAATTTGAATTTTCCTCCTATATTAATGAATTCTTGGAACGAGGTTCATTATCACTTAATATAAAAAAAAGAAAATACAAAAATGAGCAGATCGTTAATCTCGATAAAATTGTTTCTGCAATTAAACATCGTCCATTGTGTTCACGATTGTAGAAAATTCAAGAAACATTTCTTCACCGTTGCTTCGTTCATTATGCGCCGACTGATCTGTTAGGTCAATCCCGAAATCCTTCGCTGTGATTTTTCCATTATCCCGTTTCTCTGCCTTTCCACTTTCATCGACGGCGAAGAAATCTTATCTTCGAACATCCTTTATTCTTTATATTGGAATATATTTCGCCGATCATCCCCGATCGTTCTGCATAATTATTCGTGTACAAGATCTCGCTCGGAACTTCTAACAGCATGGCAGTTTTAATAAATGATCCCCGTTCAACTTCGCCGATACTTCAACGACTATCCCCTGACTTTTATCCCCAACTTCGTCCGTAAAAGGCAGAATTTTTAATTACACTCACTTTGCCAACGTGCGATTGACATCTCAACTTCCCAAACTTTTTCTTTTCACGTTTATTCCGAGACCTGATAACCAGCTGCGATATAAAATATCACGTAAACACGTGTGTATCACGCATTTCAGTCGTCGTATAAAATTTCATTAAAATTCATTTTAAGAATATTTAGAAGAATTCTCAATTTTCTTGTCGCGGTAATTTAAACACAACAGATCTTCAGAACTATCGATTGTTATTTCGTACAATTATTCTTACAAACTTTCTTATCGAAGGAAATAAAGCAAATTCGTCGAGAATCTATAGAAAAGAATAATTCGAAATCATCTAACGGATACTAAATTAATATCAATATTTCTTTTTTAATTGCAAGTTTAAAGTCACACGAAACTTCGAAAATTATTATTAAAACGACTATAATACTCAAATGTATTAAAGTTTTCCGCTACGAAAGGGTTGAAGTACAAAATTATTTCAATTTCTGTTATCATTATCCCCGTTTATTTTCTATCTGTTACAAAATAAAAATAAACAAATGATTTAATTATTATATTACGAGGAATAACGAATTACAGATATATTTTGCCTATCGTCTGATATCTTATCAAAATTGCTTATTCAGATATTCCGTTCCATCAGATAAGCTGGATCGATTAACGGTACAAGAACGATCACAACTGTGAATCGTACAAATCATATCCCATAACGCGAATTATTAACGCGTAGAATCACAGAGATGCTTTCTCCCAGTGAAAATCGCCAAGATGTTGGATGTTTCGTGATAAACTTCACCGTGAAATTCAAATCGCAAGTTAAACAGATTCCGTTTCGGTGGAACAACGCGTACAGGTAATTCCAGTCGATGTTAATTAGCGAAGTAAGAGAAATTTTAGATTACCCTCTTCAGCGGACAGAGAACGTAGTTAATTCAACACGATTCATCATGTATACCGTTCACCTTTTATTGCAATAATAATTTACAATGATAAATACTTGTGTGTCTGTATTTTGAAATTCCTATTTTTTTTAATTGCGTTACCATCGAGTGAGCTAAACTGTTTGCTTCTGTTTCTCTTGCTAAAGTAAGAAAGTGTAATTTTCTTTATTTATTTTATTTTATCTTTTTAAGAAAAGAAAGTTTAGGTTGCAACACGATATTTTTATTCCAATTTCCTAAACCATTTCTTCCAATAAATATTTTTATCTTTGTAGATGTATTTTATACATAATTTTAAAGTTTAGAATCTCCTTCTTTTGTGATTTTAATTTCGTAACATTTTCATATTTGAAGTGTAACTGTCTATTTCTCTTTCTTTCACGATTTTAATTTTTTAACATTTCCATATTTGAAGTGTAATTTTCATTTTCTATTTCTTGTTTCCTAAAAAAGTTGGATTGCAGAGGAACCTCTGTATAATATAATATCGAAACCGACTTAAAACCGTGTAACAATTAAAGATCCTGCCTTACTTATTCCCAAGTATAGTATATTCTCCACAAGTGTCAGACCGCAAGGAAGCTAAACCTGACACTCGTAGAGTCAGGGACTACGTTTTCGACCCTCGCGCCCGCCTTTGTAGTTTGCCGAACGTAGACAAGGAGAGCGAAGAAAACATAAGCATGAAAAGTGAGTCCAGGCAACCAAGCGATTTCAATATCAACTTTTTTAATTTTACGTTTTTTTATCCCGAAATTTTTCTTAACATATTGATGAGATTTTTCTGATGAAAATGACATAAAACACGACATAATTTGAACAACATTTACTTATTAACACGTTCACTGTCACGCCACATTTACAGGTTGCTGTCAGGCGGCCACAAGAAAATACATTTTAAGCATAGGATTATAGTATTATGCTTTATAATTTTTTTTTTTCAATTGAAAATAATGTCTAGCTAGCTATGACGTTCAAAATTTTTAGTTGACAACATTTATTTTATTTTAATTATTCTAAACATTTGAGGCACTCCAGTCACTGATGACCACCATGGCCATATCGAGGAAACAATCTAACGTTAAAACTTATTGAGTGATTAATTTAATTTCATAATATATCGCTTTAGCGAGCCACCGTTTGGTTGCCAATTGTTTATCACATAGAGGCGGCCTACCTCCACGTAAAAAAAAAAAAATGTAGGGACGATTGCACAAGTGTCAGTAAAATATAGGGTCGACAGCAGCAGAAAAGCTGCTAAACAATTAGAATTAAATGTAACGATAGAAATTATTGCAATAATGCGTAATGCAATTGAAAGAATCAAAAGAAAAAACGCGAATTCATATCTTTCTCGATTCTAGAATATAAGAAAATTTGAATAAAATACGCGACGAGAATTGGGGAGAAGCATAAGTTAAACGCGTAAAAATATTCAATAATAAACGAACTAGGGATGAAGCTATTATTTCAATACGCGATGCACTGACTCTAGTATTTACTAAAATTCAAAAATTCTCGTATAAATTCCGAAAATAGATTATTAATTACGGTAAACTACTGAGACGGTTTAATTTAGGGTGGGCATAGTGCACTCGTTCCAAATCATCTCACAATATACAATAATAAATCAACTAACTACTTAACATGCAATTCATGCAAATTCCTTGGATGGTAAATTATTAGTAAACAAAATAGCAAGTCATAAAATAAATTCAATATCAGAGAAAATATATGAAAAATTTAAAATTAATTTCAATTGCTGGAAGAAAAGTACATATTGATTGTTATGCTGTAACGAAAAAGCAACCTCTCAAAGTCATTTCAATATCCTATTCGACAAGTCTGAAGAACAACGATGACTAAAATTCAAATGTTTATTTCCCTAAACCTTCAAAATAATTTCGAAATATTTTATTCGAAGCGGAGTATTCCAAGTCAGTATCGATAATTGAAGAAATTATTTGATTGTATTTAAAAGAACCGAAAGGAGAATATTTAAAGTCTGATATTAAATGTCTAGCAAGTACCAGTAATTGGTAAAATGATTTATATTTGTTTTAAAAGGAAAATTTCTAATAGGTATTAGTTAAAATGAATTGTTATTCAGTCTATTGTATTGAAATTCTAATTGATTCTAATGTATACAAGTGTTACAAGAAGGCTGAGTGTGTACAGGGTGGACACTGACTCTAGTATTTACTAAAATTCAAAAATTCTCGTATAAATTCCGAAAATAGATTATTAATTACGGTAAACTACTGAGACGGTTTAATTAAGGGTGGGCATGGTGCTGCTTTAGTTTGAAATGATTTATAAACACATAATTAACAGAGGAAAAAAAAAAAAAAATGTAGGGTCGATTCGACAAGTGTCAGTAAAATGTAGGGTCGGTTCGACAAGTGTCAGTAAAATGTAGGGTCGGTTCGACAAGTGTCAGTAAAATGTAGGGTCGATAGCAGCAGAAAAGCTGCTAAACAATTAGAATTAAATGTAACGATAGAAATTATTGCAATAATGCGTAATGCAATTGAAAAATTGAAAGAATCAAAAGAAAAATCGCGAATTCGTATCTTTTTCGATTCTAGAATATAAGAAAATTTGAATAAAATACGCGACGAGAATTGGGGAGAAGCATAAGTTAAACGCGTAAAAATATTCAATAATAAACGAACTAGGGATGAAGCTATTATTTCAATACGCGATGCACTGACTCTAGTATTTACTAAAATTCAAAAATTCTCGTATAAATTCCGAAAATAGATTATTAATTACGGTAAACTACTGAGACGGTTTAATTTAGGGTGGGCATAGTGCACTCGTTCCAAATCAGCTCACAATATACAATAATAAATCAACTAACTACTTAACATGCAATTCATGCAAATTCGTTGGATGGTAAATTATTAGTAAACAAAATTCAATATCAGAGAAAATATATGAAAAATTTCAAATTAATTTCAATTGCTGGAAGAAAAGTAACGAAAAGGCAACCTCTCAAAGTCATTTCAATATCCTATTCGACAAGTCTGAAGAACAACGATGACTAAAATTCAAATGTTTATTTCCCTAAACCTTCAAAATAATTTCGAAATATTTTATTCGAAGCGGAGTATTCCAAGTCAGTATCGATAATTGAAGAAATTATTTGATTGTATTTAAAAGAACCGAAAGGAGAATATTTAAAGTCTGATATTAAATGTCTAGCAAGTACCAGTAATTGGTAAAATGATTTATATTTGTTTTAAAAGGAAAATTTCTAATAGGTATTAGTTAAAATGAATTGTTATTCAGTCTATTGTATTGAAATTCTAATTGATTCTAATGTATACAAGTGTTACAAGAAGGCTGAGTGTGTACAGGGTGGACATAGGCTAGCTAGTAGCCCCCGACCACTCTATGAACTTTAACGTCTATACTCGAAAGTGTATCGTCAACACTAACACGTTACCCAGATTATCCAAAAATTGAAGAAGTTACTTTTAAAATTGAACATTCTACGGTGTTTCGAGAGATTTGATAATCATAGTCGAACCTTAAACGAACGTTCAAACGAAGAAAATTTTCCAAAAATCATTTCGTACGTTATTAATCGATAAAACAAAAATTCATTGTTGAAAAATAAATATTTCCTGAAAATCTTCATCTTCCATACAAGATTCAAGATTTTCCCTAATTAAGAGTAATTTCAAAAGATTATCTGTATAAGCTATTATTTCAATACGCGATGCACTGACTCTAGTATTTACTAAAATTCAAAAATTCTCGTATAAATTCCGAAAATAGATTATTAATTACGGTAAACTACTGAGACGGTTTAATTAAGGGTGGGCATGGTGCTGCTTTAGTTTGAAATGATTTATAAACACATAATTAACAGAGGAAAAACCGTGAAACGGCAAAACGTCTACATTCTAATTGTTATAACATGTAAACAGAACTTTAAATTTAGTGTAAACAGAAAAAATATATAATACAATTTATTTCACGGTATTGCAACAAATAAACGTTGACTCAATATTTAATTCGTATAAAAACAATTATTTAAGGTAATAATTTTACCTTCACTATGGCTATTTTTAATCTACGACCACAGGTCAACCTGATTTCTAATCCTTACGAACTTTAAATTCAGTCTAAACTGAGAAAATATATAATACAATTTATTTCACGGTATTGCAACAAATAAACGTTGAATCAATATTTAATTCGTATCAAAACAATTATTTAACGTAATAATTTTACCTTCACTATGGCTATTTTTAATCTACGACCACAGGTCAACCTGATTTCTAATCCTTACGAACTTTAAATTCAGTCTAAACTGAGAAAATATATAATACAATTTATTTCACGGTATTGCAACAAATAAACGTTGAATCAATATTTAATTCGTATAAAAACAATTATTTAACGTAATAATTTTACCTTCACTATGGCTATTTTTAATCTACGACCACAGGTCAAGCTGATTTTTAATCCCTACGAAATTAATTTAACCACGAGTAAGTAACGAGAACGCTAAAACCTATGTGTCCATTGCAGAATATTGTAAAAACGTATAAATTGTTATATGCAACGGTATAACAAATTGTCGGAAGTAAACTCAGCCTTCTTGTAACACTTGTATACATTAGAATCAATTAGAATTTCTATTACTAATTATTAAACAAATTTTAACAATTACCGGCACTCGCTAGGCACGTAATATCAGACTTTAAATACTCGACTTCGAACTTCGGTTTAGTCATAATTCTATTAATGTTATAATAACGTATAATTTATTAATTTTCACAATTTTATTATTAATTTATACTTCCAAAAATTTGTTAAAACATTACATATTATTATTTATACATTTTTGCAAGTTTCTTTGACAAATAAGTACGTTTCAACGATCTTATTACTTTCTCGTTGTGAAATCAAGTTCGGAGGATTAAAAATCAGGTTGACCCTTGGTCGTAAATTTAAAATAGCCATAGTGAAGGTGAAATTATTATTTTAAATAAATGTTTCTATACGAATTAAGAATCTATTCAACGTTTGTTTGTTGCAATACCGTGAAATAAATTGTATTATATATTTTCTCAGTTTAGACTGAATTTAAAGTTCGTAAGGATTAGAAATCAGGTTGACCTGTGGTCGTAGATTAAAAATAGCCATAGTGAAGGTAAAATTATTACGTTAAATAATTGTTTTTGTACGAATTAAATATTTATTCAACGTTTATTTGTTGCAATATCGTGAAATAAATTGTATTATATATTTTCTCAGTTTCGACTGAATTTAAAGTTCGTAAGGATTAGAAATCAGGTTGACCTGTGGTCGTAGATTAAAAATAGCCATAGTGAAGGTAAAATTATTACGTTAAATAATTGTTTTTATACGAATTAAATATTGATTCAACGTTTATTTGTTGCAATACCGTGAAATAAATTGTATTATATATTTTTTCTGTTTACACTAAATTTAAAGTTCTGTTTACATGTTATAACAATTAGAATGTAGACGTTTTGCCGTTTCACGGTTTTTCCTCTGTTAATTATGTGTTTATAAATCATTTCAAACTAAAGCAGCACCATGCCCACCCTAAATTAAACCGTCTCACTAGTTTACCGTATTTAATAATTTATTTTCGGAAGTTATACGAGAATTTTTGAATTTTAGTAAATACTAGAGTCAGTACATTGCGTATTGAAATAATAGCTTCATCCCTAGTTCGTTTATTATTGAATATTTTGACGCGTTTAACTTATGCTTCTCCCCAATTCTCGTCGCGTATTTTATTCAAATTTTCTTATATTCTAGAATCGAAAAAGATACGAATTCGCGTTTTTTCTTTTGATTCTTTCAATTTTTCAATTGCATTACGCATTATTGCAATAATTTCTATCGTTACATTTAATTCTAATTGTTTAGCAGCTTTTCTGTTGCTATCGACCCTACATTTTACTCACACTTGTGGAATCGGCCCTACATTTTTTTTTTACGTGGAGGTAGGCTGACTCTGTGTGATAAACAATTGGCAACCAAACGGTGGCTCGCTAAAGCGATATATTATGAAATTAAATTAATCACTCCATAAGTTTTAACGTTAGATTGTTTCCTCGATATGGCCATGGTGGTCATCAGTGACTGGAGTGCCTCAAATGTTTAGAATAATTAAAATAAAATTAATGTTGTCAACTAAATATTTTGAACGTCATAGCTAGCTAGACATAAAGCATAATACTATAATCCTATGCTTAAAATGTATTTTCTTGTGGCCGCCTGACAGCAACCTGTAAATGTGGCGTGACAGTGAACGTGTTAATAAGTAAATGTTGTTCAAATTATATCGTGTTTCATATCATTTTCATCAGAGAAATCTCATCAATATGTTAAGAAAAATTTCGGAATAAAAAAAGTAAAATTAAAGAAATTATATTTTTCTATTATGAATTGTCGAGCTGTGAAATCTCCTAAAGGAAACCGACTGGTGTAACGTTACACGCTTGACTGACTGCGAGCGAGATAACATGGGCGCAGCAATGACGCAGACCTAGGCGTAGGACCATCTATACTGTCACTTGTAGAATCCAAACTTACTGACTCTTGTAGAGAATTTACTGCATCGCGCTAAAATCGAAAATTAGAAGTTTTACGTGACTCGTAGATAAAGCGTTAATTTTATACAAAGTACCGTGTTAACCGAGGTCAAATCCCTGTTCACATACGCGCACTATCAATCGCGGATAGCCTACGCTCGATGGAAAAGTGAAACGCAGAATGAAAACTGCAGAAAAGTCTGTATCGTGTTCGACATTTATAATTTCCATCTTTATGAATCGGCTGACCAAAGAAATTTCACTTCCTACTGTCAATTTCAACTTCAATTAAGACCGAGTACACGTTTATTCTCTCTCTTTGACCTCCTCCACCTCCTACGATTGCTTCACCCGCGGTGAAAGTATGCTAACACGCTTGCCATAATTTTATGGTTAATGTTGACAGTCTGACTCGATCATTGATTAACAATTATTATTACACTTCGAAGACATTTATCAGAGGCTCGTTTCTTCCAGAGTGAAGCAATACTGATACACGTTTAAAACGAAATCTTTTTTCAAAGAAAATCTAACGAGTGGAAAAACAATGTTGCTACTCCCTCTGTCCCATAATAATAGTAGCAGTTGATGAATTTAATTTGTCCCTTAATAATAGTAGCAAAAGAAAATAAATATAGAACGCAACATTTATTATCAAAAAGCTAGATTAAATTAAACAATAAATTAAAAATATTACTCCTAATTTTTATTTTCAGTGTTCAGATAGTTTCCGGATTTTTCAATAATTTCGTTACTGCATTTTAAACTTGTAGGTAGGATCCCTTGGCTGCGAAGCTTTGCTTTCCCTATATGCGTGAGCCTAAAATTATTGGAGCCATCGATCTCAATCGCAACTCGATCTTTGCTTGAAAACTCTCTTTCTTTCATCATACTTTTACAATGGGTTGATATTCAACTGAAATAAAACAATTGATTTCGATCAGCGGATGAAATTCGAAAAATAGTTATAATCCGTAATAATTAGGTTAACCTAAAAATTGAAAGATGTGTCAAAACAAATGACAGATGTCATGGAACATTGATTTTGATTGACGGCTTCGCAATTTTGCGCTACAACATAACTTACAGCTGCATTCACAAGTAATTCTCGTTTAAATATTCACTTGCTACTATTATTATGGGACAGAGGGTTAATAATTATTATTACACTTGGCAGAAATTTATCAGAGGCTCTTTTCTTCCAGAGTGAAGCAACATTGATACAGGTTTCAAATGAAATCTTTTTTCCAAGAAAATCCAGCAAGCAGAAAATATAAGTGTCTATTTTATCGTGTAAGTTATCACGAAACATTTTTTTTCTCCGAGGGTGAAGCAATACTGAATCTCGTTTCAAACGAAATCTTTTTCCAAAGAAAATCAGCCGAGTAGAAAATGTTAATAGCCAATTAGATCATGTATCAGGTTTGTGTCTTAATTAGCAAACGATACTCTTTCCTGCGATTCGGATCGTTGTAACGTCGCTTGCGTAACCCCTTATGCAATTTACACATTGTCATTCCGCGGAATAAGTATCGAATAATTTATGCGGGGAAAACAAGGCGCCTTTAAAAGCGCCGGAACAATTTATGCATCGAAAGCAAACGATACACAGTATATACCTGTACATGGATAAACTGTTACACAAGTAATTCTCCGTTAAATTCTCTTCGAGAAAGATGTTACGTTTCACGCAAGTCAAATTACAAGTGTTGGATGAACAATTGGCCGGTGAAAATGAAAGTAGAACAGTGTCACTTTCGCTTTCGAAAATGAAACTGCGAGTTGGACTAGTGTGAATATAGAACTAGTACTTGACACAAATTCTTCGTTGTTTAATATCCGTCGACGTACTACATCGCACTATAAAAGTTCCTCAAAATATTAGAAATATTTCCAGTTTTGAAAATTGAAGTTTCCAAAGTAACACCTTTCGAAACTCACAATATTTCTACTATTTTTAAGGATCTTTATTCTACGAACTAGTAAAATCGGCGAATATTAACCCTTACGTCAATAATCGGGTACCTTTTCGCATAATTCTCACTTAAAATATTTCATCTTCCAGGTAGAAGATTGGTAGAACAGGTAGAACATTTCCTATCCGTGTTTGCCTCAAGTTTCGAATTTTGTTATCAGAAAACTACTGAAATTGGACGATAAAGTAGACGACAATTCTGGTTACCGACGCAAGGGTTGAACGAAGAGGTATTCTCAAAACTGAAAATCCCACCCGAAAGTGGTATTTACCACCTACCACCTACAGCCAGAGAAGAACAATTATGCGATAAAAGACAGTGTGTTCTTTCTGAATCTTTGCTGCCCAGCGTGGATGGAGGTTCGTATGTTCACGGCTTCTAAGTCGTGATCAATTAACAAACAATTTTCATCGAACGTTAAACCAAATCGTTCGTTTCGAATGCCTGGGGGTATCTCTGCTCGATTCCCATGAGCCGGTTGATTTACAAGCGGAGCCAGGATGGAAACGAGCGCGCATTGTACAATTTTATTCCGTCCCACAGAGGCTGACACATACGATCGCTTACAAGCTAATTAAAAAGGAAAAAATGGCGAAACGAGCGGACGCATTTTAAGCGTTTCTAACGTACAACCCTCGCCTATTAAGCGAACCTGTTCGTTAATAACGTTACGGGCGCCGCTAAACGCTACCGCGGGGAACAAGGCACGCGTTAAGAACCAGTTAATAAATCCATCAAGAGCAACGACATTAACGTTTCTATGAACGCCGCGTGTCACCGTAACGTTCAATTTCGTGGAAAATCAGGCATAAGCCGATTTATCTCCGAACCGAAGAAAAATGTAACCCGATGGAATTTCGAGGGGGCCGAAAGCTTCGAGAAACTAACAAAACCCTCGACCGATGTTTCTTTTAGCGTCTCGTTTCCCCCCTGATGAAACCAACACATCTCTCGCCTATGAACGTTTTCCGTTACGCAAAACCCGTTCACCGATGTCATTGCATGACCACCCAATGATCTCGTTACATCGAAATGTCGACAGCTCGTTAACGACGCTCGGACTCCGTCTAACGCGTTCCTTAATCCTTTCGCCGTTAATTGAGAGGGTAAGCAGTGGTTTTTGAATACGGTAGTCGATTTTAGTTGGATCTGTCGTTAGAGTAATTTGGTTCCTTTCGTTGTGGAATTGTTTCGTGGTACGTACGAAATTGATCATTGTTCGTGACTTGCGAACTTCGCGACGCGATGCTTGAGTTGACCGGTGCGCAAAGAATTCACGAAACTGCTCTCGCGGCAAACTAATGGCACGAGTGCTGTTTAAATTTGTAGATGAGATTGTGGTGGGTGAAAAAGAGAATATATGGTTTGCACGATCGACAAATACTGGCTGATTGGTGGTGACTATTACTTTTTATTTTTCGTGATGTCTCAAGGTTGGTGATAGAATCTCTGATAGAATCTGAATGATTTTCTGTGTGTGTTTGTGTTTTTATAAGTTCGGTGGGTACAGTGATTGGTGGTGTGAAATGTGTGAGAAGTGGTGGGAGTATCGGTTGATTGGTGTTTGGGACGTGTGGTAGGGTTTGTCTGGTGGAGTCGAAGTGGGGAAATTGTTGCTAAAATTGTTATATTAGGGGATGGGAAAATCCTGAGGTCGGAAGGTGGTTTATGAGTGTAGTGCATGTGGTGTCCAGATGTAGGGTATTCGACTTTCGAAGGTAATAAAACAATTTGCTGATGGCGAGGAGAGAGAGCAATTTTACGGAAAATATACTATTTGTGGATATGGTAGGGCTCCATTGTTCGAGTCCTCGGTACGGTCGAACAATCATTTTGTTTCAGCTGATTTTTCTGAAGTACAGTGACGATTTTTAACGCTTTCGTGGCCGTGAGACACGTGTGTTTCATTTGAGTATTTGAATGAAAATTGATCTCAACGCAGTGATTGGTAAATAAATAAAGAATTCTTTGAAAAACAGGTCGCTAAAGGGTTAATAGAAAAGCAGCCAAGATCCTCGGGTTCGTTTTAATCCAATCATATTTTCTTTTCTTAACACGAAAAACTGTCCAATTTTTTCAAAAGAAAAATGTACATTTTTAACGAAATTCAAATCTTTAAAGGAACGAAGAGGAACAGAAGTTGTGGAAAATTTCAGTCTTCGTCGTGGATTGTTTTCAATAATATTTCTTATCCTATCTGGCCTTCCACGTGGCTCATTTTCCAATGAAAAGTCGCCAATCTTGAACTGTGCGCACCAACGTTGAAGTGTCTTAACATTTACACAACCTTCTTCAAATGCTAAATTTATATTTTCTGTCATTTCTGCCGCAGTTTTTCCAAGTTCAAACTCATACAAAACATCTCTGGGATATCCATCGCGTCAGATAATAATGTCCAAACAATTCTATTACGAATGTTTTTACTACACAATATACGTACGTTACAGGAACTAATTCCTTCTTCTCGACTACTGTGTATCAAAATTTAATACACAGTTCCCGCCAATTTCTTTCACTTCTCTCATCCAAAAATCATAAATCAAGTTTAACAACGAGTCAGACCCGTACCGCAGATTTTGGTCAAGATCTGACAAAAACAGTTATATCATTAAAGAAAATTAATCCTTCGTTTAATTTACAAAACTGAAGATCGCCAAACCTAATTAACCTACAATACCTTAGCTCTTCTTACTCGACACACTACTAAAATAATAAATAATCGACGCTTAGATGCACAGTGAGAAAAAGAAGTCTACACGACAAAGGGATTAAACAAATAATAAATTCAATTTGATGAAAGCCGAAATTTACAGAAAAAGTGAGAGGTACCAAGTATGGAGAGAAGACGCGCATTGAGCGCATTTCCTATGAAATCGAGTTTGGTGGAAGAAGGAGCGATGTTGGCGGCGAGAGCCGGTGCTCTTCAATTTTGAAAGTGAATCCAGCCGGCGAGTGAAAGCCACCGATGTGTCCCAGCGGTGGACGTGACACGTTGGCCAAATTCAGGCCTAAGCTCCAAGTGTTTCAGGGACGTGTGCATGCGTGGCTCTCGCGACTAGTCCAGAACCTAACCAACCAACCAATCTCTTGTGGGAGAGCTTCGCGTTTCGAAAACCTTCGAGCAGCACCCGACGTTCCTCCTTTTTCCTTACACACACACAGCCCCTTTTTTTTCTTTCTCTCTGGTCCTTTTAGGGATTCAGGTCTCGTATACCCTTTGCATCGGAAAGCTCCGCCGATAAATCGGGCAGGCGATTATGCAACCAGAACGAAAATCGTGCGCACGAAAGGAACACCTCTCCTCCGTCCCAGCCCCATTGGTATAAATCAAATTGATCTTTCGTGGGATTTTCGATACGGTGTTTTGACACCCGTGACGAATTACTCGATGCTGGTCTCTATTTTCCTCGGCTTGAACGTGTTACTCCGACACGTGTGCGTGTGTGTGTGAAAGTGTTCTCTGTGGGTTTAGTGGAATTTTCGCGTAGGTACAGTTTTGGTGCAGATTTCTTCTTTGGACTGAAATACACCGACGTTTGTAAGCATCAACCCTTCTTCGATTTTCTTTTCAGAAACTCGCTGGTATTTCAAGCGTTTTCATTTATTCGTTCATTTGTTTATTTATTTATTTTGAGATTTTCTATTAGATTTGGTTTTGTTTGAAATGGAGTTCGGACGACAGGTGGCTGATAGGAATTAATTTGAAGAATTTTAAGAAGAAGAAGAATACAGAAAATGGCATTGGGACTTTTAAATACTCTTTACTGGAAAATTAGGAAATTTTGATAGAGAAGAGGATTGTGTTTAGCCCTTTGCACTCGAATGGCGACTGAGAAACGATGTTATTGCTTACCATTTGATAAATAATTAATCCTTCTCTCTTAAAGCTGATATTTTACAAAACAACAGTGTGGAATTGGTTTAATAATAAGTTGCGAGTGATGGCGTGAAAATCGTCTCGAGATTTGGAAAATCTTATACAAGGAAACAGGGAGTAAAACCGTAGAACCGCGTTGTTATTGATATCAGTGAGTACGTGAGAATTTATTGCGAGATATATTTAGAGACCGTTGATCACATTATCATTATTCCCTTTTACGTGTGTTTATAGTTATTATCAATTATTGCTATAAAATGTATTGCTATTCAACCTATTATCACGAGTTATACAACCGCACAACAGGTCTACAGGCCTCCCGCAAGTGTCTAAGCAGCAAAGTAGTTTGAAAAAATCCACTTCTAAACTTAAGATCTAGTATAATATAAAAATGAATTAAATATTGAAATAAATTACTTATACTTGTCGATATATGTATGATTTATTTCTACGTTAGTTGTAAAAAATTCCCTCAATTTTTTGTATAATTCAAGTCGATAAATATTAATCGTTCAGCACAAGAAAGTAGCAAGATTTGCTGTTTTCCTATAGAAAAAAAAGATCTTCCACTGCAAAAAGGGTTATTTTGTAGTTCTCACAATTGTGACAACGTTTGGAACAATTTCCAGAGTGTGGACCAGGTTCTCTTTCACACGTTTCACGAAAGAAGTTAGTTTCTTTCCTCGTAGCATTTACAATTTGTAAAAGAAAGTTCACCGTCATTTTCTTTGAAGTTCTGCGGTTTGCACGTGTACGCGGTAACGTTAAAATAATATTCGCGTAGCGCTAAGAATTTAATGTAAAACAAAACCTTCCCTGGAACGGTGTCACATTGTTCGATCAAACAAAGGCGTATCTATACTGAAAATACCGATGAATTATTAAAATGATTCCACCTTTGTGTCAGAACATACCTCACTTCGTTCGAGCACGGTACAATAGTTCAAAGCAATTACTATTTAAAAGAAGATCCCAACGACCTTTGTTCTTACGAAATAAAATCAAAGCGTAATCTTTATCGATCTCGATCTCGCTTCTTCTTCGAATAATCCTCGTCGAATCGGCTCGTAACTGTTATTTTCCTCTAAACAGTTAAGTACTGTCTGTAGCGCGGGAACTATCAAAGTAGTCCAAATTATTGCTTAATAATCCTCGAAAAGAAAAATCTAAAAAATTTCTTCAATTTCTCGTATTCCTTATGCAAATTTTTAACTATTCACGAGTATATATGTATATATTTGTAACATTTCAACCGTCCACGTGATACACTGGAATTTTGTAAATCTAAAGAAAGTTTGAAATGCAAACCCTTAAAGGCTACCATAAGTGAAATTTCACTCCATACGAATTTTCTTTTAATCTTATTAAAAAACGTAAACACTGGCAACGCTAATTTTATGGGTATTTATTCGCATTATCATAAAGCAGATCAATTCTTCCACGTACTTTGTTACAAACATAACAAAAGGAATGTTAATTCTAAAAAGAATTTCCAGTAAAAAGATACTTACAAATTCTACAAATATCAGATCTCAGCAAAATTCCAATGCAAAACAAAATTGTTTAAATTCATTCCTATCAATCAACTGCCTTTTCAAGTACATTTTAAACGAAACACTTGAAATAACAGGGAGTAATTGAAAAAAGGAATTTCTTAATTGGGAGTTCAAAGGGTTGGCCCCATAACCTATAACAACGTGTCAGACTTGTTACAAAGGTTCCAGTCAAGATGTGACCAAAAATAGTTACATTAGTAAAAAAAATTAATTGTAATCCCAACTTTCGTTTCAATTTCTAAAACAGAGGATTACTAAAAATAATTAATCTGCAACAAAGTAGCTTTGGTACCAAAAAAGAAAAATGGCTGACGCTTAGATGCACAGTTAGAAAAGAAGTCATACGTTAAGGGGCCAACATGGTTCTCTTTAAGGACAGCTCTCAAAACTGAAATATCTCGACACAAGGATGAAAAAGAGTGTACAAACTCGCCGCTTTCATAATAAACGTTTCTCAATTTCTCTACTTTATGCTTTTCATTTAAAAACACGTCATTCAAGCTGCTCCGCTAAAAATACCTACAACCCTGCAATACGTTAATCGCCCATAATTCCAGTGTTAATCCTCACCGTGAAAAGGACACGATCGTCGATCGAGGAAAAATGCTATCTCGTTGAGGAATATTTTTCCACCGTGAAAGCACGCATTAACACGCGAGAATACTCGTAACAGCAATCTATATCGCCTTATCGGCGCGGTCCAGAGGACAGTAATACTTAGTAACCGTCGTTCCGTGGACGAACGACGCACATAGAGATCGCGGAGGCTCTTCAACAGCGAGGTTTAATTGAGAGTCGAAGCAAGAGGGGCCGCGCGCGTGGTCCCCGTAGATGTAAATTAAGTGAAAGAAGAAAAGAAAAAAAGCATCTCGCTACGTTCCCGAGTCGTAAACGTTCGTCAAACCGTCGCGTTTTTCGCGAAACGAGTTCTGCGAACCGCGACAACGCGCGCCGCACGGCGACGATTTTACGCGAAAGAAAAGCAACAAAAGAGCTTTAAGTTGGAGGGAAAAAAAGGACCGATTACGGTTACGTTGCATTTGTTGCGCGGTGTTTTCAATCACCGATTGAAGAGAGACATTCAGCTGGAAAATGTGGATTTATTCGGGTGGAAATATTGGGGGATAGACGGAAAACTGTGGAAAGTTTGAAAAAAAAAAGAGCTTAACGCTTATTGTGATTTATCGTTTGTTTCATGATCGAGAGAATTTTAAGGGACACTCGGTGTAGAATTAGACAATAACGGATAAAATTGGATAATTAATTTCGTTGCGAATAGAAAAATGTAATTAGCTTATCGTTTAATTGAAATTGAAGGAAACGAAAAGAAGAGAGTTTATTCCCGATCAAGAGAAATGTGAAGAAAAAAATAAAGAAAGAAAAGAAAAAAATAAGAAAGAAATAATAATTTCGATTGAGAATAGAAAACTGTAATTATTGATTAGTTTATAACTGAATAGCAATTGAAGAAAATGAGAAAAAAAGAGGAAGAAATGTGACGATAATTGTGACTGGATGGACGTGTTAAAACGTCATCTTAGAATTAATATCCCGAATGAGTATGATTTATCGTTTGTTTCTCGGTCGAGAGAACTTCAAGAGACAAATGTTGCAAGAAAGCCTGCGTAAAATCACATAATAAGGAATAATAAATTTCGCTACGAATGGAAAACTGCAATAATTGATTAGAAACGTGACAATATTCACGACCAAATAGACGCATTAAAATGTCATCTTAGAATTAATAGCCTGAACAATTTGAAATAGATAAAATAACTTCAACGAAGCTTAAAGAAAAAGTAACGATATTTGCACGAAGCAATGAAAACAAGATTTAAGGTGAAAAAATTTCCTAAGACTTTCCATGGCTGCGTATTTGTCGATATCTTCGAAGACAGAATAAAGAAAAGGATGATTTAAAAAAAAAAAAAAGGTGGGAGATTTGCAAAAGTCACTGTGAAAGAAAAAAACAAAACAAAAAGAAACGCGTAAAATTGAAGGAACTCGAAGACTTCGAAGAACAGAAATGCAGGAAATTTAATAACGCAGAAATAGAAATATGAGTATTTCGGGCGAAGGGAATGCAATTTAAAGGAAAGAACTTTATATCGTTTACGATCCTGGCATTTCTCGCTGTTCCAATATAAGACGAGGAGGGAAAAAGCGCGATAATGGAATCGTATTAAAATTTTTTCCAATAAATGAAATGCCTTTTTTTTTTCTTCTTTTCTTCTATCGCCCGCCAATTAGAGTGTAAAATGCAACGCACGCGAGTGAAGAGGAGAGGACGCTTTGATTTTAGCATTTTATACGTTCAATACGTGAGTCATCCATTCTGTTAGAAATATAGTTAGACTCGGCAAACCGGTCCCGCGTTCTTTAATTTCAAACGAAGCATCACACGCGTTTCAATGTGCGCAAAAGTTGGGTATACTTTGTGTACAAGAGGACAGGCGGCGGCGAAACTGCTATCACCGACATTTCTATATTTTTTAACGATTTCCAGTTCACCGTGAAAAAATTCCCGTACATGTATTCCTCGTGCATAAATCACCGTGTCTTAAATGTACACCGATAATTATAGTTATTTTCCGGAACTCTGTTCTGGAACGCAGTCGGTGGAATTTCATTTCAAAATGAACGATTTAATTAAGGAAATTAACTGGAATAAAGTGAACACCGGGAAAAGAAACGTGGATTAAATAAGACGATAATACGATCCTGTAAATCATTCTTTCGAACGTTCGTATTTAACCCTTTGAGAATGATTGATTCATATATATATGCATTCGTAAAGTACTGCGAATGTAATCAATATGGTGAAATATTCTTGATAAAAATAATTCTCGCGGCCATGAACTTGAGTACGTATATCTGATGAAAATTTAATTTCTAATTTAAACAAAATTAGCGTGGAAAAGTAGTAACTTAATTATGCGTTGTCCATCGTCTGCAATCATTCAAAATAAGACTGTTTTAACCCTTTTTCAAACCGACAATACCACTTTCCTTCGGACTCCACTTTTAATATCAATTATCAGTTCAGATTTCCCACCAAATTCAATAATTTCCACGTAACTCAATTTCCTAGTTCTCCTTTTACCCCCCCAAAAAAAGACGATCGCGATCTCTAAACAGTCGCATCATCGATCAAAATACGCGACGCATCCCAGCACCGAATCGGCAACACTACATTCTTTCCTAATCTACGCTCGATCGTCGCCCTCCAGCGGCCAAAACGCAAACTAGGCGACACGAGGTATCCAAGTTGGACCGCGTGTCGTTGCATGCACTATTCACCGGACAGTAACGGTAGCTCTGCCGATTCTCAACGCTGTTCCGCTTCTACCGGCGAAACTCGCCGAGTATATTTCGTTGGAACAACGTCCGTTACAACTCCTCCGCCTATTGGACGACAGGCGTCTCAAGGTTCTAGGCGGACACAATGATCAATGGAGAGCTCGGGCTACCTCGAAACTTTGCCCGAAACTTAGGGAGACGAACGATACTCGGGGGGAACACAACAACGACGACTACGAACGACTACACACAGCCTGTCGAAATTGGAGATCGTCGATTTAACGACGTAAAGACGTCTCGTCTTTTATAGACATGAACACTGACATGAAAAGAAGAAAAGAATCCAGGGAATGATATTTAATACGCAGACTGGCTAGATGAGGTGCTAATGGTAAACACGGTGCAGACGTAATGTGGGAAGGGAGAAACGGCGTTGCCATGTCGACCCACACGATGCCGCGGCGGCTCTGTTGCCATGATGACGTAACTTTGCGTCTTTGCGTCACACGCCGGCCGGGGGTAACAAGGGTGTAGGTGGCAGCAGGAGGGGAGTGGTTTAGGCGTACACTCAGCGGCGCACTTCTAGGGCAGGGATGCGTTACGTAATGAACATCAAGATCCCCGTGTATCGATCGCGCGACAACAGGAAAGGAAGTGTGATACATGCGAGACGTGTGCCCTCAACATGACCGCCTTCGTTTTCTACGGACGATCACTGCTGAGGGAAATCAGTTAATTGTGGTTTTCCTTTTCCCTAGAGGATAACTGTACTTAACCCATTTACACGTTCGAGTGGCGACTCAGAAGCGACATTGTTGTTTACCACTTGGTAAAAAATTAATTTCACAGGACAACAGGTCTGGTGAGCCTTTCTCCAGGCCAAAGTGGTTAACTCTGCTTTTTCAAATTTTTTTTAATTTTAGAGCCAGAGCGTTTGATGCTTTATTGACTGATGCTTATCTTTTTATATTTGAAATAAGTTTCCTAGATAATTAGGCTTGACACCGATAAATGACAAGAATTTTTATGGCCGTATAATAATAAATAATTGATTTTCAGAAGCCAATGTGATTACATACCGTACCTCTCAAGTAAATCGTTGTAATAATGTAGTTGAAACGCTTATAAGAATTTAGCTAAGTAGTTTTTTAATGCAACGATACAAAAAATATTAATATTAATGTTTATACCGTTGGAAAAATTTGGAGGAAACACTGGAAATATTATACAGAGGTACGAAACGGACATCAAACACTTAATTCGTTAATGGCTCCACCGATTGTACAGGGTGCTCCACGTAATTGGGACAAGCTGTACCTTTAAAACGGACAGAGAGAGAAAAAATGTCGTAAAGCAAAATTAAGGAAACTTAGAATTGAGGTAACTTTTAAACTATCAATTTTAAAACATAAGTACCTTAATACTTGTTTGTAGAGAGCAAAACAGTAAAAAGAAAAATAGTGCTGTTGCACTTTTCAGATGCACCGATGCAAAATTAAATACATTAAAATTAATTCATAAAATGAAATACACTAGAATTAATTCTTATCGTTAATTTAATTTTGCCTTACGACAGATTTTCCCATCTCTAACAGTTTTAAAGAGACAGCTTGTCCCAGCTGCGTGCAACACCCTGTATATAACTTGCACAACGTGCAGAAACTTCAAAGATCGGACATCTTGCCTAGCTGTAAAATTATTCATATAGGCCAAGCTCTGTTCCCTGCAGTTTCACTTTATTGTGCTCCATGTCGTTTGTTTTCCAGGTTCAAGTGCGCCCTTAACCGAGTTAATTTCACGAGTGCCCACGTAATTCACGGATTGGCGAGCAAGAATTTTTTTCCCCGCTGGCAAACTGTCGGTAAAAAGACATAACCAAAGCGAGCCCCTCGCACTTGGGCTCCTTAATAAAACCGCAAAGGGCGCGGAGATTACGTCGCTTATGAAACTTCCCGTTGGAAAACGCGGTTCTGTTCTCCTGGCCGCGGTTTCGAAAGCAACGACAAGCATTTGCGCCATCGTTTCAATTAACAACGTGGACAATTGTTCGCGTTAATGAACCATACTATCGTCGAAAATAAGAAAAAAAATTTTTTTTAAATAAAAAGAACGACATCTTGACCACACTGATTTTTCTAAGGCAATTTATATTTAAAAATTATATGTACATACTATTCGATTTCGTGGTTCCAATTGGAATTCGTGTGATGTAAAACTATCTGTAGAATATAATTTATTTTTTTAAATATCCGATGACTTCGATTAAACAATTAATTACAGTGGCTTGAGTAACCTTGACACGAACAAGAGAGGCAGCGTGTCTATGGAAAGGTGAAAGAAAAATTCTTACTCATTGAATGCCTATAAAACCGTGAGCGCAACGGGAAGTTTGAGTAACACGTCGCTTAATTAAAAGAAAGAAAGTCAATGTTAAATATGTGTACCAGTTTTAACACTGTAGCAAGCAAGTTACTCCATCGAGCTAGGACTCCTTACATCCCATTTAAATCGTGGAATACAAAGATGGCAAAATTGGAGAATTACTTGTTGCATTGCTCATCTTATCGGAAAATTAACAGCAAGAATGGAAATCTCTCGTAATAAGCAATCGTTGAAAGAGAGAAAAAGTTCAATAATCGAATAACGGATAAAATCTATCGATAGCAGGACTTCCGAAACTCAAGTTCGTGCTTTGTATAGTCAATGGAAGAAATATAACGCGGTTGTAAATTAAGCGTTAAGTAGCGGTATTTTTCATTTTTCCATTGGAACTAAATTAAAGGTAAAGGTGCGTGTCCATTTGAGAGTAAAACTATCGAGAGTTTCTCGAGAGAGAGAGTCAAATTTATGTTGAGAATACTGGTGAAGAGATGAACACACGACTTGAGAGCTCTCTGGAGAGCAGCTACCTAAAAAAAACTCTCAAATGGGCACGTAAGTTAAGGCAGTGGCCGTTCAACAGACCTTCAGGCGGGCAAGGGCACCTGTCGATGCCCGCGGGCAGAGCTGAGGGCGAAATCGCGGGCTAGTGATGTCACATACGTTAAAGCAGAGTGGGGGAAAGTGATTTCTACACACATACATACATACACACTCGCACTGTTGCCCAAGAAGGCGTGGCTTGTTGCCCGCCGATTTGTTTATGCCCGGAGAGCTGCCCGTACGGGCAATGACTGAACAGCACTGCCCCAAGGCAAAGATTTCTCAGATTTCTGTCGATTAACTTGTCGGTACGCTCGAACATGTAAACTCTGACGTCTGACCAATTTTACAATCTCGCTATATTTCTTCCATAGACTATACATTATTCCTTGAACCCTTGCCATATGATTTCTTTACTGGCTATGATAACAAACGTCAGCTATTCACTGTTTAACACTGGGTTAGAAAAGAAGAGCTAAAGTATTATACATAATTTACAATTATCAAACTTATAAATTAAAACGAAAGTCATAATTTAAACGAACCTTTAATATTAATATATCAACTTTCATTGCACTCTAATTATACTCTATCTACCTGCTGCTAAAGCACAATCAATTTAAGAATTTACGATTGTAAATATACGAATAAATATTGATAAATTAAATCAAATTACGATCACGAAATTTATCCAATTACAATCAATTTGGGGATTTAGGATTGTAAATATCCGCGGTTGAAAATAAATATCGATAATTTCGAGCGTTTATCTTTTCAAATCTCTGTCGTCGACTCCGCTTGTCGTTATATTTCTTCCACCGACTATACACACACACACAAACACACGTACGTACCACTGGACCATAAAACTTCTATTACTCGCGGAATCACGGTAAATATACAGAACACGATAAGTAGCATTAACAGCATGATAAAAGCGAAAGCTATTGATGGACGAATAAAACATGGCTCTCTGCTAATAAGCGGCCAATAAAGGTCGTTTGGGTGCACCAGGGATTAACGGGAGAACGAAATAATTAACTTGGATGAAGATCTCAAATGCGAGCTCGATCGGAAGGACGAGGGCGATGAACAAACGAAGGGATAGCCAGGATATTCACGTGGGGAGCACTTAACTGGACTGCCACGGTAATTGTTAGACGACTTAACGAGGCATCGGGACACGAGCACGCACTCGTCTGTATCAATATTTGTATAGGTGGAAGCATCCACCACCGCGAGAGCCTGATCGCCCCTAAAGACGGGCATTGTTTGCGCTTCTAGAGCGAACCGTGTCGTTTCTGTACACGACGACGACCATCGATGTGACAGAGAACTGATCGACAATCGTCCAAACTAACTGATCGAAAAAAAAGAAATTCTAAAAACATGTAGGTATTTTTCACCGTGTTAACCCCTACTGTGTTCCTCCGTTCGACTATACACTTAACACGTTCGCTACCACGGTTCTGCTGAAGCATCGCCCTCGCTGTCATTCGAATTATTTTGACTTACATTCTTAATATCTATATTTTTTTCAGTTTTACATAATACCATGGATGTCTGCACTCAGACACAGCTGATGTTTATTAAATACTCAAATGTGTAGATAATGCCGTTCTGTCATGGGAATTGGCGATGTCACACATAACTGACGCTGGTAGCGAACGTGTTAAGGTCTTCGAATCAAAAAGGACCCAAAAACCTTACTTAACATCTTTGGGTCAAAAAAGACCCGAAGACCTCACGTGCAACGATTTCTGTTACCACTGGACAATCAATTTTTGATGTAATACTACAGGAACACAAACTTGATAACGGCAATAGTTATTTAAAAAAAAAGAATAAGAAGGCGATGGGTCAAAAATGACCCGAAGACCGCACTAGGGTTAATAGCCTGATACTCTATTGAGAATGGCGAGTAAAATTTTGTCTCACAAGAGAACTTCGACCTCCCGAACATTTCGATCTTTTTAGAATTGTGAATAATTACGGTCGCACAATCTTTCGTTTTCTCCGTATCGTTCTAAAGTTTCTTTTACGAAATTAAGACGAAAGTCGGCGAGAGATAAAATCAAGGATTGAACTAGGGTGGAAGTGCATCGAAAGACGCGAACTGAAACGGCGCGAGGAAATTTTTCACAGTGCTTATAAGCGCCTATAAGAAAAGAAAAGTAAAGACAGATTGAGACTCGTGGTTAGATAAAACCTCCCGAGGTAAAACAACAGTTCAGACAAACTGAGACTCGTGGTTATTTACCTCGTGAATTCTAGATTTCTTCCAAAATAATAAAACTTTCTTTCTAGACAGAAACTCGTAAACGGTGCAGCTTCTTTTTATTCCTATACATCTTAGAATGTTCAGAAAAGTTGACATCGTGACATTCGCTAGAAGAAGGGAAAGGAACCTAGAAGAACGCCTAAGAGGGTTGGAAAAGCGAAACTCTGCAAAAAGACAGCATTAAGGGGAATCGACGCTAATTAGACACGCCTTCGTGAACCTTCGTCTAATTCGTTCTTTTGGTCGTCTCAGAATTTCTTCTTTATTTCGCTACAAGTAACTCGAACGTTACACTTTCCTCAAGTTAGACTAATATTTTCCAAACTTCCCATTTCTTGCCGTCTAAAACTATGTCTCACTGCAACCGATTGCCATTCTGTACAAAACAATTTTTAAATTTATCATCCTGACTGAGGCGATAGCGACGGTGTTAACCCTTTCGCTGCGGCAAATTTTAAGATTCAGATGTTCCGCAAAATTTTCTTTTTTGGCCACATCATTTTCAAATCTGTTTTATCGACTTAACGTGGAGGAGCGCAGGGGAGAAAATTAAGGCTTAAATTAAGATGGAAGTGCGCCAAAAGTCTCCAATAACACAATGCGAGCAAATTTTCAAAGCGCCTATAGGCACCAATAGCGGTGAAAGGGTTAAGAATTAAAACAAACGCTTGGTTTAATTATTTCTGGCCACAGGAAAGCTGTCAGCCTTGGGACAAGTCAGTACAGATGTTCGCACTACGCAGCGTATAACTCTGAATTTTGTGAACATTTCAAGTCTTCAACGCTAATTCTAAACAGCCGAAAGATGAATAAAGTAATATACGAAGCACCGATATCGTAACTTTTCTTGTCGCCTAGAAAAAAAAATCACGAAATCGGCCGTCTAAACCCAAATACGACCTTAAAGCTTGACTAAAATAATAATCGAAAGACGCGACTTTGTGATCTATTCACGGTACCGGTATAAAAATTCGAAAGATCCAGTTTGAATGGTTTCGTTTGCCATAAAAGGGGAGCTGAATTTTTGGCCCACGCGATTCAAGGATGCGTGCGATCGGTTGGCTTCCTTTCGGTGCACGAAGATTCAAGGTTCCGATCGCTTCCCGTGGCATGCATTGCTCTTTAAATCCCGTTACGAAGAAAACATTACGAGCAGCGCGCGTAAGAATGGAGGAATACTTTCTCTCGTGGACCCACTTTGGACCAATGAAAGAAACGAGCCCGAAGTTACGAGCGAGTTCCTTCACGATTTAAGATCCAAACGTGGCGGCGCTACGATCGAAGAGGATGTTTCACAAGAAAATCGAAACGCGATGGATAATTCAAGGGGGGAAGAACGCTTCCTTTCCATTTCTGCGCCAATTTTATTTATATCGAAATAAAACACGGAAAAAGTCGTCCTGTTATCTGCTTCGATATTTCTACGTCTTTTTTTTTTTTTTGCGTGGAAGATTTTAAATTAGGATAATCGAGAAAGTTTCTTGAAATTACGAAACGAAGATACCTGTATAATTGATGTCCGCTATAAATAATACAGATATAACGTAATTGGAATTTGCTTTTCTTAACCCTCCGTAGGTAAATTGGTTCGTTTATGTTATCAGATCTAACGAAAAAAATTTTGAAAAAATTCTAATTAATAGAATCTCTGCAATATTACGAGTGGAATGTTTAAAACTTTTTTCAATGAGAATATAAATTCGCTTGGAAATACGAGAGCGAAATTTTGCTCGGGTCATTAATGACCCAGATTACCTACGGAGGATTAAATATGTTTTGCTCAATGAACTCTCGCTCGAAAGTACTCGTTAATCAAAACCTCTCTTCTAGAGTATCTTCTTCGTGCCTCTGACTCACTGTACATTATACACTGTTCACTCTTAACATACCATTTCGTCGTTTCTTGGCACACAGACTCGGAAATTCAATATCTCAGAATTTATGTGTACACTTCCATTCTCTTTATCCCCTTACTTTATCCTCTCCTATGCTTTACTCTAAAACGGTCTCGAACGATTTTTCTCAAATGTCTAACAAGATACTACGGAAATTCTTGAGAAGATTTTCCAATATTAAAATATACAATTATACAAAATATCTTTTAATTAAACACTGAATCGTGTCGCAACAAATTATTCTACGTTAAAATATTAATAACATATCTTTAGAATTCGAATCTTTACAAATCTTCTAAAATTAGAAATTTCGTCTCTAAGTACAAATAAAAAGAACTTGAGCATAATTTAAAATTTTAAAAGTGTTCACTTCTCAACCACCACACTTGCATTTTCCTTAACACTAGGTTTACGGGACGCGCCATTTTGAAACATTTCGAACTTCACAAGGAAAATCACAGAAATCGTTTGCTACCACTTATGCTTATTATAAACGATATATAAATACATAATATCACATAGTTTCATTTATAAGTTAACAGTGTACAATATGTCGCTATTAACTAAAATAAGTTGTTTTTTAAAGAAAATATGCGGTTTCGTTCACTCGACTTAACTAACCTTTAAAAAAAAAATCCATTTCTTATTTCGTAAGTGATGTAAAAATAGCCGAAAAACGTTCAGTTATACATAATCGTGCGTCGATCGACGACTCGAAAGAATCGAGTCATTCACCGGTAATGAATTCGCATGCAACGAGTAAAACACGACCGCCGCCGATTACGCAACTGCTCGCGAATTCGCGATCCACATTTGTTGCGTCAATTGGAATTCCTGAAAACGAGAAGAAGAAAAAAAGAGCGAGCAACAGAACGGGAGAAGACGTATATGAAAGTGGCTGGGCAGTGCAGCCATTAACGAGGATAACTACGAGAGAGGTAAAAGCGGCGCGAGTGCCAACTCGCTGCGGCAACTCGCGCGTCGAACATGTGCTTGCAACAGCTATGGAATAATTACAAATGCACATTGCACCGGGCAACACTAGCACGCGCTCGAGTTTCTCTGATCTTCTACAATTACCGTGCGAGCGGAGTCTCCCGCGCGAATCGATAATTCGACGTCCAACCAGCGAGCACCAGTTCGAACTTCACTCCGCTCCTCCGGAGTCTCGTTCACCTAAATTCGTATCATCGTTCAAGTCGAGCCGGCGGCCCCTGATTCGCTTTTCACTTTCGGCGTTCCTGAACGAAACGAGCAACAAACTACTTTCGTATGTCGAAGACGACCGAACGATGGAAACTCGGACCTTAAATGGTCAGTTCGATCTGATGTTATAGAGCGGATATTCCTTCGATATGTTTTTTTTCTTCTTTACCGATAAAAGTAGATTTTGTTTTGTATATAAATGTAACGTAATTTTGGTTTTTTCTTTTTATTGTAATTTAGATCGAACGTAGTTTCGATAAGTTTCATTGGCCTTTTTTGTGGAATTTCTCCTCCATTCGGAGAGTATTCTCGATCGATACCAACTGAATTTTTTGTAAATTTTATTCCGATCTTTATTCGTTCGTATCTAATTTAAAAATTTAACAAATTTTTTAATTCATAACTTAAAAAAAACACTTGCATTGACTTCCATCTAACGTACCATTTCGATACTAAATACAATTTTACCCCTAGTTTTCAAGAGTTTTGGTGTTTTAGGTAATGACTTCTAAGTATTAACAATATCACGTGAAAGAGAAGGATAAAATTATTTATAACAAAACAAATTTGAAAATAAAATTCATTTAACCCTAAATATAACAACGAAATAAATATTTAACTGCTGCACATCTCTGGCACCAATGCAATATCAATATTAACACTAGAATTACCGACCAGGTCAAAATGACCCATTAACAGCTTTCCGTAAAAATTGAATATTCCATACTGATAAGTATTATCATTTCTAACCTTCCCACTTTATGTTCTACATGTATACTTCCATTTGCATCGATACGAATCTAATTTTTCATTTCAGTTATATAAAAATTCACTCTTAAAAAATTACCAATAGGTCGGTCATTCTGACCCGGTCGGTAATTGTAGCGTCAAATGATACAATAAAACGATTAAATCACAACTAATCAATTAAAACAGAAATTGATCAATGATCAAGACCTCCTTTTTCCAATACCTTCAGAAATACCATAAAAATCACCGAAAACAAAAGCTACGAACGCACAAAGGACTGAAGTCCTTCCATTTAACGGGTAAAGATCCCGGAAATCAAGTCAAAGGAGGGGAGAGGGAGGGCAATTGCTTTCGCGTTCGAAAATACTTTCAACCCGAATATCGGCGAGAGCAACCGGGAGCGTATTGTCTGGAGAAAATCGACAGCAATGGATACGCATTTGACGAGTAGCAGAGGCACACGGGATCGATACCGGAGAAACTCGTGCCTTCGAGAAGAGGGGCGCCTTCCCTCCCCCTCTCTCTCCCTCCCTCTCGTCTAAGCTCCTTCGCCGCCGCCGCCTCCATCTCTTCTTATGCCCATGCCTTGCTTGCTTGCTGTGGCCAGAGCCATGGCTCGAGAAAGAGAGAGACAGAGAGAGAGCAAGAAAGCTGCGTGAAGAAAAAGAGGGTAAGCAGGCCGCGCCACGGCGAAAAGAAAGAAACGGGGGAGTAGGAGGAAAGAAGAGGACGAAAGGAAGAGAGGCTCAACGGTGTTGTAGAGAGAGGGAAGAGAAGGGGCAACACACCAGTTCCCCGAACGTCGTCCGCTTCTGACGACGTTAAAATTAAAATCCGGTCGGCTGTGCTTCGCCGTGGAGAGCCGGCGATTTCACGGAGCCAGCCAACCGGCCAAGAAGATCACGTGGATTCCGAAAAGAATCCATCTTGCTCTCCTGCTTGCTCGCTCGCTCGCTGTTGATAGCCAAGGTAACCGAAGT
>NW_017100195.1:1486377-1501420 GCF_001263275.1 Habropoda laboriosa | reverse complement strand
GTACCAGTTGAGAGCCTCCTCCTTCGCCTGCGCTACTTCCGTCCGCCATTATTTTTATCCTATTTCTCTCTATAAAGACGAGACTAATTGTTCCGTTGTTTAGCCGGTATATGCGGCGCGTACTGGAGGTATTTGTGTGAAAATGTACGATGATATTGTTTTACCAGTTTTAGCGGGACCGAATGCGGTTAGAAATGGCGAGGTGTGATTATTTTAGAAATAAGAAAAACTGAGAAATAAGATGATTTATTTTATCGTGAAATTTTTAGGGTGAAACTGTCGATTTCAGAGTTCCAAGATACACTCGGGAGCCGAAGTGACTTAACTCTGTTGAATTGGATTTATTAATTTTGTTTTTTTTATTTTTGAAGAGTTAAGCACCAAGCATGCGCTTCGGACACTGAAATTGAAACAATTGAGTTATTGAAACGGAGTTGAGTTATTATTTTAATAATAATATCGCCTTCTCCTGTCTAAATTTGGGCACCACGAATATCGCCGTTATATTTCATTTTAATATTACAAGAAAAAGGCGCTTCTTTGATTTCTAATTAAGCTTAAAAGTACGAATTTTTTATACACAATATTCCACTGTGCAGCGTGTATAGCAAGTTCGAATAAGAAACTATGAATTAGGGGATTGATGAAAACGTTCGATTTTACTCAGAAAATAAAAAAATCATCGAAGTGAGTAATATTTCAGGTGATCTATATCCTAGGTCTCTCTTCGATACGTACACCTGTATGTTTGTGAACGGTATAACAAGGAAGATGATGGAAATAGACGGATTCGCTGATTAAATTTTATTGCTCCAACTGAGCAGCACGCGAGCAACAATTTTTCTATACATATTTGATCGCTAACGAGACGAAAATTACTGAAATCATATTCGCGCGGAATAACTTTGAAAAAGCGTCGCGTCTCTTAATTCGCTAATCCACTTTTCTTCGTTTACTCGATTCTCTAAATCGCCCATTTCGTTCTTATCTCATTTTTTTTACGACTCGACAAAAATCGCAAATCAAACCTCGCGAACATCGATCCGTCAACGGTGAATCGCACTTTTAATTGAAACTGTACAACAATCACCGATAATGGCTCCTTACTGCCTCTCTTTCGCTTAATAAAGCAATATGGCACTCGCATCGGTAATGAGCCTTTTGAAGACAACACGAGAGTTATGCAAATTCTCTCATTGTTTCTCTTCGTTATTCCCTCTGATTACATAGCGAAATGTAAATAGAGATACGAACGAAAAACAGACGAGGAAAAGTTGCTGATAACTATCTTTCCGCGAATTATTCATCGAACGAGTGTAAAAAACAATTATGCGTATCTCTCGGGTGTATACTCGTGCGAGCAAATATTTTCAACAACAATGCTGAAAGTAATTTCTTTTTTCCTTTTTTCTTTCTCCACGGTACTATGAATTCTCTGTTGGATAAATTAGAGCAACAAATATACATAATAAGTACTGTGAAATGACTGTAATTTTTGTAACAGATTTATACTGATTTGATCAACTGAACTGATCATCTTAGATATTTCAAGAATATTCATATGCTTAAGAATACTTGAAAATACTACAAGACTGAATTAATGTGTTTTTGTGAATTAATATCTGCACGTTAAGTGTTAATTAGCTTTGACCAACTATTTATAGGTTTTAGCCCCTTAACCTATGATTTCTTTTCTGACTGTGCATCTAAGCGTCAGCCATTTTCTGCTTCAGTACTGTATCAGGTAACAAAAACTAATCTGTCACAGATTAATTACATTCAGTAATCCTCAGTTCTACAAATTTAAACGAAAATTAGGATTACTATTAATTTTTCTTACTAATACAACTATTTTTGTCACATCTTCGCCAGAATCTCTGCCACGAGTCTGACACGTTGTCATATGTTAAGGGGTTAAATAAATAGTAGTAGATTCGAACATCTTTCAGAAGTCTATTAAAATTTCTAAACCGTTCAAATATAGTAGCATATTCATTTATTTAAAAAAGTATACCGTACATTCGTTCATAAATTCAATCTCAATTGTGCTACCGTTATTTCATAGTCCTTACGTAGTCTCAATCCTTTACTAAATTTGATTACACATTTTTACCTATTTGTCACTGACATCGATAATTTACAAAAACCTGTCGACAATATTCCCCGATTTTATACTTATTAAATAAAACTTACCATTGAAATGAATTAGTTAAAAAGTGAGCCAACTAAAAAATTTCTATGGTAAAATCTCACAATGTTCCACAAATTTTTATACTTATCAAGTGAAAACTTGGAAATGAATTAGTTAAAAAGTGAGCCAACTAAAAAATTTCTGTGGTAAAATCTCACAATGTTCCGCGATTTTATGCCTATCAAGTGAAAACTTGGCGTACAAAAATGAACGAATTAATTTCAAAGCATAAGATTTAACATTGAAATGAATTAACTAAGAATTGACCGAACTAAAAAATTTCTACAGCAAAATCTCAGCCGATTTTTCGGAAGTGGGTCTGAACTCGCAGCCTTTCTCCATCATCACCGAGAATCGCCATAGTGGGAAACATCATGCACGTTGATGGGCAGAACACGTGGTTAAGCTTGCAATAATTACGTCGAATTCCAAGCAACACACGATTCCTTTCCCCCGCTCTACACGCTCTTAAGTACCTATTCAACTACGGAACAATGACGAACATTAATTTTTCCTCGCTTCTTTTTTTTTTTTCTATCTAATTCACAAGCTAACCAACAATTTTTTTCCCCCGCTTTCAAACGTATACAGTAGGTATGCGCGCGTGTGTGCGTGTGTGTCTGCACGGTGTTTTATGGCGCACCGTTATAAAAGCGATTTAGTAATTTCATTTGCTCGAAAGCGACAGACAAAGCATTTGTTTCGTCAATAAAATGAGTCTTGCCAGCGCGATGAAATCCAGGACAAAAACGTTTCCCTCGAAACTACAGGAGGCGAGGATTACCAAGCTCATTTTCTGCCTAACTTTCAGCCTTTTTTGTGTTAATTCAGCGAAAGATTTATATCGGAATCTTTTTCTTCTTTATTTATTTAATCTCGCATCGACTAGCCGTTAGCGATCAGAAGAACAGAAATTGAAGAGAAAGAAAACAATTATATATACATGTATACACACAGTATGCAAATTATATTAAATAGAAAAATTCGTCAATATTTTTGATGAAAAGTCGGCAGATTTTTCGAGCGGAAGATTAATGTTCTTTTTTTTTTATTTACGTAATTAAGAATTTCACGTGTGCAAAGTTTTCGAAAAAGTAAGCAACTTTTTTTTTTTTCGTTAATTAATGATACAACTTGCTGATCCTCTTGCGTAATGAAACCAACCAGCGCACTGTTAACAAGAACGTATTACGTAGAATCGTTTCTCGAATCCCTTCGTTACCGGGATTCGTCGTTGCAATTAAGGGAGCACGAGAGTTCCAGCTAAATTAGAATTAGATTAGGTCTTTTTCATCATCAAATTACGACGATAACTTCGTTCGAATTAACGAACACGCGAAAATTGGTCCCTGGTGCTATCGACAATCCCTATTTGAACACTTTTTTCAACTCTCTCTTTCAATACGAACGAGAGAAGAAAAAAAAGGATTCGAATCTTTTTACCTCGAATAATATGTACTTTCAGTTAATAAAACGGGCGAGAAATGTAAAAGTGTTGCGGCAAAAAGAAAAGAGCGTAAAGTAGCGTGCAAAAGTAAGTAATCGACTTTCATAAGTAGCTCCAAGGTAAAAGAATATAATGATGCAATGGCTTGAGGATTCCTTGAAATTCCACGAAACGCCTCTTTGTATCCTACGCGTCTCTCAAAATTTATTAAGCGTCGCGAGCAACCACTTCTGTCGCGCGTTATACACGCCGCCGGTGTTATTGTACGCTCGATTATAGATGCAAATAATTGAAACACGCGAGAGAGAGAGTCACGCTCAACCTTTTATACACCTTCAAATATTGGCACTGGCTCAATATCCGACAGATAATCAATACCGGGCGATAATGCTCGCTTAGTCGTAATGACAGTTTAGCAAATGCGGGTATAATTCGCTACGTTTTCGCCTACAAATTCTTCCTCTCGCATAATTACCACGCCTCGCGGCGCAAAAGTTAACGCCATGCCCGGCGAACGATTATTATGCACGCGGTGTTCGAATTAAAGGAAAGAACAACTCCAGAACACGTTTATCGGGGAGTATCTATGTGTCCTGATAAAGCCACTTTTTTTTTTCTTCGAATCGCCAGATTCGAAACTTTTATCTGTCTCGATTGCTCCTTCGAAGATTTCGAGGAGGCTGCTTGAGCTGCGTTACGGAACGTCTGTCGGGTTAGACGTTTTCTTCGAAATTGTATAGTCGGTGGAAGAAATATAGCGAGGTCGTAAATTGGTAGCATTAAGTCGCGGGATTTTTCCTTTTCTCGATTGGAACTGAATCGAAGCTGAGAGTAGAACTAACCGCGAGTTACTCTCGAGAGTCGACTTTATCAGTGTACACCGCTGGACGCATAATTTGAGAATACTCTCGAGAACAACTATCACAAAGAACTTTCAGATGAACACGTATACCCCGAGGCAAGTGCCGTTCAGTCACTGCCCGTACGGGCAATAATTAGCTTTCCTCGGGCGCAGACGAATCGGGGGGCAACAAGCCACGCCTTCTCGGGCAACAGTGGCGTAAAACTAAAGATAAATACGATAGAAGATCGACTACTTCGTAATAGTCTGGTGTTGTCTGATTTTCAGTCGACAGCGATACTTCATTTGTCAAATGTGAAGATAAATTAATAAATTGAAGTGTTAGATGGGCGTATGTGTGCGCTCCTCGTAGTAAAAAGGTAAAATTTTAAGGGTGAACATATCAATGACTGTGTTCATTCGAGATAGAGAAAATCATTAATTGGAGCAATAACAGCTTCCTTCGCTCTGAACGAACGAACAAGAATCAGAGAAAGAGAGAAAATATTTACTGTCCTCGAGATAAGGGTATAGTCCTCTCTTGAGGGATCAAACAGCAATGTCCAGGTTTACAGATAACGAGATTTTTTCCACGTCAATGGCGGAATTTCTTTCTTTTGTGCAGTCGTTCCCTGGGCGAACGACTGACACGTAATAACGAGGTGATTCTTTCATTGGAAACTTTGAAAAGTTGCCGCGCGTGATTCACATCGCGCACACGTGGGGCTTCAACGAGCCTAATTCAAGACCCCGGCGATGAATGAAAACGGCCATTTTTCGCACCACTTAATGTAACCTTCATTATCCGGAAGATTATTTTCTGAAAAAGACGGTAGAAAAGCCGAATTCTTTCCCCATTTCCAAATCCCAATTCCCGCCGTGAATCAAAAGTCATCCAAGGGACATCTCTCCTCTTTTCTTCCCGTCTTTCTCCCTGGCATTTTTTTGTTCATCGGGAAATCCAATGTTCCGCGCGCGTCTTTTTAATTAGCCTAAAAACTATGATTAACGAAAAAGCCTCGAAACCGTGACTATCGCATGACGATGCTCCAGATTTCAACCGGAACGACCGGCCGAAAAACGGAGGTCACAACCACGTCCCTTTCCTTCGCTTTTTCTTCCTTTCTTCCCGCTGAGTTCCTCTTCTTCGTGGTCACCCGACACAGACACACAGCAGAAGCGAGCTGTTTCGAACGATCGAATCCGGTTGATTTATAAAATGCTGACCTCCACGGTCTAAGTAATACGTAATTCAGCTCGATGCGATTCGAGCATATTCAATGCAGCTGCGCAACCATAGCAGAATGCAAAAACAGAGAGGTCGGACGAATCGCACCTGAGCAAGTAACGCAAACAATTCGGCTCAATCACAGATCTTTTTGTACGCTCTCGCGGCTAATCGTTGTTTCACTCGTTTTCAAACAACATAATGGGCTTGTCACGTTTCGTTAAACCTCGATAAAATGATAGCGAATTTAGGGTTGTCGTGCATATTCAAAAGATTTTAGTGAAAATTCGTCGAAATATTCCCATTAGACGGAATACCAGATACGGAAATAAGGGAAGATTTACTTTTGTAAAATCACAATTGCGAGGGAGAGAAAAATTAGAAGGTAGAAAAATATTTTTTACGTACTGTAATAAATTCCACATGGATTAGGTGGAATATGAGATGCAGAATAAAGGGAAGATTTACTTTTGTAAAATCACAATTGCGAGAGAAAAAATGATAAATTACTCGAGTACGTAGGAGTTAAAAATATATTTATATTTTTTATATTTTTTAAAATACTATTTCAAATGTCTTCTCCCTAAATTTTACCCAGCTCTGCTGCACACGCACTCCTACCCGCGGTGCTTAATTTATTACGAATACAATTTCACGCACGCCAAGAAAAATCCCCGCGGCAAACAGAAGTAAAAAGAATCTTAATTGGAATGCATGGCTCCAATTGGATTTTTCGACAAGTACACCGGTGCGAATAGAAATATCTCCGCCGATGACTTGAACTTTTTAATTAAGTCGTCACCGAGGGAACGCGTGAAAATCAGAACGAATTCTTCAACGTTAAGATGAACCTTTCGACATAATTTCGCCATCGTTCAATTAAAGATTAAGCCGGATATTGCTTACGAACCTGTAAGTAATTGGACCAAGTAGATTTAGCATAGAAGAAGTACGTTCTCTTAGAATGGATGTAACGACAAAATTCGAAATAACGTTAATTAAATTTTCACTTAAAAAGCATGGAAATGTGTATTTCTAATATTGTATTTAGCGACGAAAGTGTTCACACTATGGAGAGAATTTCTGTAAAATCTTCGAATCAAATCTAGTTTTTGCACAAAATGTTACTTAATAATTATTGGAAAAATACGATTGCAAAATGACTTCCAAAAAATCATCTATAAATTATAAACGAATTTATAAAAACATTTACGACAAGCATAAACTATTTATCTACGCGACTATCCAACGAGTCAATTAAGAACTTTTTTCAACGACACGCACATTTAACATAATTCACAAATTAACGCGATACTTGATATTTTTATCGTTATCATCGTGAACGTTCTGTCCGTAAAACACGCGAAAAATAGAAATATTCTTTAATGGCAAACAAACACGTCTTATTTGCGTAATCTATGCGAAAATACAATTTTTATCCGGGTCATAATCCTTGCAAGAATTTGCCTCGCCTCAATAACAACTTAAATTATTCACGATCAATATCAACATCGTTGCAGGTATTAAAAATCTGCATTGGCTACTTTAATTCTCCTTTGATCAGCATTTTAAAACATTCGATTACTTCATTCTTCTTGCTCCATGCTGAATAATGCTATTATTAACCTAGGAGTTCGTTGTTCCTATAAAGTTAACAGACTTTCTTCGTAAAATAGCTACACTCTGTTACACTCGATGTTGCAACGAAGATGCAAATATACATGATACATAACAACATTTTCATTCACTTCTGAAATTCGATGAAACGAAAATTTAACCCCTTCGCTACTGTTCGCCTCTATATGGCGCTTCGAACATTTCCTCACACTCTGCCCTTTTCACGCCTATAGAAATTTTGAAAATTTTCTAGTGTTGTGTCCTTCGCGCCAATACGCGTTTTGAATATTTTCTCGCGCTGTGCTGTTCACACTTTTTTGACAAAGGACATTTAAATAAAAATTTGGAAACACCGAAATGAGAGATTTTGCGACCGCGATTTAAAATCTGCCGCAACCAAAGGGTTAAATTATACAGGAACACTGCCTAAAAATATGACGACAAATAATTCCTGAAATAGAAATTCTAAAATTACCGAAATATTTTGTAATAAAGCTTTCACTACAAAAAAAAAAAAAAAAATGGTACTCTTTCGAATAGGAAAACATTTTTTCAATGAAGGAATCCGAAAAGGAAGTACCAGTTACTCTAGATATCGTGGATTTTTTTCGCAAGCGCACATTACGATGCAACGTTTTGACCTAATTTCACAGTTTTGCCGGAAATCATAAATTTCGCGGTAGCATTGAACGCGTCAAAGTCTTTTAAATATCAATCGAGGACAAGACACGTGCGAAACTGGAATACCAGAAGAGAGAATACGCGGCGCGCACGTGTTACTACGCCAAGTATTAAAAACGTCGTTAAGTAACGTGATCGAACCGAAGATATAATTCGTGGCCACGCGCGCCCATCACTTTCCCCCAAAAAACCTACGTGTAAAAGGTGAACGCTTTTTATCGCCGACCATTAACGATCTTTTCGTTACGCTTTATAATGAATATCGAAGGTAATGTTCGAAACGTGCAGTTTTCACGAGAAACCTAAGTGTAGGACTGCGTTATCGTGATGTAGTATGCTTCGTACGAGGAAGATCACTGTAAAAGTTAACGCGTGGAACAAGTCACAGCGATCTTCTACGATTGCTATCGCGACGAAAATGTTCGATAAACGAATGAGAATATTCTGAGTGATGTGATAAAATGCAGAAGTTATCAAAACTTCGACGTAATCACGTAGTTTCCACGATGTTTTGTCAGGAACATTTGACTCAATTTCAAAATTCCATCGAGATTTCAGTGATTTTCAACCGGTATGCCGCGAAAGGTTCACAGGTGTGTCCAAGATTTTTTAATGTAAGTCAGAAAAATTAAAAAAGTTAAGAAAAAAATATTTTCTTTTCGTGAAATCAGTCAAAAAGGTGCACTTTATTGCCAGATTGGCGAGAAAATATAATATATGTTCTAGTGTGCCGTAGAATTTTAGTAGATACTTAGTTTGTGTACTCCGTGAGATAGAAACAGTTAGGTTAAGTTACTTTTCAAATATATCAAGTTAATCCTTTTTCAAAAATTTTTTTGAAGATTTTTATCCAGTGAGAAACACGGTCACGAATGAACCCACGCTTACAGTTTAAAGGTGGCAAAAATACGTTTACAGAGCTGATAAGCTCATTAGTCACAGAGGACCAAAGTTCCGAACTAATTCGTATTCGATTTTCAGCGGACAACGTCGCGAATTCAGCCCATGGGCACGCCTCGCGATTCGCAGTTGCAATTAACGACAGCCTGGTGTAATTACAATACAGTTCCCTCCTCCAATGGACGAATGCGTGTGTACACCGCGAATGGTGCAAGTTAATGCCGCGTCGCCTCGAATGGTCGCACGTAGATCTGGTGAGCACACAATCCGACGTAATTCATAGTTTGTAACTGAGCGTCACCGCGCGATGAAGCTTACAGCCACGATGCAATGGAATTTCGAACCTATTCGTATGCAATTCTGCACAGAACGTCACACGACAGACCCGTGACTATTATTGTCCATGCGAATGTTTCCTCGAATGAACTTTTCACTGACAATTTGATTCGCTGGAGAATAAGCTGTCAGGAGTGGAATTATCAGCAGAGAGAAGATTCGAACGTGGTTAATGTGTTCAAATGAAATTCTGAGGGATGTTCGAGAAACTGCGGCAGATAAAGATTGACAAAAAGGTGGTTTAGTTTCGAGGAAAATTTCATTATTGTTTAACTACCAGATATCTGTGATAAGCACTATCAATGATATTCGATCGAGAGTTTGAAAACTTCGAAATATTGTAATTTGAAATTGCAGAATTTTAGAATAAAAATATCAGTCTTACAGTTCACAAACTTCACACTGCCACAGTACAGTATCAACTTGTGTAAGAAAAAGACGTCACATTTGCATATTGCGTTTAACTGATTTACGTAAATTTAAGTAAATCGGTAATATAAGGATCACTAAAAATGGTATTCCAAATTTGTCATACTTCCTTCACGAAGATTTATCCTGAGAATCATTTCACAGTTCATCGAACACGCGATACGTACATATCACACCCTGTATCACGCTTCTTATACTTCACGAACCAATTTATAATTCAAACACAATAAATTCTCCATCACAAACCAAAACTACAACGAAACCCCAAAGATCGGCGCACAATATAAAAAGATTCGAAAGAAAAACCCCCACGTTCGTCGGAAAATACGGCAAAATTCATTCGTGATAACTGACAAAGCGTTCACCGTTCACCATCCAACCGCACAGATACCTTCGCAAAGAAAACACAACACCGGGGCAGTTTTATCGAGAACAATCAGAGTCGACGTTCCAAACCTATTAGTAACATACTCGGGGATCGCGGGTAGAAACTCGCTGCTGCAAGTATCTTTCGCAAGGAGCACACGGAGAGAGAGATAGGCGTAGTAGCCACGAGAGCAGCTGAACAAAACAATATCGACCAGGTCCGATCCATCGAACGATGGGGACACGTTTCACAGGCTCGCGAGTGACACGTACCTGTACACCTCCATCACGCGGTTCCATCAGATTCCTCGAGCGCATAAAGACTAGTCGCCGATGTTTGCCAAAGTCGATCGGGGCGAACGTGTGCAGAGTGTCGTCGTGTTCGTAATCGTGAGAGAACAAAGGATCTCCGACTGGAACTAGCTAGCCCACCACAGGGTTAGGCCTTCGAACGAAGCTACGAAGAGAGCGAAGTCGAGTTTCGGAGTGTAACGCGTGCACAGCCTCCTCTAGCACACAGAGAAGCGGATGAGGAGAGAGAGAGAGAGTGCTGGAGAATTTCGCGCTGTTGTGAACGGTGTTGTTTCGAGGAAGGAGAGCGCACACAGCCAGTAAAGGAGCCAATAGGCTGGTCTGACCTGCCTCAAAATCAAGTATGGCCAGCGCGCGTGTACCCGAAGCAGCAGCGGCGGCGACGGTTTCGTCGTCGGGAGAGATCACGTTTTCGAGGGTTGGCCGACGACGTTCTTCTCTCTTCTCGGTTAAAATACGAAACCGGTATATACACAAGCTTCTCTCTGACCCTACATGTGTGCCATAGCCGAGCAAAGGAAGAAGGAAGAAAGGGAGGCCGAGGTAAAATAAGGAGGGGAGGGCTAGAACAGGAAGGAAAGAATCGAGGGAGAAAGAGAGAGAGGTCTAGATGATGTCGAAGCTTTTCAGGGTTCCCATCGTGAAGCACGTGTGCGCTGGACTCGATTCAATTGGCTAGACGCGCGAGTGCGGGCGCATAAACGTATAAACGACACTAAGAGAGGCCGAGGGGGAGCTCGTCGAAACGAGACGGACGCGATCGTCAACGGTCGTGGTGCTCTCGCGCGAGAAGAAAAAAAAACGCCGTCTAACGAGTAACTACGCCGCTATCTCGGCTTAACACACTATGACCATGTGCTGGAGGAGACTGACCTACCCTAAAATCGACTACGGCCAAGTGCGTGCAAGCATGCCATGAACCTATCGATGGCTGACTAGTGGCCGCGATCAACGGAAACCAACCCTATTCACGGGATGAAGAGCGTAGCGCGGCAATGAGGAGGGTAACACATCGACGGGGATGTTTCGGATAACGGTACAGTTGGTGGAAGCGATGTACATCGAGGTCGTAAATTAAAGCGTTGAATATTACCGGATTTTTCAGGTCTACGAGAATCGCTGAGAAATAAACATAACTCGTTTCATATACACAGTTACATCTTCAAACTTTTCCTTGTTATTCGTGATAATATTTTGAGTAAAAGTTATTTATAAACGGGAAAGACTGCAGAGTTTTACTACACTATTCTGAAGATGTTGAAGAAATCGTATAGTTGGTGAAAGCGACATACCGAGGTTGTAAATTGAAGCATTAAGCGACATCGATTGATGCAGCCGCACCCAGATCTGTCGAAAATTTCTACTTACAATCTTTCGTTTAACCCTTTCATTGCTGCTGGTGTCTATAGACACTTTGAAAATTTACATAGCACCATGCTGTTGGATGCTTTTGGCGCGCTTCCACCTTAATTCAATCCTTAATTTTATCCTTTAACAAATACAAATTAAGTTCCACGGACGTCGCTTTTTGGGTCAAATTTAACTAACCCAAAATTACAAATTTAGAATGTACATGTTCCCCTTACTTTTTAATCGCGTTACACGCGATTTCGCGTCCTCGCTATATCGCTTGCACCGACTATACACAGATTCAGAGGACACGGTAACGTCCTCGACGAAAACGAAATCGATCGATTGCGAATCGATATCGAGTGGTGACAATTATGGGCAACACGAAGCCGAGATAACGTTCACAATGAGCCAGATAGGCGATGATAACGATAACGGATTATAATAAAGTTTTAACTGGTCGAGTAACGATTAGAACAATAGCAATGGTGTGACGGAGGATAACGAGCACGACGAACGTCCGAACGATGGGGAATGCAGGCGAAGCACGCGAAGAATGTAACAATGCAGACGCAGATTACAATAGTGATAACTATATGTAGAAATAACGATCGCAACAACAGCGGTAACAAAGACGGCGAGGAGGATGATACCAAAGAGTTGGACGTAGTACGTGTCGGGGATGATGGCACACGTACGAAGAATTCGAATGACTTCATTCGAATGTTTCGATATCGATTTTCATCACCTATACACGACTCTTAATTACGTTCTTCTTTGTACATTGTAATATTACATACAGGGTGTTACGTTTAAACGAGAACGGCGGAATATCTCACGAGGGATTGAAGTTACGAGAAAAATGTTCCTACAAAAGGAATTTTTTTTTCTTAAATGAATTAATTTTTCTTAAATGAAAAAATAAATATATTTTTTTATTCGTAATATGATAGCATTCGTTGAGTGATTTCTTTGAAAAGGGACTAATTTTTCAACCACTTTAGCCTAACACCTTTCCACGCGAAATACCGAGAAGATTTGATCTATGTAAAAAGAATGGAGCAACTGTAAAATGTCCTCTTTGAATCATTCACCTTTTTTCTAATTGCAACCAGGAAAGAGGTACAACAAATTGTTCCAGTTCCATGAACCGCCCTGTGTAATAACAGAATGCTGATTAAAAAAGAAAAAAAGAGAGAGAGAAAAGGCGAATTATTCGAAAGATGGAAAGTAAGTTGGACAACGTGCATCCAGGGCTCGTCATCATCGAGCAACGCGTTGCCATGCGAGAAACAGTGAACTGACCTGCCTCAAAATCGGCTGAAACCACGGGTTCGTACGTATAAATGCACACGGCGAGGACGACAACAAAGGTGGACGGCGACGAAGGCGAGCCACACTGCACGTATGTACATGTTCGAAAGTAGGTGACTGGCTGGGCTCAGTTTTGCGGCTGAACGCCACTGCCACAGCTACCAGCGTCGCCGTATCAAGCCGGATTCGCACGCAGATACCACGAAAATGACCTTCCGGCCCCCGCACGTATTCGTGGCCACACAAATCACGTCATTCACCGGTCCAACGACGCCGCCTGATTCGTCTGGTGCCGACCACACGGAGCATTCATGGCCCGACTGGGACCGAGAGAAAGGTATTTTTGGGACCGTATACCTTGTCTGATTCCTGCTCAGCTCGACCGTTTCCGTTTGTAAGATCGCCATTTCTCTCTCTGCACGAGAATGAATTTTCTTTCTCATTCTGTTTCGTTGCAAATTCTTTTATCCATCAATGAATATCAGCTTTCATGTATCAGCTATCGGCAGAATGATTCTAAATTTTCTTTAATATTGCACGTTTGCTAGAAAAATAGATTGAAGTTGTTTGGTATGATACTTTTTATCATTTTTTTCTTTTATCTTTTGCTTACACTCTTTATCTTTTCAACGTTTTATTTTTTACAATTTGTATATTTACTCAGAAGTTGTTGCTCTATACGATAAATTCTCGTTATTTGTTGGTATCTATTTCTTCTTCGAAAATTGACAATCGTTATACGAGTCGCTATGGGTAATACGTATTTCCTAAAAAGTGTCAAATATTTGATGTACGAAATTAGTATTTTAAAAGAACAAGAAGTACGATGTTTTCATACCGTTATTTACAAATACAACTTAAAACTCGTTTCTACCTCCGGCTACTTTATTAACAAACTCCTCCAGCGAACCACGTGTTACAAAACCTACCATCCGTTTTCACATTGCAAGCATACAGAACAGCGTAATTCAATTTTTTAGCACAATCGACAAAACATTTTCCATTTATTTCACCTACATCCATTTTTACTCCGCTCGTTCGATTTTACGTATTAAAACATTCGTGAGATAAATATTTTCGATATGAAGAAATTCTCTCGATATTTCTCAACTCTTCCCCGTCACACACAGTTTTACATTATTCTGCACGATTCTGCAAATTTTCGCCCTGTTTCGGTCCGTCAAATTTTTCCAAACGGAAAGAAACACAAAGCTCCAGCATACATCGCGCACTTAGGGTACACGTCCATCTGAGAGTTCTGTACGACAGTTGCTCTCGAGAGTACTCTCAAATCGTGCGTCCAATTCTCTCTCAGCACTCTCGATAAATGCGACTCTCGAGAGCAACTCTCGATAGTTTTACTCTCTCCGATAGACCACGCGCCCCTCAGACGCGAACGATGTTGCTGGAATTAAATATTTCGAGCAGCTACGGAAAAAAAATTTCGGCCACCCGTTGTCTCATCGCGTCGTGTGACCATAGGATGCCACCATCTGTTTCGAACTTCGTCACGAAACACAACGCGGCCAGCTTGGGACACGGCTTCGCCTGAAATCGATACAACGCGCGCAACAAATACGTTTAGGTACTGCGTCGTTGTCGTCGACGACGGCGTGGTGCTTCGAAACCGAGTCGATGCTGATGGAACACGTTCAAACTGTAGATGGAGTTGATGTATAACGAGGATTGTCAATTTTCCAAGAAGAAACGAATACTGATAATGGAACCTAGGGGCTGGGTCAAAAGTGACCCATCAGCAATTTTCCAAAAAAGAAAAACGAATGTTCCGTGATAATTATTATCTGCCGTTGGTAACTTTCCGACTTTACTTTTTACAAGTACACTTCTATTTATGTCGATGTGAATTTTATTTTTTAAGGACGTTTTAGTTGCATAGAAATTCACTTTCAGAAAATTGGTAATGGGTCGTTTTTGACTCAGCTGATAAGTCTAGTGTTAAAGAGTGACATAAATTTATTTGGTAAAACAGCTTCTAAATAAATATTATGCAAATTTGAAAAAATCAAACGT
>NW_017100195.1:1482834-1486344 GCF_001263275.1 Habropoda laboriosa | reverse complement strand
AGAAAGCAGTTTTAACATGAATAGCGTAATCTCTTATGACAGAAATATTAAGATCGTTTAAGAATGTAGAATTTCTTATAAAACTTAATGCTTCATTTCGATACTGCCTGAACGAAGGAAATAATAAAGCCAACATCGCCGTACTGCATTATCATAAGGTGATGATAAAATTCCAAGAATGTCTTAAAGGTAAACATAAACTTGTATCTCATCCTTAACCCCAATTCCTGCAATATCGAACAGAATTTATCGCGCAAAATGTACTCGTTAAGAATCTTAATCGTAATTCCAATTTTAATTACGCTTCGTAAAATCAAAGTCTACAAAATATACCAATCTTCTGTTTTATTTTTATTATTCCATTGCAATACAGTCTGTGAGACTAATGAGCAACTTTAGTTTAACTTAAACTCCTAATATAATACCAATTACACATGACAGTTCAATATTATCTACCAATCTTATATAACCAAATGTATTTTATAAGTATCACTTTATTTCTTCATTCCTATACTACTGTATTATATTATTGTGCTATTACAATATTACCAGCCAATTTTTTTATAACATTTCTTCAGATGAATAAAAGAAAATCTGGTTGTAAAGGATTAACCCTTTCACAAACAAATTATTTCTCTCAAGAATTTATTATTTATCTACTGATCATCGTGTCTGTAAGGGATACTAAATAAAGATTCATTTTTACTCGAGTAATCAACTGATACACACAGCTAATTTAGTTTATCATGATCATTCAGAGTATTTAAACTGTATAACATATTGTAGACATTTGGCAACAAACCCTTTTTCCGAATAAAAGGAACATACATAAGATAAATTTTTCAAATTGTTTTTCAATCATTTCCAAACATATAAATTCGCAATTTCGACATGGTCCATTAAATTTTGAGAAATCATGCATTTAAGGGTTAAACCCAACATGCCATATAGCAGCCGTTAGAAAAATCGTACAATAAGAAAGTAAACTCGACCAATTCGGTCCACGTGCAAAAACCTTAAGAATTATTTTTCCATAATTGATTTCTATATTTCCACAATTCTGAAGCATACAAATTCGCAATTTCAACACGTTCCATTAGATCCGAAGAAATCATGCATTCACAGCTTAAACCCAACATGCCACACACCGAACAGCCGTTAGAATAAAATCGTACAATAAGAAGGTTAACCTTCAGAGAGGGTCCAACAGCCGAGACGCAATTCAGGCAGGGTGGAAAACTGATCTTACGTCACATCGGGGCGAAACCGCGGCGAAGAACATCGACGTTGGGGCGGGCTTGGGCAGGGCAAGGTAGCGGTGGATGAGGATCAGTTGCTAGAGGGCGGGGGTGTGTATCGAGGGGGATGAGGAGCGGCACATATCGACCAGACTGCGAACGAGCGCCAGTTGAGGACGGAGGTCAAGGTCGCCGAATGTACCACGCCTGCCTCCGTCACCCAACAACGACGCCCGGCGTCGGCGTCGGCGGCGCCACGTATGAACACTTTTTTCTCTTTTTTCCTCTCTTTCTCTACGCCCCCGAGCTACTACGGATCAAAACGTGCCCACGCTTTTCCACGCTGTTACACAGTTCGAAGAAAAAGCGATAGGCAGAAGGGACGACAAGTGTTTGCCAAATAATTAGGTATCCTCGTTAACGAGGCTCCGGGAATCGATTAAACCTGTGGTTGTTACGACGTTGCGTAATTGCTATACTGTAGCGGTCGTGCAGCAAATCCATGTGCCTCCATCGGACAATCAATGCATTCTTGAAAATTCTTAAGAGCGCCCCGAGCTTTCATGCGAGGATCGATCTGTTACGTTTCATTTAGGGCCTCTGCACTGAATGTTGATCGCTGTTTCGTTTGGAAAAGGCGCGGTATGTAAGTTACGTGGAGGAATCTTTTCAGGCTTCGTGCGAGGGTATTGTTGGTTGTTCGATGACCGTTTCGAATTAGGTTTGGAAATGTTTTGGGAATAAATTGGAATTCGATTTTTTTTTTGAGAGTTTGTAACATCTCCGCCTTGCGAGTTATTAATCGCTACGCGTGTTAATTTGGACTATTCGCCCAAGTGTTAAATAAAAAGAAGTGAAAATGTGTACAATTTTTATTTGGTAATGTTCAGTCTTGAATTGAAGCTGAAGTTAGAGCAAAAATACAAATGTAATAGAAATACAGTTCTTCTTTTATAAGGTAAGGGGTTAACGACAGACTGAATCAGTGCAGCATATATGTTTCTTCCACAAGAATGGTTGTTCATGAGTCACATTTGACACTGCACAACGCATGGTCATGTGTTTCGTTTCTTTTTGCTACACTCATTACGTTTCTGTCGATACTGAACTTTTAGGAGGTACAGTAATTCGTTAGAAGTACCGTTTCTCATCGAAACAATCAATATTCGAACTGGTGGAATTTTGAAAGAAATGTCATACGTGAAAAGAAACCGTGTCACTTATTCCACTGTACGTTCATAAAATATTCAAGAGAAATTGTAGAGATTACATTGCTTGGAAGCGAACTGCTCCTGTGGGTAGAATTAAAATAGCTCTGTATATTAATTTCTGCATGCTGATCCATTGTATAAGCTTGTTACATAAATACCATCGAAATAGAATTGCATCCTCTCACGTAAATTTCACATTATATAAAATGAAAAAAAGAGCAACCCCGATACTCTATATTGAATTCTCACCCAGCGTAAATCCATTGAAACACAAGTTCCAACAGTTCGCTAGAAGACGCCATGAAAACGGAGACTTGCGTGTACGTAACATTATCGATTGCATCCAATTTGCCTGTAGTTTCCATCGAATTACATAATTTACAATCGCTAAAACCTCTCTCGAATCCCGCAAAAATCTCTCTTCGTCGCACTTTTTCTCCTCACCAACCACCCTCTTGATTCAACAATACCTCCTTTTTTTCTCTAAACCGAGGAATCATAACGGTACATCTTAATACGACCAGCACAATCAGCAATGCAAAACAGCCCCCCCTACGGCAATTTAATGCATATTTACATCCATTGAAATGTATCGCGTACAATGGCCGTTGAAAGCTCCAAGTTCCCACATCGTCCAACTTCTACGAGGCGAGAATTCGACGTATGCCGGCAGGAAGGATCCGCAACGAGGAACACCGCGAAAGTAATTGAAAACGAACGAACACGATATCATAAATCAGGGTGTAGAACAATGCCAGCCACAGAGCTACGAGTTGACAAGAGAGAAGGAGAAGACGAAGGAGGAGAGCGAGGGAGAGAAAGAGGAGGAAAGAGCATAATGGAATTGTGACTTTAATCGCGACCGGTACTATTGAGCTTTTTCCTAGCGCTAGAGGAACGGTTCGGAACAAAATGTTCTCAAGGCTCGGCGTCGTCCACTGAATGGCCCGTAGCACACCCCTCGTTCTATTGGCAATGACGCAACGCTCATAGGAACGGCTTGGACGCGTGTATATATCTGTATTAACCGAGAAGAATGGACGTCCTTCCAACGGTTTACT
>NW_017100195.1:1462271-1482779 GCF_001263275.1 Habropoda laboriosa | reverse complement strand
CCTAGCCGCGATTATTTTAAAAAAATTCCCCAAGCCCCGGCCGTGCGCTAGAGAAAGAAATACCGTGAACGAGATGGAACGGGAGGAAATAGGGGAGTAACCGAAGCGCGTGACGAGAAAGCGGTGTGTAAAAGATGGGCGAAGGAGGAGGAAAAGTTGCCCGTTAGATTGTCCGTCCCGCTTCGAAATCACGGGAGTGATCGTTACGATTGCCACCGCCGCGTTTAATTAATTTAGAAACGCGCGCTTTGCCAAGACTACTGCGCGCCATCCTCGGCGACAATGGCGTTCACTTTGCGACCATTACGCGTTCCCATCGCGGCCTTTTCGATCCATCCTCTCTGGTCTGGTCTCTACGCGTATACAAGGGTAGTACGGGGTTGAAGTTGTTGCGCAATGGCTAACTAACCTTTGGATAACATGTCAGACTGGTGAAAATGCAAACGGGTGTTTTTCTCAACAGCTGAAATTGCCGGGTTGATAACGTATTGGAGGACTGCACAAGTTCTAGCCCGATTTGAAAATGAAACACAAGCGGTGTGTGCAACGGCACGTTTCCTTTGAAAATAAAATTAAACGAGAGGAACAATTATTTGAAAATAACACACAAGCGGTGTAGCTTTCGATAGGAATGTGTAGCATGACGCTAAAACAAACATCTGTGACGAAGTCGATAAGAAGATTCCTGCTATACCTGAAGATCGGACACAAACCCAATATATTAACCCCGTTGCAATCGAGTAAATAACTAATCGAGACACTTTTCGAGCTGATATGTTCCTGATACGGCAGATCTACGAGCTTTCGTAAATTGTTCATCGTGTATTAGAGATCTAAGCAATGAAACAACAGTTAAATATTGAAATGAAATAGTAAAAACTTATTCGATCACGTTGGTTTCGTGCAGAATCGAATACCGAGTAATACGAAATAAAAGTAACTTTGTTGGTTAATTCGGTAATTAAGGAACAAAAGCTAGCGAACTTATGAATAAACTTCGTTGAAATGTATGAAAGGTGTAAAAAGTTCTAAGGTAATTTGAATTTCTGTAACGAAGATTTGAATCTCGTCGAATGACTCAACGACGGAAATTTATAGCCCGAGGTTAAATCATTCCGGAAACTAGGATAAATATCAGCTATGAAAAGCTTGAAATATCCCAGTCGATAACTCACGAAAGTCAATGTAAAAGAAAAAGATAACGAATAAAATGAGATCGATAGCTGATAACTGGTGAGAACATAAATAGAAACAGCTGTGCAAGGTTTAATTGAATATTATATCCCGCGATTCGTTACGTACTCTTGTGTGCTTTCAGTCGCTGTATCACGCTCCTGTATCTTCGCAATTCTTTAATTAGCTAATTTTTTCATTACTTCTTCTAAAATATATATTACTACCTATGTTTGCTATTTTCTAATACACTTGTATAATTAAATACAAACAACGAATATTCTTGGCTCTATAAATTCTCCGCTGAACAAACTAAAAAGCGTTATAAGCCAAAATGTTACACATTTTAAGAAAAAAAAAAGAATATAATTTTAAAAAATTGCTCTTACTGGACAATTGATTGTGCACGTATGAGACAATAATATTAGGTCATCCCATAAGTTCGTGTCGAATTTTATGATTTAGATCAATATTTCCAACGAGCCTTTAAATTTGATAAAAATAGTGTAACCTTATTCTCATGCCACAAATTCTTCCTATCTTTTTGGTAAGATCATTATATCGTAGAATTTCCTTGGATTTTCATTCAAATATTTTTCGCTTTCGGCACGAACTTATGGGATGACCTAATAGTTTAATTAATACCAAAAGTACAGCAAAGGAGTGCATGTGCAATAATACTGCAGAAAGTGTATGAGGATGAACGAACAATCTCATAAATCTGTTAAGGCTAAATGAAATACAGGCAATTTGTATGCACGTTACAAAATTATCGATCATAGCATATATATAAAACGTGAAACTAAATGAAACGATGAATTTTCAAATTCCATCTGACAAACGATAGGAATATTTAATACTTGGATCTGAAGAGAACCTTTTTTGTTTTTCATCGACATATCTGAGGTTTTGTTTCGTATCGTTAATAAACGTACGTTTAATATAACTCTGGCGAACACGCTTGATAACGCCGCGGTTTACAATACACATCCGATAAATTCGATACAATCTCTGAACCATGATGATTCGCACACTCGACCATTCCAACGCTGAAGTTCCTTTGACAGAGAATAAATATGAAACGCATAAATTCCGGCGAGCTAATTAAAATCTGTCGGAGAACTTATTATCGCCGCTTGTATATCGTTACTTTTTTGTACAGGAATTATGTAAATGCGGCTCGAACAGCCACGTATTATATCAAATGAAGTTTAATTGTCATATTGTCCGATTTCAATTCTGCGTTCCGATTGTGCGAATAATTGGAAACGCGAATGCTAACGAAAGAAGAAATCGACGAAAAGAGAAAAAAAAAAAGAATCGATTTCAATGGGGCACGAACAATGAAAGGAAGTAATGCAGCCTTCTCTTTTTCTTTCTTTCTCCTGCTCGAAGCTCGAAATTTTGAATAAAATGTTTCGCAACACGACTGTGACGATAACAAGTGAGAAACGAGAATGAATATTAATGCAGCAATTACACTGATAATATAAATATCCGAAGCGCTTAAGTGCTTTACATATTCGCGCGTTAATTTGAATAAATTGTCACATTTCGATTTATCGATTCGGGAAAAATGCGAAATATGCTCCGAATGGATAAATACGGAAAATAAAAACATTAAAGGTAAAGGAGAGATCTGTTTCATTTTTCGTCTCAATAATTTCCAACGCGCAACTTTCGTGTTCACCGCAACGAGGAATCGTAATTTGTCAATTAATCCAGAGGACATTAAAACGCTCGTAGAGTGTGTATGGAAAGTGTGGAAAAAAAAAAAGTGTCCAATGGTAATATACCTATTCTACTCGGAAATAATAGATTTCCCATCGTGGTTGACCGCGTTCGCCAGTCGTTGTTGCGTTTAAAATTATACCGCGCTATCTTCGCCCTTGTTTCACGGAGTACGAGAAACAAAAGCTTCGCGCGAACATCGAAGAAAATTCCCTTTCTTGGACTGACTGCTTTCCGTCGCGTATATCGCGTTTATAATTTCGCGCCATTCCGAGGCGTCTAAAAATAGCCAAAGTTTAAGAATTTCTTTCATAGGTAACTATCGAATGAAAAGTTCCAATTTTTTCAGAGGATATAAATGTAACTTTCAGTATTTCTCTATAATTTTTGAAAAGTAAAGACATTACGAAACCTCTTCGAAATAAAAAATTCTTTGCGATTCGTAAATAAAAATGTATTACCTACAATATATCGTACGATTTTTCCAAAATTGTAATTGTCATAGAAACGACAGTTTGAAGAAGAAAAACCTCTTTTTATTAAAAAAAGAAAATCAAATTTAAACGTTTCTAAAAAATTAATTGAATTGTCGATAAAATCGTAAACTACATTGTAGATAACACGTTTTTATTTACAAATCAAAAAGAACTTTTTTAAAGAACTAGCAGAAGTTCCGCAATTATTCCTCTATTTGGTAAGATTTCTAATTTTCAAAAATTCCAGAGGAAAGCTGAAAGTTGCATTTACATTCTCTAAACAAAATTTCAACTTTTCGTTCAGTAGTTACCTAGGAAAAAAATTCCCAAATTTCACCTATTCTCAGACAGGACGCTCGTTTATTTCCTGCTAATCGAGGGAGCTTCTGTTAAAATTTCTCGTTCGCTAATCAGACTGACGGTATGCCGGCAGTTATCAGCGGCTCGTGACACACGGCTGAAAACCACTAACTAAGATGGATAAAGCTGCCGCGACTCTACTTTCGGAGCGAAAGTGGAGCCGGCAGCTTTGCCGCTAATTAAATTCTTGGACATCGGCGCCTGGAGGAAGGCGCGCGCGCTCGCGTAAAACCGCGCGCCGCGTCTCAGAAAGCTCGTTAACTTCGCCGAGGTTTCATCAATGCTGTGCACTGTCTACGGGGGGGACACGGCAGTGTCGCGTGGAAAAAGAAACCGGGGGAGAGAGAGAGAGAGAGAGAGAGAGAAGGAAAGAAGAAACGATCAGCGGCGAGAAAACTCGTCGACTTATAGAGAACGAGCGTGAATCGACCGGGAATTTATGACACGCTTAAAACAAGCATCGCTGACGCGCGGATTCCGACACAGCGTGAGATCCGTTCGTACGATCACGTGCGATTAAGAAAACCGTCGCTGACGGTTCCGCCACTTGCCACTCCTGCTGATTTATTTAGACAACCAAGCTTAATTACGGGGAGGAACGAAAACGGTATCGAAAGATCTTTGGATAGACGTTGAGGAGAACGTAAAGTGATATAAATAAAATAACAATAAAAATTCCTCTACTCTTGTGTAACTCTTGCTATCCGCATATCTAACTTACTAGAAGTACTCGGTAATAGTTCGAGCTTGATAATGAAATCTGAGTACTCGAGTATCCAGATTTTCTTTGTTAATTACTCAAATGTGAAGCGTTTCTTGTCTGGATATAGAGTGAAGAAAGCAAGTTTAGGTAAAGGATTGATATTGACCTTTTAGCTACGGCACGACTTTCCGCGGAGCTGTATCTCTGCAACATAGCACTGCTATTTGTGTCTATTTAGTGCCGTCTCTTCTTGTACATAATAATTAATAATACAATTGTATATGATACACTTTGAAACAGAGACGGAATGAGCCACTATAGTGGCGTACAGTAGCTAAAAGGTTAACAGCCGTTTTTGGATAAGTGTCATTATCACATTCATACAAGAATTCTTGCCAAGGAACGAGGTTCAGGAATGTACCGAAAATGGTACACATAAAGACTGTGTAAATCCCCGAGCAGCAGTAAATAAAAGCCCCAGTTAGTGTTTTTGCATTAGTATCGATTTATGTAAACTGAGTTTAAATTATAAATCATAAAACAATAATGTGTTTACAGTAGGGGTAAAATTACGTAGAAGGGATGTATTATTAACCCTTTCGCTGTGGCAGATTTTAATACGTAACACACACATGGTAGAGGATAGATGTTCAACTGTGGCCGCCAAATTTGTTGTTTTGGCTAGTTTCGTTAAATTAAGGTGAAACTTTTGGTACCGAAATGGCGCCAAAGAGTTTAAAAGTATCGAAAATATTTGATGAATTTCTTTGCAAATACACCAAACATCAACTGATTCTTATTTTCTCTACTATTAGGTAAAAGCTATTAAAGAATATTAATTTAGCGAACCTTACTGAAACTATAATGACCGTATTCATTCAAGTTTCTGTTTTGATCACAAGCTCGAAGCTATCCCAGTGGTAAATTGAAAACTGATTATCTCATGAATATTCAATAATTTATGTATAAGCTCTTCTCCGAGGTTCAAAGGTTTTGCCTTTTTTTTTTTTTTTGTTATCTGATTTATTCTCATTAAACACAACTAAGCTTGTCGAGTAGTTTGCGCTACTTTAAACACTCTACCTGTTAATTATTGCATTATACATGAATCTTGCGTTTCTTCTCAAACTCAGCAGCTTGTTCAAGTTTCCTTCGAATTTTCTACTCGATAAACAGCGTAGAAGCTTTATTAGATGTTCTCGTTATTTTCGTGCTAATCGCTTAATTTCAAATACACAGACAAAGAGTTTAATGGTGCCGTAAGACGTTTATTAACCTTCTAACTGTTCCATGCTGGTATATTCGACCGCAACTTGACTATTTCAACCGAGTATATTCGCATGGTCTGACTAATTCAACTGCTTTACCCACCGCAGGTACTGCGGCTCATTATGCAACCTGGTATTAAACTAACGTTAATCATACTTCGAAAAATTTCACGTCTGATAACAATCGTAAATTACCAATAGCACGCCCTTATTATTTAGTATGGCTCTATTAACCTATGCATAATTGCTGTACCAAGTGACGGGTGAAATAGCAGTAGTTTGTCATTTGCTCTTTTTACGTCTGCTCAAAGCGGACTAATTTTTTAAAATTGACGAACCAAAAATTTAAACAATAAATAAACACGTTATTCGAGAAAAAATCATTCGTCTATTTCATTGAAAATTGTAAACGGTACCAAATGAGGGCGCTAATTTTCAAAGTTACTAACTTTCAGATTACAATTTTATATTCTTCACAGCATTAATTTATGTTTATTTTAAAACTACCAGATTCTAATGACTTAGATTTATCTTTCCCACTGGGAACTTGAAAATACACAATCCAACGCAGCAGTCGATAACTGTTTATTTATTATACAGATAACAGCGATAACTCCCCAATTTAGTGTATTTACAATAGACGAAAGATTTTTTTTTTTTTCTTCAAATAACACGTTTATCAAGTGTTTAACTATTTCACGTGTGAATTTTCAAAAATCATACCGACTGAAATATCCGCCTTAGAGCGGCCATAAAAAAGAAATGCTAAATTTGCATTCCGCGTCGAGTCGTTACTTTATTATTTAAACCATCACCTGATCGCGCGAATTGCTTCTTAATACACCGGAAAGAAGAGAGATACCAAGAGAGAAAGAGAGAGGCCAATGAAAATACACGCTGTACACACCATGTAAATGTACCTTTATGGAACGATTTTACTAATGCGGATGGCAGACGTTGCGTAACACCGAGAGCCATGACGAAATAGAAATGTTCCCCTGTGCGTTAATGATTAGAGCCCACAATCACGTTCGCATTTCTAAGTTTCCTTCTTAGTACATATTGTTAGAGCGTTCGTAATAATTGCATTGGTTTCGCTGGTTACCGGTCTCTTCTCTACCGACCAGTCCAACTGAACACGCCGGTATATCGAGTTGCGCATTACCGTGGTTCACCAAAAAAAAAAATAATTAACACAAAGACCGGGCCAGACATCGGGGGGAAAAAGAGGATCGCGAAACGCCTCTGATTCTTATTAAAACTTACGCAACTCCGCGCGGAGTATCGTCCGACTAGATTCAAATTTTCGCTTCATCGATTTAGGTTATAACTCGGTAATCACGTGTTTAATACTGTTCGTTGCGAAAGTGAACGTTATTAAGGAATTTTAATCGATATAATAGTATTCAAATTCAATTAAAATAACATTCAGAAGTAGTACTGATTCGATAGTAATATAATTACAAATAGAATCGAAATTTTATTAAACTAAGATCTTAGAGTGTCTTAAAAGAATCTTAGAGGATCGTAGAATCTTCGATCCATATATTTTTAATATTAAAGATTGTGTTTCCATCCTATAATATAAAATATATAATAATACGCTAATCTTTGTAAAATTGTAACTGAAAATTAGGCAACCTGCTTGAAATAAATCTTACTATCTGATCGATATATGTTTTAACACTAAAGATTGTGTTTTTATTTTATAAGCACGAGATATACGCATAATAATACACTAATCTTTATAAAAAGTTCACACAGGTTGATTGCCAACTGTTTTTAAGCACATAAAAAATTATTGTCCAAACGATAGAATTCGTAATTATGTAGTTAGCACTGTCGATGTGAAAAAGAGAGGCAGGTTCGAACGCATTAACAACGTTAAACTGAAAATTAAGCCAGATAGTATCCGTCTAAAACGAGAACCGTCCAGTCTGAACGGCTAATTCTTAACAAGGGAATTCAACGGCACAATCTAATCTGCGCGGCAAAAAAAATAACAGTATAACTTAACGAGACAATTATAATTTCAAGCCAGACAAACGTCCTCAGGCCAAAAATACACGACCACAATGGCTAGCTTGAAAAAAAATTCTTCTACCTCAACACCAGATCTCTCGTTCAAATTACAGTCGTAATAAATAAATTATTACACACGCTTTTTCACGTTAAATATCAAACAGATAAAATACAAAAATTGTCCGTCTTAAGATCAAAAACTGTAATTCGATAAATTCTCGCATAAGTATCTCGTAGAAGAACAATTCCAGCTGTACCGCTAAGATTTTTGAAATTTCTCAAATAACTGTACCGAAGAAAAATGGGAGAAAAAATTGAAAAAATATGCCTTCCTATAACCATCTTTGACACTCGAAAGATTCAAGTACTATATTTATCTGGTCGTACTTTTACAAGAATAGAAATTATCTCGCTCTACTTTCTGCATAATAACAAAATGTTAATATTCAATATCCTCCAAAATGCGTGATCTTTCCCACGACTTCTATACAAAAGCCACATCGCAGTCCAATTCAATAGAAAAGAACAGCTGGTAATTAAAATAAATAAAAGGAAAATAGAATCTCGTCATACTGTGAACCTTGATAAGAAAATTTAACCACCAAATGTATTTTATTAGACAGCAAGAGCACAGAACCAGAAACCAAATCAAAATACCTAAGTATATCAACCCTTTGCACTCCAATGGCGCCATTATGGCGTAATTACTTAGGAGAACTTTAAAATCTAAAATTCAGACCTTTTTCGTATCATTAAAATAATGCAAATTAACGTAACAAATAAAAATAAATAAATTCGTAAACATTGAAAATCTTCCTTTCTATTTCAAAACAAAAGTTTCACTGCAACACTATACTAGAATTACTGATTAATCTTATGGAAAAATGCTTGGAGTACAAAGGATTAAATAAATATGTGAAACAGAAAAGAAATCCAACTTATCCGTAGAATAAACCTTCATTATGAAATATAAAATAACCTCCAACTACGGTCGCTAATAACCAACATGTTCACGCGATCTTAAATTATATTTAAAAAAACAAAGAATATCTTCAAGATAAATATTTCAACACGTTCAATAATTCACAGCGAACTTAAAATTCATCTTGAAACCCCGAGTTTCTAGTGCGAACAGTTTGCTCGTGGTATTTTACGTTGATGAAAAAATAACGACTGGTTGTTCTACTCTGGCGAGATTTTTACAAAAACACAAGCCGGGCCCAGAAATGGAACCGCGATTCCTACCGAATGTATAATATTTGGTCCATATTTTTCCAGACAAAGCGAAGATTCTCCGAGCAAAATTGTCGAAAAAGAGAACGTGTACAAGGGGATTCTCTCCAGCACCGCAACGCCTGCTACCTAATTCGACGTATCTACGGCAAAACGATTCGGCGAAGCGACTATCGCCACGAACCTTGACCCACAATGTCCGCGTGGATGCGTCAGTTTTCTCCTCGCACGTTCTCTCTCTCCTCGTTCTCTCTCTGGAACGAACCTGCCCCGACAAAAATCCTCTAAATTCTCGGGTTATCGTACAGCCACGCGAATATTCGGCGCTTTTCGAAAAAACCGAGGAAAAATTTAACGAACTGATCGATAATCCTTTGATTGTTACCTACGTGACTGAAAAAATTGTTTGGCAAGAGAATTCTTACACGCGGTTTATGTGATACGCATCATTTTTGCTTATACCTGACCTAACCTAACCTAACCTAGTTCTTAGAACACAATAGTTAATTTATCGAGAGATATTCACATTTGCAAGAACCAAAATAACGCAACCAATTATAATTTTATTCGTGTTTTGGAAAGCCTCGTTTGCTATCTAACATTTCCACGTACATTGAGATAAGTTCGAGTGGCCTTTTTCTCTTTTGTTCCCTTCATACTGCGTTTTGAGAAAGTCGCGAGGATATTTTCGAGTTATAAATCGCACGCAGGTTTGTCAAAGAAAAACAGAGAACTCCTAGGAATACAGGATTCGACTTTTGCTAGAGTTTTCGCGAATTCTATTCTCACTTTTCTTTCCGCGAGGACTCCGATGTACATGCAAAGTAAGATGACAATAGTAGAAACTTTTGAACGGATTGACTGATTTCTCGTTTAGTATATACATATTCTATTACTTTCAATTTTTAATCATATTTTTTGCATAAAAATGGAAGAAAATTATAGGTGAAAAAAATTTGGAAACCATTTATATCCAGAGATATTTGCATGAAGCGTTTAATATTAGCTTCTTCAAACGGCGAAGGTACGAAAGGAGTAATTTCTGCAACGATCTACCTCGTTTGCTTCTCCTAAACAACGACGACTTGTAAATAAAGGATTCGACTGTAACAAATATTCTTTTACTCCTAAAACTTTCGCAAGCTTAATATTGTATTTTTCCTCATTTCTGAATAAAACGGAAGAAAATCATGGATAGAAAAAAATTACCCCAAAGTAAGCAAAACTTTCTCAGATATTTACTAAAGGTATCCGAAAATCAGCTTCGTTAAACGACGATAATTCCTGCAAACACGATCTCTGCCTCGTTTATTTCGCCTGAATAACGACCACTTGTAAATGACCAAGGATTCGACCGTACCGAATGTTCCTTTTTATTTCGAAAACGAGATCAATCGAGAGGGTGGTCCGCCGTGCGGTTGGATCGATGCCACAAAACTTATAAAAATATCGTCCTCACGTCACGAGTACGCGTCACGATAGTATATCCATGAAAAAAAAAAACAAAAAAACCACCGTGTGCCGTGTCCTCCGGATGAATTGAATCGTGGAAAAATCGAGCTCGAGGAGAGAACGCATGCTGACAGCCGGTTCTATATCATTTTTTACATCCAATCAGCCAGAACCACGGCGAATCGAATCGAGCTACATCAAAAATTAAACTCGAGGTCCAACCGATTCCGCGGTGGTTCGATTGCGAGCACAGTATAACTACGTTCAACTCGGACCAAATTAACTGGATTGTGCTGTGGGCTCTTTATAATATGCGTTACATTAACCAGATTAATTTCACATTAACTGGATTAACTAAATACCCAGTCGATATTCGGATTACTCGAAATAATCGAGAAACCTAATTTCCGTGGGCGGGGAAAGTAGAATTCTACATTAGCGGTGGAAGATTCTATCGAAAACACGTAAATAACGTGATAATGTTTGAATAATTTCAACTAATTACTTCCCGTTTACTTAAATAAATTGAACTGTTAGATATAAGGAAGCCGCTATTACTTGAAACAAAATTACTCCGTGTATTTCATTAATGACGTAATGACATAATGACATAATGATGTAATCAATGTCGTTGTACGTACTATTACGTATTAAATGAAAAATTTCTAGGTACAGTAATTAAAGATTTAGAATGGTAAGTAAGTTATTACGTAAAATTATCTGCAATGTAAACTATTGTATAATATTACATATTTCTCGTGTGAACGTAGAAAGAAAAAAGTTTTACACTTCCTAGCATGCAGCAGGAACTTCGAGATAAACCTTACTTCACAGTGCGTCATGAACTTCGGTACAAACCTGTTTTTAAGAACGAAAAACGAACGATAAAACGGAAAGTGGATAAAAGTGAATATTCTTCACTGGCTCGAAATTCGTAACAATATTGCATTTCACATAAATATGGAACTGTCTCTGAACGAGTAACTTTTAAACGTCCAAAGTATTATCTAGAATCCAAAGTAAATTATGCGGATCAATTAAAATGAAATACTTCTCGTTGTTATTTCTGTTAATAATTGAAACTTTCTTAATTCCAGATTTTAGCAACAAAAAGTAACAGTTACGTAACATTAATAAACATAATAACGCTACTTTAAACACAAATTACAATTTTTTCAAAATTTTTGGTACACGTCATCTAGTAAACTAATCCTTCTAACTTCTCAAAAAAAAAAAACTAAAGTCGTTTGGTTCAATTTGAAAAAGGTTATACTGTTCTATAGAGTGTCCGAATATTAACGAGAGTCACTGTATATAAGTTTCGAGGGAAAAACAGTAAGAAACTGATTTGTCGTTGTTTCGTAACTACAACACATCTTATTACAAGAAAAATAAACTTAGAACACGATGAAACGAAATTATAACGATAATTAATCTAATTAGTGACGTGTAGACCCTCCTCTAATTTCAATTAACTCAATTGTTCGATTGTGTACGTATATATTATCTAATTACATTATTTACGCATATAAATACCGTGAAACTGTAGCTAAGTAGCCTGCAGGCACACGCTGGTCGTTTGATTTTTCTCCCAAGTTCGGCTGTTCGTTGTGAACTTGAATTCGATGCCGCGATGCAGCGGCGATTTTTGAGGAATTAGCTCGCACAACCGAATTCGCGATCGCTCTTTCTCGCCTACCTTATTCGCCATTACGAGGAAAATTGTAAAACTAAGCTAAATATGTAAATTGATTCGAAATCCGCGAATAATCGAAACCACGTTATTCAGGGGAGCACTGAATTTCCTACAAGACTACGATCGCGAGGAATAAGCGTCGTTCGTCGAGGCACTCGTTCGGTAGCTTCGTAAACACTGACTGAGGACGAGTCGTCCTGCCCGATTTCCGTACGCTATATGCTCGCAACTGTTCTGGGAAAAATTCTAGGCCTTAACTTCTTAGAACTCGCGATATTTCTTGCGAGCCTGGGTCGCTGTGTGTACATCGAGCCAAACATAAGAAACGCGAGCCTGGGTCGCTGTACGTACATCGAGCCAAACATAAGACAGAGAAAATTGTGAATATATGATAAATGTGTAATTGATTCGAAATGTGTATAATCGAAAACGCGTTGTTCGAGCGAGCACTGTATTCCCTACAATACTAATCGCGCAGTATAAGCGACGTTCGTGACTGCTTAACTTCTTAGAACTCGTGATATTTCTTGCGAGCCAAACATAAGAAACGCGAGCCTGGGTCGCTGTACGTACATCGAGACAAACATAAAGCTAGCTGTCTGTTCGCGCACAGAAAAGAGTTAGCGGAAAAAGAATTTTCTGATTTTATATTACTTTTATTGGCAAAACCGAGAACAAACGCCACGCACGTGGTTTTTAATACAATACAATACGCCATACTTTTTTTCGCCCGACGCATGCGCGATCGCTGCTCCCAACGCCGCTCGACGCATGCGCGATCGCCGCTTCCAACGCACGCCGATCACAGTAAAAAGACGCGCCTCTTTTAAATTCAAACCATTAAACTGTCCTTTTAAGGGTAAAACTATCGCGAGTTGCTCGCGAGAGTATCTCTCGCGAGTGGACACTGCTTCTGAGAGTGACTCTCTGAGAGCATCGCTCAACTCTCTGAGAGTTACAGCTCGAATAAACAGTTGCTTTGCAAACACGAAGCAGTTTCGTATTCTTGAGAGAACTCTCGTGCGAGTAAAAAATGTCGGGAAAGAAAATTGGTCGAGAGATGAAATTACCGATTTAATCACTCTTTATGAAGAAAAATCGGTGTTGTGGAGTACAAACGAATATCCTAACAACTTCAATTAACGTTTCAAAATTTTTCAACAATTTTTAAATTAAAATTTATTTCATTAAATTAAGGTGGAAGTATGCAAAGGACAAAAATTAAAGTGAAAGCGTACCAAATATTCAAAACACCTATAGGCGCCAAGGTAAACAGTGCCCACTACATTTTCAAAGCGCCTATAGGTGCTAAAGGCACAGCGCGAGCAAATTTTCGAAGAGCCTACAGACACCACACCAGCAAAAGAGCTTAATATATACAGACAAATTTTTCAAATATGCGCCAACGATCATAGAACGACATAGAACAGCCCCGAGAGGAAGCCTCGAAACTCCTCATCTCCCACGAATTGCTGTTTCGCCGCTCGGATTACCTGTACTCTGACGCCTGACTGATTTTACTACCTCGCTATATCGCTTCCACCGACTATACCAATCAACCACGAATATCCCTCTCGATGCATAAATAGGCTATACGTTCGTATTGAATGGTTCGATATGTGCTTTCGAAGAATAGCCACTTTCTTTGGCCAGATATCGATATCGCGTGCGTGGAAGAGTATACGTGTCCCGTTGCTATCGCGCATGTAGTGCCGTAACAACGACGAGGTTCGAGCCCGTGAGCTTGTGTCACGCCGTCATTTCCATGGCCATTCGTCGTCACGTAACTTTCTAAACAAAACTAACCACGACCATGGCCGATTCCGTTCGATTGCCGCGGCATGCGCGCGGCGACCCTCTCCTCCTCTCTCTACCGCCAAATTTACAAATACCTGCTGCTCTGTTATCATACGGGACGGATCGATACCCCGGAACAACCGTCGTTTTCATCGTTTGATGCATCGTGTTTCCCTTCAATGCTATACCACCTCCGGCACGGTAGCCACAGCGCCAACGATGAAAGTACGCCTTGTCCGCGTTATATACCTGTCTCTCCAGTGTTCCGACGGAACTTTTTATTTCATTCACGGTGTATAAGGTCATCGAAGAACACCTTAATTTATTTTTCTTTCTTTTTTTTTTAATATACACTACCGCTCGGAAGTTCGGTTTCGTTAAAATGCTGGAAAGCTGAAAGTGACGGAGAAGTCTAGGGAAAAAATGAATTTAGACGAGAATGATAAACTTTGACTTGGATAAACGGAATTGGAATTTTCATCGAGTTGAACGGAATGAATTTTTGCATTGCGTGATTAAACAGTTCAATGTCGCGTCTACCGCATATCGTAATTTTGTAGCTGCGAAATTGGGAGGAAATAACGATAGGGTTTTGGTAAATGATCATTTCGATGTGTTTCAGTTCATCCATCTTTTGCAGGAATTAGTATTAACCCTTTGCACTCGAGAGGCGACTAAGAAGCGACATTATATTTACCATTAGAGGCAACTCTAAGGATATTTTCCAAGACAGCAGGACCTCCGTGGATTGTTCACTACATGTTTAGAGATCTCAGCAGTGAGATAGTTTGAAAGAACCAACTTCTAATAAAAATATAAATTTTTGCTACTTCCTTATAGAAAAAAAGGGCCTTCGAGTGCAAAGGGTTAAATTGTGAAAGGAGTTGTGACGTTTATGAACCTTGTTGCTATTTGAATTTTATATGTATTAACTATTTCACAATTAAAATTCTAATTAAAACTAAAATTCTACACAAATTTGTAAATTAAAAAGGTAACGTGCCAAACGAATTTCTCCTCGAAACTAGAATATGTACACTGTGCACTGTCTGCCTACGTTTCTTCAGAAGTGTTACAACTTCGGATTCTTAAGTAACGTTGCACCGTGATTGCATGATTTATTCGCTTGAGAATAAACTCATATTATTAGGTTTCATTGATACAACTGTACACGTACCATCTGTTGTGCAAAGCAACGTCATCCTTCATTCCATGCATCTAAATCTTTCCAAATAAGTTCCGTTTGCTTTTCACTTATTAAAAATCTCCAGTAACACAATCGCACCTTACCCACTGCGTTCATCACATTTTCGAAAATAACTCGATATCGACAGAATTGCAAAAATTCTCCACAATTGAAACTTACGTCACGAGATCATTTTTTCACAGAAACATATCGTACACGCGGTACGAAGAATTTTTACGCGAATGTAAAGTCGTTGGTTAACTTCTGAGCGTATGGTAAACGTACGAAAAGAATTGAATAATGAATTCGAGCGAAGCATAACCGTTAGAGAGTTACTTCGAAATATCCTACACCCTTACGTGCATGTCTCAGATACACGCAATCTTAAATACACTTTAATAAGCTATCTCTGGCAAAATGTAAATTCCGCTACTCGTTAAAACACGTGAGTTCGAGAAATAAATGATTTTTACTCGGGACTTTCTACCACGGTAATATCTGACGAAAATTTTTTTTTAGAAAATTACGTAAAAGGACATCGGAATTTCCTACATTCACCAACGTGTTGGCCAGTGATTTCGCAAAATTCCCCCCCTCGAAACCCTCTCACGATTTTATAGAATCACCGAATTGGTTGCTTTCACCTATGACACATCTGTCGTAAACTTAAACGCGACAACGAAAAAGAAACGTGTGTGCTACTAGCATCGTCGTAAATTCTTTCCCGCCAAATTCGGCGAGAAAATGAAAAGAGGCAAGAGGAGCTTCGAGGTGGAAAATAATAAAGAACGATGGTCCTGAACGAGTAGCTAACGCACGTCCGCAACGAAACAGTAAATTGATAGAGGCAGAGGGATTGGAAAGAAGCCAAGGCGGATATCTAGAGTTTCTGTTTCGAATTCGTGCCATCTACGATATGGTGTCGGCTGAACTAGCAACTAAACGTCCAATTTCTATCTAATATTTCGCTTATCGCCTTATCGAAGGAGAAACGAATTTTCAATCCATCCAAGATATAACGTTCCTTTTTACAGATACACGGACACTTTTGTTGCGATTAAATAAAAATAGTATTTACGAGAAAATGATTATTTTCTTAGTTAAAATATAATATCAAAATATAGTATTTGTTACTTATGCCGTACCGGGCTGTTTATGCATTTCTTTAAAAACAGAATTTAACAATAATTTACGTTTTATATAAATTTTTGTTCGACTAAAAAGTAATCAGCGGAATTTGACGTTTTTATATTCTAATTAATAGTTCTCCAGCTTTCGAGTTTGGAGGGTGATTTCACCCCCTAAATATGAATATCAGTAGCTAAAAAGAAATACGTATCTAATAATTTCGGATTCTCTAGCTGCCTGCAAAGTTTGATCAAAATCGACGTGTATCAATTGGACGACCTCCCTTGTCAGTCGAATGTAACAATACTCGCAAAGGAAGCAGCAATTTAAAAAAAAAAGAAGGAAAAATAGAGGAAGTGAGGGAAAAAGAGGAACAAGGGGGAAAAAAGAGGTAGCCACGTTTAAAGGATATTTAAAGGCCCCCGTATAAATATACTTGGTGGAAGAATAACGCTTAATCGTTATCGATTTCCAGTCATGATTCGCAAACTCCGCCATCATAATGACGCTCACGAGGTATTAAGCGCAAGAACGTAGGAACTCATCTCATTAAATTTGCTGCATGAACTACTCTTGCGTCGCTCAAGTGGACTTTTACGAGCCGCGACAACTTCTCAATTAATATATTCATAAACATTGATCGTGGCACGCACATCCAACTTGACACGAGCAGATTGAAAAGCGCAATTTCACGCGGAACAAATTACATTTCGAGAAGATAAGATAGTAGTTTCGAAAAATATCGACTCAGGGTAAGATAATCTCCGAAGAATGTCAAACACCGCTAAACCTTTACTGAAAAAGAAGAAACTCTTCACAATATCTCAAGAGGATAATTTTTATTTCATTTCATTTATTTAAATCATAGATAGAATAACCGTTTGGTATGCAATGATAAATAAACACTTCCGGTTCAAAGCGTAGGTGATGAATCGTCCAAAATTGTGGAAAGAATTGGCAAAAAAGTGAAAAGACAACGGTGAGTTTCGATGAAAAAAAAGAACGTCTCGATAAAATGCATATATCATCGAATGGACATTTGCACTGAGCTAAAGAACACCTTACGCCAGAAGCAACAAAGTAAAACACATTGATATCGTGTAACGTTGAAACGTTCCCGAATAAAAATCCGGAGATTCCTTGTATCATTGAGCGACGCGTGCAACTCCCTATTCGTCTTCTTAAAACGCGTTTGAAATTCAGGACAACGCCACGAACGTAACTTTCGAAAATCCCATAAAACAAAGGGTTAACAGCGGACCGTACAGTCCCTCCATGTTCCATTCCAACTCGTTCCGTGAGAAGCTTCTGTTCCCGCTCGCCGTGTTTGCCTTTCTCGCACACGCACCATTCTCTCTCTCTCTCCTCCGTCTCGTTTGTCCTGGCCAACAGCTCGATCACCCGTTCTCTTTCTCTCTCTCCCATCGTCGAGGGAAGCGTTAAAGCTCGTACACAGGTAGTTTCCTCGAGCATCACACTTAATGAAATGTGAACGGCGCCACGATGGTTCGGCCACCTTCGACTGCGCGAATCCTCCTCCTCTTCCTTTTTCACCTTCCTCCTTTTCCTCCACCTCGCTATCTCTCATCTTCTCCGTTCCTTCTTTCCTCTCTTTCGCACCGTTTCTCTGTTTTCGAATATTTCTCATCGACGTTCCAACATCGAGTCTATCTCTCTCTCTCCTCTCTTCACATTGGCACCGCCAATTATTAGGATTCGGAGCAACTTTTAAATCCGTCGATTGCGTCACCGTGTGCAAGCTTAATCTTCGCGCCACTGTCGGCACAACACACTTTTTCTTACGGGGCCGCTGCAGCAGGTTTTTGCCATTGCCGAAGAACTAACGAGAATTTAATTGCCGGCCGCGTGTTCTCGCCTCCGTGTCCTCTTCTCAGAAAATTACTTTCCTCCGGGAATTTTTTCTCAAATCGTACCCCGAACACACGCGTTTCGATAATTCCGAACCTCGAAGAGGTTGAACTTGGCCCGATGATCGATAAGGACGAAGTTGAAAGGATCTGTGGCTCTTATTGGACGCCTTATTTCACCGAATGCTAATCCGACGCCTTTCACGATCCCTCGAGGATCATCGAGGGCACGAGAATGGATGTAAATCAATGGAACGATGCATCGATAGAAATTAATTAGATACTAAATCGTGGAATGAGCTGTTGCAATAGAACACGACACTCTTACGAGGCAATAAGCAGAGAATCGGCGACGTGGAACGAATAACCAGCCTTTAAAGTCTATTTTACCTTGGTGCCCCGACCTCCCCAAACACTATATCCTCGCGCGATTTGCATAATGTGCTTCAAATACGACTCCAAGCCGGCGAGTTTCACGGAATACTATTTATCAATGCTGTAATACCGGTCGTCTGGGAACTTGTTTGCCGAAAACTATTTGAATGATACGAACCTACACGCAAATACACTTTAGAAGAATGACCGTCTGTCGGATTCTATTAGGACACTAGTCTTTGGCGGAGCAGCGGATTCAGGGCGTTAACTCGACGAAATGGCTCGAAAAATCTGCCCAGACATGTTACCTGTTTGCAAAGATTTCGCAAGTATGTCTGTTCCTGTACGATGGATACTCGTGGTGACTGCTTTAACACGTTCGGGACGGTGTGACCCACTGGTGGGTCATCGAGTGATGCTCTTAATTGCTAGCATGACCCACCGATGGGTCATCTCGACACGGATGACAAAAAAGATTGAATAGACGGCGTGACGTGACCCACCGGTAGGTCACCACATTATTTGACAATATTCTACGTAAAAAAAACACGTACATTTAACAAGTAAGAATATTGGAAACTGAAAAATTAAGTATTACTGATGATAAAGATTTTGGTAAAATCGAACCATCGTAAGCATTTCCTAAATTTCGCTGCTCCTGAAAGTGTTAAGCAATTCGTGTTCAGGACAATTTCAATTTTGAAAGACAAGAAATACCATAAGTGACAATTATTCGCCAATATGTGATCCGTAGCTTACATTCAATGCAAAGGAACTGATCGTGAGTTACTATTAAAACGAAGAATATTACTGTACAGGCAGAAACTCGCTGAAAGCAGACAACGCTCAGGCACGTCTACCCATTAAACACTTCAGACAGATGAATTTTCGTGGTTTCAGGTTAGGGGCCAGTTAATCCTAGCCAGCTGCTCCTCGTCCCACCAGTCACACCAATTTCCTCAACAACAGACGTAAAACGGAACGATAACGATTCCAAAGATTACACCTTTTTCTTTGCACCCTCCGACGCTTTACAGCGTTCAACAGCAGGCAAACAGGTTGGCAATTTTATCGATTCCATCCGTAACGATCACTTCTCGTTTCACGTCAACCTCCAATCACGCTAACACTCTTATTCAACACCAAACGATATACTGAACAATAAGTCTATACGCTAGGACGAGATACGAATTAAGTTTCACCGACATCACCTTATGGTGCAGAATTTGCATGCTCCTTCTTTTCCTTTTTCATCGCGTTATACGGAGACAGTGGCAATTTTTTCCCTACTGTATTTTACATCATCTTTGCCTCCGACAGAAATAGACAACTCGTTGTGCAAGCTCTATGAAATTGATCGCTAGTTAATATCGCGGTATACGTACTAAATAATCGCTAACATATTCGGGTATTCAGGGAAACAGACCGGTTTATAGGTTCGTTTCAAGCGAAACACTGGCTCGCCTCGATCTTCGAAATAAAATTTCGCTATTCTGTAGCTCAGCTCAACGAACCATCCTACACAAGCTTTAACCCTTTCGCTACTATCCACGCCTATAGACGCTTTTTATTCGCGCCTATTCGAGCACTTCCACCTTAATTTATAAATTTATCCTCCGTGCACTTTCACCTTAATTTAATGAAACTAATTCTGAAACGATACACGCTAAAAGAGAAGATTTTCCGTAGATTTTACATAGTAAATATCTGCCGCAGCGAAAGGGTTAATTTGCAAAATTGTCAATGTTGCAACAGAAACGCAGCTCTGTAATTGTCCACCTATGCGAACAGCGCTGCTAGCAACGTCGAAATTGCTCGCAGATAACGATATTTAGAAGGGACGGTGTTTAGAAAAAGCCGGTTCGCGATTCGTTTTGGGATACCGGGCCCCGTCGTTTCGACTGCCTCGAGTGCCTGGAACCCAGGAAGATGATGCATCCTGGCCGGACACAACATGGGCAAACCGACAAACAGGCGGGCAGGCAGGCAAGCAAATGGTAGGCTGGTTTAGCTGCAGCCTGGCAGGCATTCGAGCAGGAA
>NW_017100195.1:1461176-1462255 GCF_001263275.1 Habropoda laboriosa | reverse complement strand
TCTCGTGCACGCGTATCTACCCCGCTTCCCTAGCTGTTTTTCTTGCTGTGAACCCTCAGAATTCTTCGGTGCACGAGAAACCCAGGAACGACGTACAGTGTAACGGTGGTTATTGTCTAAAACTTAGGTAGGCTTCGTAATAAGGAAAACTACTTGGGTAAACCGCACCGTTAACTACCCAATGACACCATTCGTTCTAGTAGAAGGCCTTACACCGGAGACGAACGAGAGCCAGTGAAACAGACCCGTTTCTGGAGATAAGGAAACGATCGTTCGAACAAGTTGATGGTAATTAATTCGATCGGCTATTTGCAATCGTCTGAAACTACGTTTCTAGGCTCGGTAAGAGAATTTCGTAACGGAGTACATATCTATGATGAAGTTTTATCGAAGGTTCAGAAGTGAAGAAATTGTCGATCTTGCAGGTGTAATGAGAAAATATTTCTCGGGAGACTTTTACTTTGATATTAACCTCATGAAATGGAAATAAGTACGGTAACGTCCCTGTAAGTACTTCCTTTCCAAAACATTATATTATATATAATTTATTTTAATTAAATATAATAAAAATTTAATTTAATCGAATATAAAAAAGTTATATTTAACATAAATTCTAAAAATACTAATCACGAAATACAGTTTCCTAAATTCACGTATCTTTCTTTGTTTCAAATAACAGAAGCGAAAAGAAAATGACCAAAGAATATTAATCCTTACGATAAGTAACTACAAAAATCAATCAGTGTGTGTGCGTGTGTGCACGTACACGAATCACGTCTTAGTAGTCAAAAGGCGATTTCGATTTTAGAGTTCAGAGGCGGAGAGGCGACCAAGTTCCCCGATAAGCGGCGCCAAGTCACGTTTGTATCAAGGTCCGCAAGCGCTCCCGAACTTTCGCGAATCGAATGTTGGTCTTGACCTCAAGATTGAAAATCTTCCGACATCGGCCTACGAGCGAAGTCGAGCGATCTCTAGCGAATGATTAAAGTCTACCAAAACTTTTTCTAAGCTTCTTCTTCTTCGACTGACTTCGCGAGGAGAATCCTCCTCGAATGTGTACCGTTTTCACGACAATTACA
>NW_017100195.1:1427642-1461075 GCF_001263275.1 Habropoda laboriosa | reverse complement strand
AGAAACTTCGAACGCATCGCCGCGTGCACGCGCAATTCGCACGCACCTCGCAATCCCAAGCGTGACAACACCGGCCTAGAAAGAGAGTAGTAAGACACCCGATGTTTACCGGTTCGCGTGGAACGCGCGAACGCGCCACTGATAAAGTAAATTTCGCGTCACCTGAGAACGAGAGACCGCCTCATACGGACACTGTGTACAAATTACACCCACGCCGTTCGTTCGTGAACAAGATGATGCATTAATCGCGACATACACGCTCCAACTACCGAAGGAGAATGTGACATAAAAATGGCCATTTTTTCTCCGACACTTCCGTTGCGACAGCTTTTGGTGTATGCTACATGTAGCAGACGGTAGATGTTTCAATCTTTCTTTTAAACCTTTCACTTTGGCGTTTCGATATTTTTGAGAAATTTTTCAATTAAAATTCGAAATTACGGTGGATGTACGCGAAGGACAAGAATCAAGGCTTAACCCTTTGCAATCGACTGAGAGGCGATATTGAATAATCGTCGCTTGATAAATGTCATCTCTATAAATTTGATTGCCATAGTGAAATAGAGAATACGTTGAATATTTAAATAAAATAGTATACTTTATTTCTGTGTTAATTTTAGAAAATTCCAAAGATCCGATTTGCAAATTTTCCTACAGCAAAATGACCTCCGAGTGTAAAGGGTTAAACTTAGGTGGAAAAAGCGCCGCGCTAGGAAATATTCGAAACGCCTATAGCAGTCAAGGACGCATCGCGGGAAAATATTCGAAACGCCTATAGCCGTCAAGGACGCAGCGCGGGAAAATTTTCGAAACGCCTATAGGCGCCTGTATTTATACTTATAAGCGAATTATAGGCGCGAACAGTGGAAGGATTAAGAGTACCTCTTAACGAACAAGAAATCTTACAAGCATTTATCCGAAATGTGGTGGGAAAGTTGTAAAAAATAAATGCAAATATGAGAAAATAAATCAATCCAAGATTTACGGCGAACGCGTTGTTCGTTGCTGTTTTTATGTAGCAACGATCTCATGGTATCTTGGATTAAGCTCGATTGCAATCTTCTATTGATTTATTACCTGCAGATTTTCTCGAGAATTACTTTGGAGATGGATCAATATCTGAAGAAACATAACGCGTACACGTGACTTTCCCATCGCGTTTCGGACAAATTCTAAGAGCATTTTTTATTCCTTAGAAGGTACTCTTAAAGGTCCTGCATGAATTTTGGAAAAAATTGCCCAAAAATGGCCATTTTTCGACATCCTTCTTTCTAGAGCTTTCACAGCATGAAAAATGGATTCTGAAACGCAGTCTTACAGAATTATCCGTGTTTATGGTTAATCTTCTCGGTGAGACAAAGAAAAGTGAAACTCTATCGATGTGAAATAATGAAAGTTTATCGTAACAACATTAACATGCAATAGAAAGAGAAACGGAAGACTTTTTACGTTATTTCGAATCGTCCAAATTAGCAGTTACTGCAGATACTTCTAAGTAATATCCTTTTCTAATTAGTTTCAAACTTCAGAGGTGTATTTTCCGTTTCCGTTAAAAACTGCAGCATTAATAAGTACGTACAAGACGGACTGCCAATAAAATACACACAAGACACTTAATGTTTTCACAAGGGCATTAAAAGCAGCGAAGACTGCCGAAGCAATAAACGAACTTTATGGAAATACGATAAACGCTAGAAAGTATCAGTGTGTCCAGCTTAACAAGCTCGTAAAAGGTGCTTTTAATTTCTCGTGTAACGATCCGAATAGAAAACTAAGGCGGGGTGTAATTCAAAAACAAATCACTGTCGTTCCGTCGTATGGTAACGGTGCGTAAGAGAACTCTGCTCTGTGTAACGAAAGTGGTGTAAAAAGATCTCCACTTTTGTAACGAGTTCATTTGTACGATATAAATTTAATGTTTACAAATAAAAATATGAAAAGTATTCTATAACAAAATGATTTCTGTCTCTCTAACTACAGTAAAGTATTTATAAGAACAGATCGATATGCGAGGTATCGATTGTTAAGTGCGCGGATGAATGATTTATGCGAGTTGACTGCAAACGTTCTAAATATTGATTTCTCGAAAGAAAGTCTGTTAGTTATGTTAAAGACACATGAAATAAAGCAAGCGTTTTTTAATTAAGATTCTTCATTTATCCGCTGCGCCCCACGCTAACAGAATGTCAGAACCTAAAATTTCTGATTTCTCAACTCCTTGCCTTATATTAGGTCACTTTATAAGTTGGTGTCGAATCTTATAATTTAAATCGATATTTTCAACAAACCTTTCAATTTGATAAAAAGAAACATTCTTTTCCCCATTTCTCCCATTAAACACGAACTTATGGAGTGACCTAACAATAACCGTAGTATAGATTACGCCAAAGATATGAAAAAAAAGAAGTATTCCGTCTGTGATAAACTTGAATTCTAACTTCAATTCGTACTCGAAGCTTACCAAACACAAATTACGTACACTATCTTAACTTCCCTTTTATTTCACCCCTTAACCTATGATCTTTTCTTTAACTATGCATCTAAGTGTGAGTGATTGTTTAAGTACTGTGTATCAGGTAACAAAAGTTTATCTGTTATAAATTAATTAAATTTAGTAATTCTCGGTGTTACAAATTCCAACGAAATTTTATTTTTGGTATATCTTAACTAGAATTTCTGTCACGAGTGTGGCTCGTTGCTATAGGTTAAGGGGTTAACACGGTATCAAAATTGTGAACAGCTAAGTTAACGTTTCAAACGCATGATCGGCAATTGTACCATATCGTGCACAGTGCTAATTCGTTGCAGAGAACACAACATTGGAAATTCCCAATTATCTCGTTCACGGCTACGCTCGCGAACTCTCCGTTTGCACACGAGCGAACAGTTCGGTGTTGTGTCGAATTCTCGGGTGTGAAAATACGGGAGCCGGAAATTCTCGCCACCTGGCGAATCAACGCTGGAAAAGATTGAAGTGAAAATGACGATCGTCGGTCACCTCTCCGCGCTCGCGGCCATGGAAATCTTCCATCGGTAATACTTGGACGACTCCTCCTCGTATAAATTGTACATCAATGTCATGAATCGCAAACAGACACACGACGATTAAAGATATCTCTATGTAGTATAGTGACCACGGTTAAGCGCAGCAGTTACTAAAAATAACGTATTTACCACACTTATTGATATCACCCCTCTTAGATGACGATTCGCCGCCGATCTCTCCCTTTCCCGCGAGAAACACAGCGTTTGCTTTATTGTTCGTACGAGACCGTGGTGCATTTTCGTGCAAACAATCCGACGAATAATTATTTCATGCAATGCACCAAAAGAGAGACAATCGAGGGATTACATCCGCTCCAAGTAATTCGAAGAATAGACACGACAGTTTGTGTATAATGAAACGATATTTTTAACGAATGTGTAAAACGCTGAACGAGTTACCGAATGTAATGAGAACGTTCTTTGTACAGCACTGTGTTTTCTACTTTTCATTAATGCTTCGGAATAAATTTTCTTTTCAAGTTCGTTATTTTCGCAGAAGAGTATTATCGGAAAGAAATATTCGGGAGATAATTGAACAGTTGTCAAAGTTCAATATTAAAAATATACTTGTAGTTTACTTAGAATTATTTATTGCCTACTTAGAGTTCAAATGTATCTAACGTTTAATAAAAAATATTCCTATACGAAATTTACTTTGATACTCCGCGAATAGTCTGACAAAGTTGAGAGAAACGTTCAGTTTAAATAACGCACGCGGATGATTTACTAGAACAATCGGTACGAACGGTGTGTAATGTCGACTGGCAGGTACTTTATATTTAGGTTTGTACACGCATGCATAATACGCAAGGTGGAATGGCGAGCGTTTCACTGAATACAGGCCAAGACAGTAGAATTACGTGCAACATGTAATTCGTGATTCGATGTATCGCGTCTTTCCTACGACGGTATCACTATTAACACCATACCACTTATCAGAGCTGCCCGAGTATACTTGGGGAAGAACAAGGGAAAAATAAATCCGCTGAAATATTAAAAACCAAAAGCGAATACCTAAATTGGATTGCTTTGAAAAAATATTCGAACGCGAATTTATATCGAAATATTTACATATATGAAATTTTTACCAGTTATTGTTACAGCTGCGAGTTATTTAAATAAGAATTGAACTATTTAATTAATTATACTATTCGTACTTTTTCAAGCATTAAAATAATTTACTCGAAATAACAATGGATCTCTTGAATAATCGATACAATTCGATTACAAAGATAATCGACAATGAAATTTCAAATAGTGAAATAAATCAGTTTATACCGGCAAGAGTAAAAATGCTCGATCAGACGTTCAGTCGAACGATGTAAATGAGCGAATCGTATTCAATTGGTAAATTCGGTTATTCGTACGGTTGCAGACGGATACGCAGATAACACGGTTTGGATAAACATTTTTGACAGAGTCTATCGAGCGTTACATAACAAATTAAGTGTCACGTAATCGCTGGTCATATATATATTGCCACGTATCAGCGGGCACGGAGGCTACGAATTTGGGACAATTTTGCTAAAAACGTTGAAAACTAAATTGTTATTTGAAACTTCAAGCTATAATGTAAAAAAATGATATGTAAAAGTTAATGCAAAGCTAATGGAGTTTCTTTTTCGGAATCAATAAAAAAAAAATGAAAACTAGATACGGTTATCTTAAGTTGGTAAATTATTAATTGAAATTACCATCAGCCAATAAAACAGTAAAAAAAATTCTAAGAACAAATGTTAAGAAAATTAGGTTTAACGTTACTTTTGCTGTTAGAAATTGTTTCTTTTAAATATAATAATGACAACTATGAAAAATCGAAGTCCATTATTAACGCATTTGTTACTCGACATTACCATAAAATCACCATTAGCCACGCAGTGTCGTTAATATGTGATTTATTCTCAGAATTGCTTAGAAACGCAACACTCTCTCACGATTCCATTGAACAATGCATTTTTTTCCCTCAACTGAAATTTCTTAACGTCGAATGAAAAATCATCGAATACGACCGGAAAACCTAACTAGACGATTTTCAATTAGGCTGCAATACATTTCTGCCGACTCTAGTCAGGGGCCAGGTGAATGAAATACGACCAACGGTGTAATTGGTTTTCCAACCTTTCGCTAATAGAGGTAATGGAAGAGCAGATAAGTAAAACACGCGAGTTCTATGACATTCATCGACGAGAAAACAATTGATAAATTACCAGATTGCGTGAAGCTAATCACAAACAACGTACAATTGATCGTGAAACGGTTATCTGATTCTGTACTGCACAGCAATTGTTGTTAATCATGAGAACACTAAAAATTTCAACGACTACAAAATGTCGTTTATAGTTACATATTGAAGAAAAAATGATTTGTGATCGTAGGAACGCGCTGTACATATCGAGACGTGTAATTAATCCTCGAAGAAAACAAAAAGCAATTTTGTAATACTTTCCATTTTACATTTTATTATACAAACATTTACGCTATCTTTTTTAGCTTCGTTTACTTTTTCAATAGGCGCTGCACAAGTTCCTCGAAGTAACTTTCATCGTTCCAAGTATTCCACGATTATTTCATACTAATCAAAGTTTACACTTTGCTCGTCGTTTATTGCCGAATTGAACGACAGTCTCGTTGATACCGTACAATTACACAGTAAAATTAGTAATAATTATATGGTCGAATCTTCTTCATTCGTATACTTATATTAAAGAGATGCAAGTCCCTCGCGTCACTTAAACAGGAAATTATATTTTACCCCGACATACTTGCTTCAGTGATTCCCGGCTATTTAAACATCCTTCGCTCATTTTTAATGAACATTACATACTTTTACAATCTAAGCGCTTTTGATTAACAGCCCCTATAATTAACCGTCTAGTTTCTAGCTTAATTAGAATCCTTTTCCATAAAACCTCCCTAGAAATTAAAACATCAAACGCAGACGTATCGTATTGAACATAAACAGCGATATGAATTTAGAAGGAACGAAATGAATCATCGTTACGATCCGATGCACAAATTATTTCATGTACCTAGGTACGTTACATGCGTCAAGTAAAACAACAAAATGAAAGAAAATATGAAAAGTTGCATCCTCTACCTCGGACAATTACAGATGTCTCATAAATTTGAAGGAGTTATCAGCCAGAGACAGAAGAAAATCAAATAAAATACTGCTAGACGGTATTCCTTTGCGTATCAACAATATCGTACGATTTGTCCAATCGAAACGCCACTTGCTATACAGATAGATCAAGAGACGATCGAATTGTATAGTCGATGGAATAGATGTAGCGAGGTGTTGAAGTCAGTCAGATATCGATGTATAGTCGATGGAATAGATGTAGTGAAGTCTTAAAATCAGTCAGACATCGATGTACAGTCAATGGAAAAGATACAGCGAGGTCGTGAATTAAAGAATTACGCAGAGTCAGGTGTTACGTTTTTCGATTAGGACCGAATCAAAGTTAAAGCACATACAGCCCTGAACGAGACTTCGAGCCCTAATCTTCTCGAATTTCTCTCTATTCACTTGATATACTCGAACATGTAAATTTTCACGCCTGAAATCGCTATATTTCTTCCACCGACTATACATACCTCGCAACTCATAAGGAAACTTCAGCATTGTATGCTGAAAATATTGTTGTAACGAACCTTAATAGACGTATCAGGTAGTTTTCCTTTTTTTCGATTCTTCAGGATGAAAACATCCTTTACATATATTAGACGACGCATCGTTCGAGGTATAGTCGGTGGAAGCGACATAACGAGGTTGTAAAATGAGTCAGGCGTCGAAGTACATGCGATCCGAGTGCAAAACACCAATTCGAGGGAGGTAAAGACTCGGAATTGCATCTTCTGTTGCAATATATTTAAAAAACATTTGTATGCATCTTAATCGTTAACAGCTGTAGGTTAATTTACACCAATACGGACATTACTATTGGGTAGAAGGCTTAATATAGTGTATATATTAAATGAAAGATTATAAGCATAAATTTTAGATATCAATTCAGAAATAGCGGACGGCACTGGGTGGAGCTACATCAATCGATGTCACCGTTTAATGCTTTAACTTACGACCTCGTTATATCGCTTCCACCAACTATACGATCTCTAACATTTTCAGAAAATGGTGTAATAAAATGATTTAAAAATACTTTCCCTGTCTATTCCGTTTATAAATAACTTTTACTCGAAATATTATTACAAATAAGAAGGAAAATGTAACTATGTATATAAAACGAGTTATGTTTATTCCTTAACGATTCTTGTATACCTGAAAAATCACGTAACACTTAATGCTTTAATTTACGACCTCGCTACATCGCTTACCACAAACTACACCGGTATCGACGTGTGCCGTGTGACTTCTATAAAACGAACCAAGTTAATTAATGGTCGAAGTGAAAGTCTCGAGCGTTTTGTGGCTGTATAATCGCGAATCAGGCGAAATGAATGCACACACGACCGATAATTCGTTCCGTTTACCAGTAATCTATCTCCAGTCTGAGAATCTCAGCGAGAAACCGCGCGTACAACCGTAAGCATGTGAAATACGACGGGCAACCCTACTCGACATTTGCAAACTGGTCGTTTGGCGTTTTACTATCGCAGACACGCCACAAAGGGCTGGAACGCAATTCACAGGGGTGGATGTATCGAGAAACAACGACGCACGTTAAAATATCGATTGTCTTCGAAAAACAGGACGACGCTTCTCGACCCTTTATCCTCCGAGTTAACTTCTCAAGAGGCTCCTGCTAATCTTGTTTAGCACAAGCTTTATATATCCTTGAATGCAGCATACGATTGGCAAACTTACGGGGAAGTTATCGTAGAAATTTATCCGAAATTATCTACCGTATAGGTAAATTTTGCGCGTTCTCAAATTTTAATCACTTTCTTTGATATGATATTCAAATTTATCGTAATACTACATCACACTGTTTGCAAACTTGTAAATCAGTGAACACGAACTGTTGGCATCCCATTGATACATTTCAATATATTATCACGACTCACGAACAAAGAGATCAGAAGTTTGGGCTGGTTTCTAAAACACACAAAAACTACACAAATCTATCGACTGTACCATTGAGATTCTAGTCTGATTGTACAACATAATATGCAAATTACTTAAATGTACTCGGCACCTTTTTTCCGTTCGTTTCATTTCATCCTCAGAAACAGGTTTACTTGTAAAATACTGTTGCGAAGGTAATAAATCCAACATGCATCGAACAATTATTAATATTTTGTCGTATTCACTGTAACACAACTTTGCATAAATTTTATGGGTGAAACAGAATATCCCGATAAATCAGAAAATGACGTGTCCGATAATAAATTCCGAATGATACTGGATATTATCATTACTATACATTCAGACTGGACCTCTGCGCGGTGGCCACGCGATTTTAATACCTCCGTTTATATAACGGCAACGAACGTTTAAACCATAAAATACAGATCTCACCCTCAATATCTGCAAACTGGTCGACGTTTCCTTGCAGAACGTTCTCAGCTAGGGGATGAAGAACAAACGCGCCCCTTTCTGCAGAGACACTATTCTTTCAAATCTGCGCACTTACTGTGATTGAATTCAAATAGCGATGCAACGATGTTTCTAGAAGCCTCTTTCAGCTTCCTGTTCCTTTCTTTTCAACCGTTTACCGCCAACGTAATTCAAGGATGAAGTATAAACCGATAAGACTGGTTAGTAAAACGGAATTCAGCTCTTCCCTGTATTTTCTTCCCACGTAGGGATTTCATGAAAACGCAAACATGTCGGTGACGAAGAAGAGCAAACAAAAGCAAGAAAAATACTTCGCCATTCGTGTTCACTTTCAACGACCGAGTACTTTCTTTATCTGCGCGAGATAACTCGCGACTCGTTCATTATTCCTGATATTTCGCCAGAAATAGTTTGTTGCAAAAGTAATCTAGCAAGTGGGAACAAACTGGATTCACGCTGTTTTATTACGATATACGCTCTTTCAGCGTATATAATACACGAGTATAAAAATAATAATATATCGTTATTACAGAACAATTATAACATAAACTTCATCCGTCTAAAGCAGTGGTCGCCAAAACTGATTTCGTCACTGAACCTTCATACCGTTTTCCAAAAAATCACCGAACCTATTTTACAAACAACCTAATTTCAATGAGACACTAAACGAAATTAAAATAAAATAACACCTTACCACTTTGAACTCACTTCGGGAAACACTGATCTGAACAGTTATTTACCAACATGGAAACTTACCTACAGACAATAGAAAAACAGCTCGTGCATTCGAAGTTATTGCTAGAAGTTCAACTTTGCGCCTCGCGTCAAAGTTCAACGACAAACCAAAGATAGAATACACATAACTAATCAACCACTACCGTAAAGACTCTGAACAGCACTAAACCACGACATTAATGAAAAAGAACAAAAAAAACACACACACACACAATTTAATCAGAAATTAATCGAACATCCGAAAGCAACAAGTTGTGACCGCAGCTTAACAATACCGTCCGATAAAGAGAGTGGGGAAAAAAGTGTACCTGCTTTTCCAGACTTCACAAAGACGAACCGGTGATTATCGATGCGAGCCAAGGAGAAAACGAGTACACGAACGCGACATTTCCGACGATCTGTTTGCACTTATGCCACGAGAACCGAACTACCGCGCGGTCCAATGTCGACTTGGAATACGTGTTACATGGTCGAACAATGTCCCCTACGTATTATTGCGACGAAGAATCGACAAACTGTCCGGTTTTACTCCCATCGACAATTGCAGCAACCAGCGGTGAAGATACGACGCGATGCACTTTGCTTTCTTTTGCTCACAACTTCCCTTTCCTTTGTGTATGCACCTACAAAGTGACCCCGTTGACTTTTCCACCCTATCTGCGCCGCTTTTCTTCCCGTTCCCCCTCATCTTCGTCACCATCATCATCTTCTACTTCCCTTTCCTTTGTGTATGCACCTACAAAGTGACCCCGTTGACTTTTCCACCCTATCTGCGTCGCTTTTCTTCCCGTTCCCCCTCATCTTCGTCACCATCATCATCTTCTTCTTCTTCTTCTTCTTCTTCATCATCTTCCACGAATTGATAAGAGATGCATCAAGGCGCGAAGACCGAGCCCCGTTCGACTTGTTGCTATTCGATCACCTCCTTCTATAATCACTATGTCACTGCCATTGTCTCCGATGTCATTATGGAGAATCTCTATACTGGTACCAGCGAGGGAGAGAGTGAGAGGCGCCTTTAAACGCGTGCATCAACCAACACCGATAACTGTTTCTCGTTATCGTTCGCTTCACGGCCAAACCAACCAGCCACACGCTTCTTCATGGTCCCCTTTCGTCGTAATCGTAAATGCAACGCGATCCCTAATTATTGCTGGCACCAGATAAACTCAGGCTTCGACCACCACACGTCATCCTGCGGTTCTCTGTTCCCTTGCTGCTTTTGTTGTTCGCCCATTCGCTGCCGTTGACGTGTTCACTTATCGCCTGGACGAGTCAGCAAGAGGGCTCAAATTCGAGTCACTCTCGTGGCGTTTCTTGTCACGATCCTCCTCCTCCCCGATCCTCTTCAATAAACTCTTCGAGTAGCTAAACTGTCTTTCTACGTAATGACACAGGGAGTCTGGAGAAACTGTTGGAAATGTTAACAGGTAGCGTGGATCTTTGGAGGTTTAGTTGTGTGAAAATTAAGAGGTTAATGGAGACGTCATCTTTAAGCGATTTTCAGGGTAGAAAATTATTAGGTAATTATAAGCCAAGAGATTTGAAATTTTTCAAAAAAGTTTCGTCACGTTTCAGGATGACACTGTGTAATTTTTCTGTAATTATCTTAATTATTGTTTAAGTTGTCACATACTTCCCGCAGGTTGCCATTCTGAATGGCTGCCGCGATTCACGTTGTCGTGTTCATTTGAAACAGAAAACTCAAAGGTAAACTTAATCCATATATGAGTGTTAGTTACAAAGTGATATCTATTTTATACGTGTGTGCAATTTGGGAGAGATTGGTTGATTCGTTATTGAGAAATCGTAGCAGCCATCGTTTAAAGGTGTGCATCAGATACGTCATTTTCTTCAAATCATTACAACTTTGTCATTTCGTGAATTTCAGGCCTAGAATTTTAGCAGCACATCGTCAACATGTTATACTTTGAAAAAATGTAATGAACGATTTTTTCACCCCCTTAACCCTAGTACATACATTCTTTCGTTCGACTATACTCTTAAGGTATCTGGGTCAAAAAAGACCCAGAGACCTCGTGTAACAATTTTTATTGCCAGCACGCCATGTGAACCTAGACAATGAACTTTTGATATAACGTTAAGGGAACGTAAACTTAACAACAGCAAAAGTTCCGGAAAAAAGAAGACTATGGGTCAAAAAAGACCCGAAGGGTCGATGTCGAAAATTGATCGTCGAAAGACGTGTTATGTATAAATAGCATTTGATATTAATACCATACGAGTATTGATGAAAATGAACATTTTGTATATATGGATAAGTGTTACAAGGTAAGTAACAAATGAGAAAGAACGACTAAATTATATCGAAAGGGCAACTTGAAATTATTCATCCATCTTTCTCATTGTTCCCATTGATTTATCTTACAAGTCCATTTAAACTAACTTTTATCCTTCTGTATTATTTCAGATAATCGATACTCTATACTGAATACACCAGCAATTTATTGCGACATATTTTACGAATTCCTCGGCCTTTCCAGTATGGAATTTCTCAATTGAAATTGTTCCATGTATGCGTCACTGGAAACTGAGAAACGACGAAATGTCGACCGAATTTTAGCTTCGACGAAAGTATCGAGATGTAAATAAAGAACGACAGCGCTTCTTACAAAAATTACCGAAACTATTTTTCTCCCTCGTTTATAATTACTCCGTGTACTCTGGTGTTAATAAATCAATGCCACGTAAAATCTCGTTACTTACACAGAAAACATGTTTTCGGCTTGAAATTGCGCCGTTTTCACCGTATCACTGAAATAATTACGTATCCTGTATACAATAATAAACTTTCGGAAGCTTATCAATGGCTGTAGCGTCAATGGTAGTACAAACGTACTTAGAAAATACATTTTTCACAAAAATATACTTTCCCATTAATTTTTTTTATTATTCCCTTTGCTTATATTCCTCCAAATTGTACACCTTTTCTACTTTGCCGGTTTTCACCTTTTCCACGCCACATTCGTATCTAATTATCTCTTCTACGCGTTAAAAGAGGGAAACGAAAGTATCACTCGACCGATATTTCCAAAGCCTTTCGTTCGTAATTGAGAACCCGTACGACGGTTCACGCTATAAAACAGCCGAAACCAGATGGGACGAATAAATAAACGGTTTGCATACAATAGGAGAATTGCATTTCTTAAACTCTTGCGGTGCTCAGTTAAGAATAGGCATTTTCAGCTATTTTAAGACCGATACAATGACAATACAATGCGGTGGAAGATAACGTGATTGCTGTGATTGTCAGCAGGTAACGTGTCCGAGGAAATCAAATGGTAATTGGCGCGTATTAACATTTCAATGTAGAGAATTATTTTACCAACAAGCTCTGATAAAACAGCGTATTTGCACATAGATGTAACAATAACAATAAAATCATACAGCAAGCGAGAATTTGCAGCAATTAGCAGAGTAGGCTTAGTAGAATCTTAGAAATTCTTCCAATACCAAAATGCTTACAGAATAATTCACAAAGAAAAAGAGAAAAAAATATTAAGACAATGGTAATCAGAAATTTTCAAAAGCTAACCTAAAATTACTAAATTAAAGAAACATATTGGTACCCTTCTATGAAAAACTTCATAAACAATGTTACCCAACAGCACAGAGGAAAGAAGAAGAAAATGTCCAGATAAAAATTTCTCCAATCTGTAACGGCGCTAAGCATAAGAACTTCGTCTAATTTTCACCATCGACAATTTCACACAAAGATCATTTAATCCAAGTGTACGTAAGTTCGATCTAAAAGTCGGGAACGTTATGCAATGAATTTCCAACTGGAATGAAATTACGTTAACGTGTCTCGAAAAGTGATTCAACTAATTTCATAAGAAACCGACTTTCTTCTGCTATTTTCTCGCTTTTTCCCCGAAGATGTTTTTCCCGCGTCGACCAGCCTTGAAGCCAATACATGCATTATAAGCGAGGCAAAACCTTAACGGTACATAATTCCAACGGCGATTCACTACGAACGTCACGCGTTTTCGCCTCTTTTCCCCCTTCACACCGCCTTGTCCCTTCCCTTCTTCACTGTTTTCCTCGCTATTTTTCTGTCGGTATCCTACGCGAAAGAAAGGAAAGCGATGCGCAACCGCGCAGGTTTTTCAGGCCGGTCAGACCTGTTGACGATAAAAACGTGGAAACTGAATCGCACGTACATAGGTCGCTTTACAACTACATTGTCAAGTCGCGCAGCACACCGCGTGTATCCGCGACCTGATTTTTGATACGATCTGTAGCATTAATTACCATTCGCAGATGCCCCGTGGCAGATAAGAGATATCTGATTAGTTACGAGCGAACGACAGTCGCTATCTAGTTGAAAATGACAAAAAGAGCAGATATCTCGAGAGGCGGTAAGCGTGTACCTTGTATGTTAAGTACGCCGCGTGTGATACAATTTGTCTTGCAGCTTAGCCGGCGGGACGCAACATTCAAATGAACTGAAAATTATTAACGACGTGAATTTATTTCGGATAAATATGACGGTTCTCTCTGTGTTCGCATATTTTCGTCTAGACACTTGTGTGGTAATATAAACAGAGGACTAAATTTTTAGAAACGCGTTCCCCCTTTTCGCTGCGACACGTTTCGGGATAAAAAAAAAAAGTGCACGCTGTGTATTTGAACGAAAGACAGTTATTATTCAATCAAAATCAAAATCAAATGTTACTACCTGGCTGAAAAATCGACAGCGATATTTCATTTGCGAAGTGGGAAAATCAATAGATAAATTGTGAGTATTAGACGGGAGTATGTGTACGCTCTTCGTAAATAAGTGACCACTTTTACGCGGCTCGTATAAAGGAAGGGTTAATGTGACTCTAATACGTTCTTTATCTTTAGAAATCGTTATACAGGGTGGGCCATGTAAAACAGGCCAGCTGATAATTTAAATAGTTTCGAAGGGTGAATAAGATGGAAAAGAAATTTTTTTACAAATGCCATTTTTTCTGTTTTTTTTGCTTTTTCAACGTCACCTGTGTTTCTTTGCATAAACCGTATGTGTGGTAAACACTGATGTGCATTTAAACATGTATAACGATATGACCTTAAAATGATCTCGGACTCTAAAATTTTTAACCAAACGTGAATATTTCTCTCGCCTTATTCACCCTTTGAAATTATTTAAATTACGCATAAATATTGTCTGGCACAACCATAGCTAGAGCCGATAATTAAGTAGCCTGTTTTGCCTGGCCCATCCTGTATGTTTCACTGAATTTATGTCACGCAAATAGCATTCGTCGCTTAAAAATTTTACATTCAAGCCAAAGTCGAAGATAGGCAAGAGGGCCAGCTACTGCCTTTCTTCGTTCATTTATCAATTACTTGTCCCCATGGGAAACATGTTCCACATCTCCTTGTTTCTCACCGAAAAAACGAAGATCAAAGAAAGAAGTTGTTTCATATTTCGTAATATCACGACGATATTTCAAAACAGAATCATGCGAACGCGTCAACCGTTACCGAGAATTACTTAAAATAAACAATACTTATAAACGCGATGCGTGGTATTTATACAAATACTATTTATAGTTTATCAACTACTTTATGCATAATTCCTCGCTAATGTATCGCACAATTACACGGTTATTTTATATTCGCAATAACAAATGTGTATACTTCATTCGATGCTTTAAATTTCATTTCAAATTCACCCGGAGAAGGAGGTAAAAATGTTTATGCCAGCATACATTTGCTTCGAACACGTTCGTAACACCTACCGTCTAATTGTACCACGTTAAAAATGGAAAAGAACATTTAACGTATCGTAATGTAAGATTTTATTACGAAACTTGTCCTCGTAAAAGCTAACCTTTACGAATAAAAATGTAGACGCGTAACTTCCTTTCGGCTTTCCACGCGTTTCATCGGCATCATCGCGCTTATAAAAATTGTGTTTATAAGTGCTGCGAGCGAAGAAACGGGAAAAAATGGAAAAAGAACGGAGCAAAACTTTTATCCATGCGCCATACTTTTACAAGCGATACACGAGCAATACGAGAGACATATAAAGAGATGATGCACTTATGCGCAAAGACAACTTGGTATCCAGCGTCACTTTCATTTCGTTTTGCCGTGTACGAACTCATAATGAGTCAACGTTTAATTCTTGGCACTACGTTCGCTCCGTCGACAGAGAGTAACAATTATTACTTTGTTCGTTTTCTTCTTCTTACGCAACCCCTTTTACCCTATTTCTGTCGCGAAAATTCAAAATAGAAATGATTATCGTGCGTAAAATAATTTCAGGCAATCTGAATTATTGTAGAATCTACAATTAAAAGATGCAAACGTTGATCCACTGAGAAATCTCCTGGGCTAAAATGTCCCATTTGTCAATTTTTTCTTAACTCTTTAGGCCGTTTTAAAATATTTCAAGTTCCACATAATTTTCACCTCTCAGGAGAAGTTACACGCAGTTTAATTCATTTTTCCTAATTATCTTCCAGACGGTTGAAAATTGAAAAACCTGGTTTTTCTCGTCAGATTAACTGAGTTAACGATGAAGCATCCTTAAGTGACAATCAACGATACTGACGAGAGTTGTGGAAAAAATATTTGACACGTATTTTCTCTTATCGCCAATCGTCCACGTTGGAGAGGTGAAAATCGCGCACAAAGGTTTTTATTTTTTATTTTTCAAATTTGTTGTTGAAAAATACAAAATTCGTCAATTTACTCTATTCCACTATCTTCAATAGTTCTCGAGATATCAAACTAATTATATTTACTATTTCCAAATTTGAAGACGATCTTCACCGCTCCTTCACAATGGACAATTACCAAAATATACATATCGAATATTTTTTTCGAGAACTGCTATATACCAGAGTTTCATCAAAATCGATTATTATCACTTCTATTCAAGTTCACAATCCCCATACTTCGTTTACTCGAATTTTATTTACCCTCAGACAACGGATGGCGGGTCAAATATGACCCAATACTAAAATTCCTTTCGTACGCAAGCGAAACTATCCAAATATATTACGACTAAAATAACAAACATATTGATAATATAAGGTGAGGAGAATGTCGGTTAAAACAAAAGCCATCTGAAAGCCGGGTCAGTGGTGACCCGGCATCCGCCGTTCGAAGGTTAACGACGCACATAAGCAATTTCACATGCTAAGATGTTCGAGGCGTATACAAATTAACCATTGTGCAGGCAACCCATTTCTATATTTTCCTTGGACAATTTTTTCTGTTGTTGTGAAAGTATCGTAAAATCGCTCTGGATCCCCATTCTTTCATACGTTTACAAAATAAAAATTTATGCAAACACAATTTTCAAAATACTACAGCCTGAAAAACCACGATCATTTCGATTGTCTAGACAAGGGTTAACAGGGTTAAAGATTCTTAACAAAATTGTCTGATGAGATGACGCGTATCAAAGGCGCAGGTAAATTTCGTGTCTAATCCGGTCGCACGCACAGCTTCTCTAACGAGCACCATATACGGGCAATTCGACTAGCACAGAAGCTTCACCAGCCGCAGGAAAGTGACACGAATTAATTCCGAACGCGCAACGCAAACCGAAGAGAGTCGCGGCGCCGTGGCGCGGCGGCTATCCTAAGCCAACACAGTAGTAGTTGCGTGAGCAAAAAGTGGAAAGGCATAAAACGGAAATATGGCAGAGCAAATTTTCCCGACCGTTGGAACGCGCGGTGTAATTATTTTTCAATGCCACACGTCCTGTTAATGGGCCATTCCATCGTGCAGGTTACACTTGTTATACAACAATAAAAGCAATAATAAGGTTACCTAAATTATTCCACTTTCACCTGGCGCGCGCGTGCGCGACGACGTCGACCGCGATATATACACAAGTTCGTGTGCCACTGTTACAAACTCCGACGATCCGCCTTACAGTCATCCTCAAGACCCACTCTGCCTTTCTCTTTCTTTCTTTCCTTAACGTCAGATTAATTATCGACATTTGTATCGTCAGAGAACAATAATTCCAAGATTCACGTGTCCCCGCTTTTGTCCCGTTTGAAATAATCGAAATTCCCGCGCGTAAAACGACCAGAGAAGTACCGTAAATGAGAGACCACTCTCATACGAGACTGTTGCGTAGCCGTGGGTAGAGATGGAAGAACGATTCTTGTCGATTTTCGCGATCGAACGCGAAGAATAAATCAATCTCCGGGGGAAAATGAAAGATTCACGCGCAGAAGCGACTGACCTCTATTTCTAAAAATTTCGAATATTTTTAAAAGAGGCTGGAGCTCTCTCACGACGAACGAAATAATAAATTCACGTTTTACGAGAGACCGCTGCTAGTGGAAGGCTTGCTGTGTGTGATCGTTTGAAGTCTCTCTCTCGATACGCTTCCAACGGATTACGTTACTTTTTGTTACAACGCATGTCAGTTTTTTGTTACAACGCATGTCGGTTATTTATTACGCGATTGTATCGTGTATTGTTAGAAAGCCGATGTTTTCAAGATTTAACGATTCCGAGTAATTGTAGAACTATCGAAGTTCGGAAAACTAGGGGAATACTATTCGGAGAAAATTAACAGAATGTGATTTATATCGCTGTTACGATCAAATTTACGAAGGTATATTCTGACATTTAAAAGCTGTTTCATTTGTCTCGGAAAAATTCACCAAGAGGAAAAAAGCACTTAGCAACAATAAAAATGAGGAAAGTGATAAATGAATTCTTTACACAGCTAATTCCACGTATGAAGAAAACAATTTTTGAATATACCACATAGCGGATTTAAAAAATTAAGTAAAATCGATATGGTGTATTAATATTATACCAAGTTTCGTACCGAAAATTGCCGTAGGGATGTCTGCGTTTAACGAAGAGCGATAAAATGACGATCACGTTAATTTTCCCAAGGGGTTTTATAGAAATTTTCAGACCTGTCCAACTCGAAACACGACTACCGTGCTACAGAATTATACGTTGGAGTTCTCTCGTGGCTCGACTATCTCAGGCTTTTCCATATGATATTACTATTTTCAGAAGCAAGGAAGATTACAAATTAGATCGCCGTGTACGTCGGTCCTCGATCCTAAAGCCCTAAATCCATCCTAAATGATTCATATCCAACGTGCATAAATCACCTCTAATTTTAGATCAAATCATTTCGTTCAAAAACCTATGTTCTTCAGATATGCATACCTCTACCGGTAAATTCCATAAATTTTATTGTGATTTGTAATTCTATTTTTTTCCTTTTAACGTTGAGGCTAGTAATAATTGGAATATTATTCGTATAAACAATTCTACTGTAAGAGTCATGATAACAAATATGTTTGAAGAATTTCAACATATTAATAAATTATGTAACACATTACTATGCGACAGTAGAATAAAAATACGTTGCAGTGTAAACGTAGGGATAAATAAGCAACTTAGTGATAATAAATTCTTTGTAAGTATATTAAAACATAATAGTGAACAGTATATTCTAATATATTCACCATATATTACATTGTACTACATTATCTAGTATAACCTATATATCGGTATACTCTAATTTTCACTATATACATTTAGTTCATTCACCAACATTATTCAAAATTTAATTATCAATCCATTAGGAAGTGTAGAAATCTATACAGAGAATGTTCTATTTTCCGACAAGCGAAAATTTTTTGGTCAAGATTCAATCTTCTGCGCAGCTCTACATCTCTACAATCAACAGCGCAAAGTATCAAAGTTTCCTTCACAGTACGTGCCCATGGTAGAGCTAAAGTCCCTAGGATTTGTGGTTCTCCATGCCGTAAAATGATAAATCTTTTTTTAGTTCGCGAATCAAAGTCGCGTTCGTCCAATTTGACGGTTAAACACGCTCGAACGATTTGTATCACAATAAAATGCATTTGCGATTTGTTTTTGGTATATAAAGAAGCTCGCAACGTCAATACTGCGCATGACAAGATTAATGCGATTACTCGTTCAGGTAACAGTGACACGGTGTGAACTGCCCTTGAGTGGCTGCAACATTGGCAACGCCGCAATTCCGTGTCACACTCTACCGACAACGGCGACGATTTGAGAGTTTTCCACGTGAAGAAACTCGCATAATCTCGTAACTTCTGTCTACAACGGTGTGGTACATCATGTACCGCCGGTGTCTGCATATGAATAAGTAAACATTCAGACCAATTAACGAAGCAATTCAATGAAACCAACCGAAAAGAAGAAAAAAAAAACTAAAAACGCGAAGTCGGACTTTCCACGGCGAAGTTTAAACCGATGTTTTCACTTCGGTAACCCAGATTAGAAATTTCTAATGAAAGTTCTGATAAGATCACTTTATCAAGCCAACACATTTCTGAACAAAATGAAGCAATTACACGTCCAGGCAACGGTACATGCTACTTTACTTTCATCAATATTGTTACTACACTGAATGGAAAACAGTGTATTATCTCCCAACAGTATCGAACTATTTCCATATCTATTTCGAATCACACGTCAAATAAAACATACTTTCCTTTATACTCAAAATTGTATCTTTTTAGTTATTTATAATTGTTGAAACTTTGTGTTTTATCAAGATTTTTCCCACTCGTTAGTACTAATGCATTAAACACAAATTAGAGGAACGATAAAAAATGTAAAAAATGTGCGTAAAATTAGATTCAAATACGAATGAAAATAGTACAAATGTTCATATCTACTATAGCCTTTAACCAAGTATTGTATATGTGGCCTTCTGAGTTGAATATCACAACTACGATTAATCATACACTTTCATTGATCATCTTTACGCAAGATCGACGTTTTAAAATAAAGCGGACGTACTTTGAATCATTAATTGAGATAAACTATTAAGAAATTTATTTTAGAAATGAAGTTACGTTATGTTCTAATAACAACTTCCACTCTCACGTTCTAATGCTTTATTCGCACTTTTTACTGACAAACGTTCAACGAAGATAAATCACACTGCAACATATTATTTGTGTATAATTGCCCAATTTGCATTTTTCACTAGTGGTTTTTGATGATAAGTTGAATTACATTATAACACGTTGTTTCATGTAATTAACAAGTAATATGTACTAATTAATACCTCGAAACGATAGGTATCGCAAAACGCATCAATTTAAACATAGAATTATATACACAGATTATTAGAATACACCAAGTTTCCGAATAAACGGGTAAATAAACCCCGATCGAAACAAGTTTGCCGCCGAAAGAGTTCACCTTTCACCACCCATGCGCTTCTCTTGCAAAACGTGCCGTAAATTCGTAATCCAGGAGGACTCCAAGAAATAAACAGGCACTGTTCGTGATAACGGTGCGTTCCGAATACCGGCCGTGAGTTTTGAAACGAAATTACGTAAAAATATTCGAAGTACCGAAGTCGAGGTCAACGGTGCCCTCGCAGGTCTAAATTAATTAGTATAGCGTTATCGTCGAGAAAACGGTACCTGCCATTTATACAAATTATACGTAGTGTAAAGTGTCTTTCCTCTGGGAATGATTACTAATTCATTATGCGTTATGCAACAAATGATTGCGTGTACTAATGATGCGTTGTGTAAGTTTACACACAATAAATATATACAGGATACGTAACGGTGCATTTTACGCCGCGCTATTTTTGCCTTCTACTTAGAAAAATGTACACTGCAAGATCTTTCTTTTCCTCTCTTAACACGTTCGACAATATTCTTCGTAATAAGCGAAGAAAATAATCGAACAAGATCGACCGAGAACGTTCAAAAAATTTGCCTACGTAACAGAGTTTCACGACGGACAAAATTTGTATTTTCAAAAAACGTAAAAATCTATGCTGGAACAAGGAAGTACGCGTTATAGATAATCAAAACCAATGCGTCTAAACGAATCCGATAAAAGAAAACGTAGGAACCGGATTGAAACAAAGGAATTACATCATCGGCGCACGCACGGGACACAACAACGTGCTTCGTCCAGCAAGAAAGTGAAAGAAAAAAGAGATTCGACACTGTGATCGAAAATTAAAGATATTTTCACGAAAGGAAATGCGGTCAGGGCGTGAGTCAGGCAAGGCAAGGAAAGAAAGCCAAGGCAACGCTATTTTTCCCGTAGAAACGAACGGATGGTCTGATGTACGAACGAATCAACGAATGAACAAACGGACGGACGGACGAACAGACAGACAGACAGCAAGCAAGCAAGCGGACGAACGAAGTCGGCCGGTCGAGCAGCCGGCCGGCTCCACAGCAATAACTTGGCAACATCGCATCGTACACCGGAGGATCTATATCCCGAGCTGGTGCGGAGTGGCGTGGCGCGGCACGGTTCGGCGCGGCTCGGTTCGGCTCGGCCCTCGCCGAGTGCTCAGCACCGACCACGTGACTTACTGCACGTTATTCGCTATTCGGCAGACATCGGGCAGCAGCAGATTTCGTCTGCTTTTTTCTGCCTTTTCTCGGCCTTTTTGCACTTCCTTCGGGAGGCCTCTCTCTCTCTCTCTCTCTCGGTTTTACGCTATCACCACTTTGTACCTGGGAATCTAACCTTATCGATCGTCACCTCGATCGATTCCTTTAGAGAGGCACACTCGATATTTCCGCGTTCCTCCGCGCTTCGTCGAAGAGTTACATCGCGCCGGACGGAACGCACGGACAATGATCGTGACATGAGGGCCACGGAACAATGACGCGATTAACGATCGTTCTATTCTAACTCCGCGAGTTTAACACGCTTCTATACCGTAGACACGATCGCGCTGCTGATGGACGACGTAGATTTAATTACTCAGCCCGTTCATGTAGAGTGTAATGTCTCGCGATGGATACACCGTCGCCAATGATGAATCAGTTATATAGTTACGAGCTGCACGGGCCTCTGCACGCCCACGCCAGACTGAGACAAGTTTCTATTTCGCTACATGTGCCTCGCACGCGACTCTCTCGTCCCGCAATCAGTTCAGCCCCGTCGGACGACAACGTGCCGCGCGCTTGTCGCGTTCTATCTTGTTTCGCGTGCCTCTACAATTTCCTCAACGACGACCTGTGGATACGTCTTGTTTTTCGATACGCTATTGCATCTCGTTTAATACGAGAGAATTGATACGTAGGAGACACGCGAGTGAGGTTACCTGCCGTGTGGTTTATCCTTCGTTCGGCGAGCCTGAAAGCGAGTCAAGGAATTCGTTCTGGAGGCTGTTATTTTCGAATGTACCGTGTACTACCTACAGCGTATCACGGAGAACAGTTTCTAAGGTCTTATTTGCGAGCTAATAAAACATATCGTCGTAGGAACGATTACGAGCTACGTAGAAACACACACATTTACTTCAAATTCTGTCTTTATTCGATACGAATGTGACGTTAACGTCTACGTTGTCGCAGAACTGTCTAAAATATTAAAAAAAAAAAAAACAAAGAAAAACCCGGCGCACCTTATGGAAATTGTATTTTGTATCGCGAAACGATAGATATTGTTAAGAAGCAACTTGATAACTACTCCCGTTTTATTCATTCCGGCCTCGCTGGCTGGCTGGCAAGACCAGAGAGGAGGGCTCGTTCTACATTTTAATGACGGAAAAATTCATCTCTTACGGCCGTTTCATTGTACCAGCCTCGAACCGAAGAGTTGTTTGCGAACGTGAATCCCAAGTAAATTCAATAGAATAAAGGGTACTCGTGCTTATTCACCGAATCAGCTATACAAAGTTATCGCAATTTTACGCAGGAAAAAGAGGAAAACTTGTTTTCACCGGCTTACCGATGCTCGCGAACCGAGATTACGAATCTTTCTCTCTACGACATAATAGAATAGCCTCGATGCTCTGTTACGTGAGAACACACATTCAAGTTTCGTGTCATCTGTTTCGAATTAAGTCCATCGGTTGTGTTATGCAAGTACGCGTACTGTGTATCGATTGCCAGTACAAAGCAAGGGAATATGTATCATTACGCAACTTCTTATCGAAGAAGTTGTCTAATAGTGTCTAAAAATGTTACTATCGTTTCCACACCATACGATAGCCACACACCCCACTCTCTCTCTCTACCCTAACTAGAGAGCTCGTTGACGAGAATGTCAGCTTTGTATAATTATTCGCTTCTGCGTTATTTTTCCTCTAACCGGGAAAATCACTCACAGTTCAAATTGGTTAACAACCACTTTTTGAATTTTTCAAAATTTTAGTGCCAAACCACTTGATCGACGCTTATCATTTTATATTCGAAATAAATTCCCCTAGTAACTGCGCTTAACACCGCTAAATGACAAAAATTTTGTATAGCCGTTGAATAATAAATAATTGATTTCGTTGTATCGAATCAAAAAATACTTATCAAAGCCTCTGCTATATATTGTACAATTGTTCGTTAAGTCAAATAATCTGCAACACTTTTTCATTTGGGTCATCGAAGACCCGGGCCTGGCTGCCCATGAAAGGTTAATAATTATTGTAAAATGCAAATTTTGACGAATTCCACAATCAAATCTACCAACTTTCTAACCCGCGATAATAATAACAAAATGTCGTTGAAAATAATCCTGGGCTATAAAAAAAAAAAATGGTCTTATATGAAGGCAACCATTGCACGCAGGCGATTAGCTAGTCATGCCGCTAGCGCAAGTGTCAATATTGATAGAGCCACGAAGAACAACAGACAAGCAGCGAGATAGTTTTAGGCAGCGTGTATCTAAGCGTGTATAGCGGGAGGGGCCTTTCGAGATACGAAGAAGAAGAAGAAATAGAAAGAAGAGCAAGAAGAAGAAGAAGGTATCTCAGGTAGAAGAGCCTCGAGAGATAGGTTCAGTAGAAACTGGAAGAAGCTGGATGCAAAAGATTTCCTTTCAAGAAAAAAGGAGGGGAAAAAACGGGGAGAAAAGGAAAGAAAAAAGAGCAGCAGGTGTCGGCACAATTCAAGTTTTCAAAGGGAGAGAGCTCTTAAATTTTTTAACTGAAACATAACGACGGCTGATACACACCATACCTTTCTTCTTCTTCGCTTATTCTTCCTGAGATTTTGTGTATATCCGTGCACGCGACGGGAACACGATGCCTATTTGAAGGATTACACACGAATATACTTATGTGGAATATTAAACGGATAATATATGCCCGGCGAAAGCGGGCTCTTTTGCAAAAAGGACAGCTCCGAGGGGAAGCTATAACACACACACACACACCGAGCTATTTCTAGCGACAAACGTACGCGAAATTATAAATTTCTACGAAAAACGATATCTTCGTTTCTGTCGACAGTGTTACAAAAGAACGAAACGCGAGACTTTACAAATATAGAACAACGTCGAATGAGATTCAATACGACACGCGTTTAACGAAAATTACCTCGAGCCGTAAAAGGAACACACTGTTAAATATGCTACAAGATTTCTGTGTGAATGCAGGCAGAATGTAATGACGCTAGGATGAAATTCGAAACAAGTATCTGTTTAAACTGAGACGTAACCCAACGTTAAATTAAAATAACAGATAGAAGTGTAATGTGAACCATGTGACGTCAACAACGAGACGTTCTCCTTTTTTCTTCGTTTTTCAATTCTCTTTTACTTGTAAACTTCTTCATTATACGGTGGCCCGAGGATTAATAACGTACCGGTGATATTATAGCTACTACGTGAAGTCCAATATACCACCTTTATTCAAGACTATAAAATTAAATCCGTGAGAGTTTTGACAATAACACTTTTTCCTTAAGAAAATCGTTTGTATAAAAATTACTTTGTTCGTATCTTTAAGAATTTTACAAAAAACTGAATAAAAAGGTTTAACACATTATTATGAAATAAAACAAAGAAAAAAGGACTGAAATCATCCTAGAATCGTGGAAACAAAAATAAAAAGAAATTTTACACCCATTATTATGTCTGTTTTCAACAACCTGAGATACAATTATGAAGATTTAACTGACACGTGGTATGTACAAGAAAGTAATGTTTCTTGCAACACGTGACTCTCTTGCATTATACAAGATGCTATTATTTGATATTGTTTCTTGATGCACCAGATGTCCAAGAGCAAATCAAGATACATACACTGACTTCAAATCAACTGGGACGCTGAATCCATTTTAGACTGTTCATTAATATAAAATGACAGATGTAAGAAACACATAAACCACTTTTATTCTGCAATCGGATTCTATGTGGGCCCTGTGTGATCTCAGAACCTCCTTGTGCCCTCTCTAATAACCCAATCCTGTTAGATATCATTGTAGCGCAAATGAAACATTAGAAATATGCTCCTCTGTAAATGACCCACATTCGATGCCAACTACTCTACGCCTAATATAGTATGTAAAATTTAATTGGACGTGTGACAAAAAGAAAGGTTGAACGCACAATTCGCATTGTTTTATATTTCAAAAGCTAAGTGAAAAAAGACTAAAAAATTATCCTTTTCGTATATATGTATTTGCCGATGATTATGAAAATGGCCCAAGTCGTATATTTTTCATTTCAAGATATTTAGGATTTTCCCTTTGGGTGTATTAAAAAATATTTTTTCATTATGTACTAAAGTATTTCAGAAAATACTTGCTCTTATAATGTTACTCTTTTCCATGAGAAGATCAACGCAACGCAAAATAAGTGATAAATTCAATTTTTTTTTAGATTTTTAACAATATATATCGGGCTAAAAACTTTCATTTTATAGTGTATCAGTTGAAATCAATTTAGTATAAACTTTTCAAGAGTTTTTTAATATATTCATCAATTCGGCATGTCCATTTACTTATCAATTCGTATTAACATATTTTTACATATTAAATATATAAACATTTTGTCGGTTAGGTTAACTGCATTATGCATTGCTTGTGAGAAATATTTTCTCACGTAGTAAAAAAGTAGCAAAAATTATTTCCCGTTCTATCAAACACTACGATACATTTCATAGATTTATCGAATCAATAGATATATCAGAGAATGAAATTAAATAAAAGTACGCGTAGGATTATGAAGTTCTAAAATAAATCGAAAATGGCAATGTGGAGACTGGTGGAAACGTGTATAAAACTTTCGCCCGCGTAATTCCTCACTTAAAAGGTTAATTGTGCTAAGCAACTATAGTAACGGTTCTATTTACTTTACATCTTAACTCCGGTCAGCGTGTTCAACATGTACAAACTCTGTACATATGCGCGAAATGCGCCGCCGTACATACATACGAATTATCGAGATAACAAAGCGGTGAGTCGCCTAGATAAATAAACAAAACCGTACAAATTGGACATTCAACGAAAACAAGTTTCCCGTTGGTTGAATGAACAACATAAGATTGAACCAGGGAGAGAAAAAGGAAGAAAAAGGAAAAGAAAGGAAGAGAAAGAAAAAAACATCGACTTACCCTGCATTTTCAGCGGCAGCAATGGACATGTGCCTCCTCTCATCAAGGATGGCTGTGGCGTCAAACAGCCAGGGGAGATCCGTGGTAATGAGTTAAGAGTCACAGTCGAGTGTTCTCTTTTAACACGATGTGCCACCACCACCACCACAACCACCTCCTTTTCACCACACACCCGCACCACCAACAATACAAATACCACCACCGACGATCAACGAATACACCACTTTATTATCACCACCAACACTTTTCCGTTTCGTCAAATTCGTCAAATCTTTTTCTTTCTTTCTCTAGCAAGAACAACGATTTTCCCTGTTAAATTTCGAACCACGTAGTATCAAGTACACCTCGTTGTTTACAAGTTCACAAAACAAGGAACAGAAAAAGAAATAAAAAAAAAACCGTAATATGTTGTTTCACTCTCGGGCACTTCAGGTTTCGTACTGTGTCGGTAAGAGCGCATTGAAAAATCAACGAAGAATAGTTTCCTTTCCTCGACTGACACACACTGACCGAAGACGTGTTCTTAATCGCATCGTTCCGTCGTGCTTTTCTTCTTCGTTTGCCGACATTAGTGATGTCCTTTACGATGAAATACCCGCGTCACCGAGACGTGATCACTGTTACAAAGAAAACAAAAACAAAACAAAAAATACCGAAGTTAAGTACACTTTCTTTTCTCTGATCTTCTTGGCACTTTATAGAACTCTCTTTATCGACCGAGCACCGTCACTGTCGTTTCCTTTTCGCCCTCGAACATCGGGTTCACTTTTCGACACGCTTTCTCTCTCGCTCACGTGCACGTCGAGATACTTTGTATCTCCTTCTCGTTAACACTACGCGTAATCTACCGGCAAAGAATAGAAACCTTAGACGTTCCTGCTTTTTAGCTTGTCATTGTCACTATTTGGCAACGATCGGTTTCCTGTCCGGTCTCCAAACGTGGAATCTCCAATAAATATTCAGCGATAGACAATTCTCAAAAATGTTCCAGTTGCAAATATTGAAGAATTATTTCCTTTAAGAATCGTCCCGCCATGACCGAACTGTCCAAGTTGCTTTTGTCCTCGTCCCTTTTCGTTTCGCAGGATTTTCTGGAGATCTTCGTAATCTTGCCGATCCTGTTAACGGAGAAGAATAATCGTTGAACAAGATTAATGGAATAATTGCTTTAGAATAAATCGTGCATAGAAAAAAATCACTGTTTCGAATATTTATAAGCAAAAGAAAAAAGTACATTAACGCCTGACGGAATGCTGCGATACAATATTTTACCCATGATCCTTTGCGTCGTATAAATGGTACGGGAAAAACAGAAAGTGAAACCGATACAATAAGACATATATACGATACTTGTGAAATTCTAGCGCACTATTACTATAATAAAGTATCTATTTATCATTATTATAAGATAATTTTCTTCGAAGATAAATTCAATAAAATATAACTTTTAAACTGTCATCAATCCTTCAGTGCGTAGGTGTGACCAGGTTATTACGATATTTGACAGTCATGTAATCGTTCTTTTAAATTCAAATATCACCGTGCCAAATAATAAACACACTTAATTTATATTAATTTTAATCGAAACATTTTTTTTATAGCAAAGATTTACTTATTGCTGTACCATAATCTTGCGCATCACATGGCGTCGCACTTGACGACGCACTACTAAACAATGGTCTGTATATGCGCATGTCCGCACCCCATTCTGCTTCCGAACATATGTAGACCGAGGCACGTTTAGGAAAAGTTGATCGATATTGTCGTCGACGCTTACCTTCTCTACCTATAGGCACTACTTTCCCGTGGATTTCGAAAATTCATCAGCCGTTGTGACAGCTCGAGATAAACGGAAGAAAATCTATTTGTGAAGCATAGAAACAACGGAGCCATGTGAAAAATTATTTTCTTGTTGTTCGAGTGAATCGGAATATCAATAAAGTCTATGAGCAATAAATTTAGTAACTTTTTATATACGATATATCTTATAAAATCTTATCAAATGGTTACTTTCACAACAAAATTAGTGTTAAATAGTATTTGAAACTTGAAATTTGTAATAACAATGAAACGTTCATAAAAATATCAAACTTATCGTATTGTATTCTAATAGTAACTAACTACATTGATAATATTTTGAAAGGGAGCTTTAAAAAGCTAAATACGCTAAACAATGATACGTTTAAAAAATGATGTCACCGAAGAAATGTAATTGTACACCACATAACTATCGCGTAATTTGAAATTTCCCTTACCAATAGTTCTCGATATCATGCAAAGGAAATGTTTCATCTCACTTCGAGTAGAAAGCTTGTCGCGGAGCGCAACCGAAAGCGCGAGGAAATATGCGCGCGCCAGACACGGCGCGTACAGCGAAGCGCGACGAACTTGACTCTCAAAGCAGTGGACCGTCCGACAAGTTAATAAAAACGGAACGCAGAGACCCCACTTTCTTATTATCGCACGAACAAGGTACACCCGCAACCGTGTCACACGTACACACTTTTATGCTATAGAGAAAAATTCACATAACAGCAAGAGAATGCTTAAACGATAACACACAAAAATTATAACTCATAATTAAACTCACTGACCGATTCAATTGGAATAAAACTTGTTCGTCCATCGGAGTTCGTTCCGGTTTAGGCTTCTTCGTTTGTTCCTTCGTAAATTTCACTTAACAGATCAAACAAAATACATAAAAATTAATTTTTTTTCTTTTTATTATTCATCGTCTTCGAAGAAGTCTCTGCTCTTCCGTTTGCTGGAAGTTTTATTCTGCTCGGAAAGTTCACGCAGGTTCCGAGCACAGCTTTCTGTAGAAAAACACAACGGGGCGCCACGAGATGTAGATACTTCTCTCTCACTCCTTCCTCCTCTTCTTTATTCTATTTCATAGCCTTGTCTTGCACGTGTCGAAAACGCGAAATCCTTTGCAGAGCCACAAAAACACATCGTTCGAGAAAAATCGATGATCGAATATTTCAAACGAAAAAACATCGAAACTCTCACTGTCTCGCCTTTTTCTTCGTAATATCTGCGCATAATGTTTTAAAAGGCGAAAGGCTCCCAAGCCCGTACAGACGTATGCAAGTGTGAAATGTCCTCCGTGTATACGTCTTTCGCCTTACCCCTTTTCTCTAATACCGTTCTCTCACTACGCAAAATATATACGCATATACATCTCCCTTTCTTTCTTATCTCTCCGTTTCCGATCTTTCTCCTCAGTCTTTCACGATCTCACTGTTTCCCTCTCCTTCGTTCTCTATCAATTTGGCCGTGTGCACGGTCCTATACGCGTTTGTACGTAGTATACTGCGCGCAGTCTACGTATACCATCCGTGTATACGGATATGAGTGGCAGGCGTGCGCGCCTGTGTGCGTTCGTGTGTGCACTTGATTAGCCGTGTGACGTCAGGGTACGATTACATCGCTCGCGATTGTCACTCAAATCGACGAGTAAAACCGCACAAGAATCCAGGCGGGAAAGGTGGTCGAAGACACGCGGACGAACCTCGGACCGCGAAACGACGGACGATCCGTCGCGCAACGGCTAAAGGCGGCGGCGAGCCTTCGCGCAAACCACCCGCGGTATTCGTGAAACGACTGACTCCATGGAACGATTGCAGTCGTACAGAAAACGGGAGGTGTTCCACTAGGTGGCAGCACTATTTATCGTAAGGGGGCTCCGGCGGCCGTATTGCGCTCTGCGTACCGCAACTCATCGAATACTGTCGAATTCTGACGATCACTGCCGAACAATTCCGAATACTCACGATTACGCACGAACGATTCAATATCAAGTGCACGACCCTCCGTTCCGACGAGCACATGGAACGAAACGAATGACGACGCGTGCCCATCAACTTATTTGTACACTTATTCCTTTATGACTTCATCGAATGATGTTTACATTCCTCCTCCTTGAAAAAAATTTACTATTAATAACTTTTGCATATTTTTTATGAATAACAACGTTCTTTCATTATGTAAAATCAAATTTAACATATTACATGTAAATTGATATTTTATATGTTATGTACTTATGTATATACAGAATAAATGGCGTTTTTATTTCCTTTCTTCTTTCTAACATACTAAATATATGAGATAAAATATACAACCTGTTTAACGAAAGATATATTTTATTTTCAAATGTCAAATCTTCGATATCGAAATACATAGATTTAAATACTTATTAAAACAAATAATTTTAACTTTTATTATACACATTAAGTAGTTTATTGGCATTAAAAATATATTTATACATTCTATGCATATGTGGTTATAATTTAATTATTAATAAATTAGCAAAAAAGTGGTAAAAAAATATTTCATACTTCTTAAAATCACATTTTATAAACCTGTTCAGATTCTTGAAGTTTCATTTATATAAGGACTCTTAAAATAATTTTATAGTAATGTTTTTCTTGTACATTAATTTTCTCGAACATTAATATATAAACCATTTTTCAATGTAACAAAATTATGGACTTTAGCTAGGTTAAGTATATTTCTCTTTGCTTTTCATTTTTTCTTCTTTATTGATATATGTTAATAAAAAAGGCAAAATATCAGGGCAGTTTTCTTTAGCCAATTGTTCTATACCACACTTATTATTAGTGAACAATGTTAAATTAGTACATGGTATCAGAAGTTTGCAAACAGGTAATGAACGAGCTATAAGTGCTTTATGCAATGCGGTGTAACCATCGACATCTTTTAAATTAGGGTTTGCACCAAATTTTAACAAAAGTTCAACAATACTAGCATGACCTTGCATAGCTGCTCTATGCAGAGCAGTAGCATGACCACAACGCGTATGTGCATTTACTACTGCGTCATTTTCTAATAACATTTTACAAACATCGTAGTGCCCGTTTCGAGCTGCATAGTGTATCGCTCTGTATCCGGCAGAATCTTCTATATTAGCCGAAATACCTTTCTTTAATAACGTCTTTACACGATCCATATCGTTATACTGTGCTGAAAGTTACATACATACTGTTAATAATAATCTTAAACATGTATATAGAATAATAAAATCACAATTGAATAAGTTTAATTACTAACCCGCATACCATATACCACGTTCAAACTCCATTTCCGCAAGAGATTGACGAACACTGACATCATTACTTGTATTGCAGCATGTAGTATGATCATTGTGGTTATGATTGTGCTGCATGTTTATTGTAGATGTAATTAGTGCCTGGATAATTTACCTATCATTTCATTAAAGAAAAATAGAAATTTGTTCTTAAGTATATTCTTTTTTCCTATATAAATTTGAACATCGTATTATTAGGATGAATATTATTAATTAGTAAATTATCAGCAGTTGTGAAAAAGTGTATAAAAAAAGAACATTTTTAAATCATAGTAGTCATATATTTTTAATGAATGTTCATTCACAGTATGCAAAAAATGTATTTCGTTTACACAGTTCACGTGTTTATGACTTCATATGCGTATAATTGTATAACATGCATGAATATCGAATACATATATGAAAATAAGGCCAGTATACAAAATTAGCCTTTATACATATATTATGTTTCAATTATTTTATGAGTAGAATATTTCATTAGTAGTTACATAATTTTTTTTTTCTTTTTTTCGAAATGTGATGCTGCACTGACAAATGTTTTCTGATCATTTCATAAATCAAACCAATAAATACTGAATACAATGCAAACTCTGTAACAATACCATATAACATTAATACTAGTTTTGATTCCGTACATTGTATATAAACATAAAGGTTACAAATATACAAGAAAGAAATAATGTAATACTTCAATTTGATTAAAAATCAAAATGCACATAAAATGCAAAAGTTGCTTTTAAAGAAAGCATAAAAGCGAATTAATTTATTGCACAAAATGATTGCTTGATTCTATATTGATTAAAAACAACAAATAAAACTGAACGTTACTATTTTTGTATCATTTTTGTAATGTTCCTTAACTTTGCGCACGTATCTAATTATCTAATAATTGCCTTTTTGCGATTTTTGAACATAAAATAAAACAGTAGCTGTAACAAAATATCTTCGATCAGAAAAGTTTAGAAATATTTGAAAATTGTACCCGCACAGTCTTATTAGTGTCACAATTGTTACTAATAATTAATGCGAAAATTAAGGTAAACAGAAGACCTTTTTTCTTATTTCGCCTTAAAGTCGGGAGAAAATTAAACATGTTTAAGTACAAAATGATGTAGAATTATTGTTTTAATCTATTAAATATTTTTTATAAATATTATGTCACGAAGATTGCTAAAATTTCTCATGAAAATTCATTAGTATAAATACGTCTGATAAAAAGTATGCATCTCTAAAGGAAGTTACAAAATATTGATCAAAACTTGGTAACGAATGTGAACACACCAATTTGTATACCGGTGCGATCCTGCATATAAAATCTTTATATATAATTGAATAATAGAATACTTTATCCGTACTGGGTTTTCATTTTACGTGAACGTGACAGGCGCACACTCATGCTTTAAGTATATAATAAGTAGTATTTTTTTTTATAACTTTTAGTCCTGAGAATAATTCTTGATTTTACGATTCCCTTTGCAGCGTCCAAAGCATTTCGGCCTCTCCCGTGCTACAGATAACTCGGTATCCTAATTCTGCCAGTGCGTTAATGATGGAAAAAGGTGACCCTGTAATAAATTTTATTCCACAAATTAACAAAATATTGTATAATTTGTGAATATACAATATGATACGATAAGATATAATCTTGAATTTTCATAAACTATTTAAATATAAGAATTTATCTACAACAATA
>NW_017100195.1:1424271-1427567 GCF_001263275.1 Habropoda laboriosa | reverse complement strand
AAAGATTTTGTTGAAAAAAAATTTCATAATTCACTTTGTAACCGCACGGTTATTTCGTGAAAAAATGTAAAAAGTGTACAATATTAACCTTTAATCATAACGCCGTTGACCACATCTGTTCCGGAGTTTGGAAAGCGCTTAGAGAGAGCCAAAATTTCGTCCGAATTTAAACCAAAGACAATACAATCGGACGCAAATGGCGAGGCTTTAACGCCAACATAATAATATTTCTCATCGTTTATATCTAATTTTCCGATCATTGCATTCCCGGATTGCGACATTCTTGGGCTAAAAGTAGTTGTTATACCTTCTGTTAAAAGAAAAATGTTGCGCCTAGAATCCTATCGGAAAAAATATAAACATGTTTCGCAATTGCGTCCTCTTCTAAACAGAAAAATCTTACTATTTAGAATTTTAAAAAACATGTCTTTATATAAGCTAGTAATATAACTTATAATTATACCTAATTTGATTATTAAACATTTATTTAATCTCTTAATTGTTGATAAGAGTACCAATATTTCCATATTTATCATTCTTCTATTCATTCTTTATTTAAATAATAAGAAATCCAATTTTCGCAATTAAAATGATAAACAATATTACCTCAGTTTTTTAAAGTAATATTTGTTCTTATGTTCTAATAAAACTGTAACATTACATTTAATGTAATAAATAAAAAAGTAAATATAATTTCATAAATTTATGATTTAATTTTGTCATTATAATAGAGGAAAGAACATGCTATTATATATGTATGTTATTTATACAAAAAATTGAATCAAAATACAGAAGAAGTTTTGTTAAAATATATTTCTAACCTAAGTCAGACAAAAATTTTGTCTTTCAATGCAGTACACAAAATTTATATTACTCAAAAACACTTTATAGTAATTTATGCATTTACATATTTTATATTAGAATGAAACGTACCAAAATATTGTGAATAAAAAGTACCAAAGACGCTTTTTACGAACATAAAAAGTAAATCATATTTTATTCTAAATAGGCAATATATTCTTTTGCACTCTTTTAATCATCTATTTAATATCTTTTAAAATTAAGGATAATCTTGAGTATAAAAATTATCTATTATGTAAGCATATGTTAATATTACTCATTGTCAATAAGTAATTTATAGTTAATTATGTAACATGTGAAACTGTTTTTATTCTACTGTAATCAGTCAATTGTTTTTCTCGTTCCTCTTTAAGTTGCATCATACGAGTTTCATGAGCCCAACGAACTTCAGTTTGAAGTTTATCTCTTTCATACTCCCATTGAAATTTTTGTAGTTCTAATGCTTTACATTGCACTTCCAATTCTGCAGATTTCCTTAAGGCACGTCTTTCTAATAATTGTTCTTGGTATATTTTGTTTTGTAAAGGTGAACAATCAGATGTGTGTGTAGATGAAACTGGCCACTGTGGTAATCTTCTAGGATTATATGATTTTCTTTGGTGAACTAAACTTGACCGTGCTTGAGGTCCAGCTATGTAAAATGGTTAAAAGCACCTTAGAAACTCATTTCAAATAACTATTTGGAATCTAGCTGTATATTCTTACCTAATCTAATAGTAACTCTAGAGTAAAATAAAGATTTATATGTTTCATAAATGTGTTTTTCAAATTACCAGATGCAACAATCCTTGTATCATTCTGATTTGTTTTCCACATTTGACTGTCTGAACTTGTATCTGTATCATTCTGATTTGTTTTCCACTTTTGACTGTCTGAACTTGTACCTGTATCATTCTGATATGTTCTTCACTTTTGACTGTCTGAACTTATATCTGTATCATTATTTTCAATGCCATTATCTTGATTTACCCAATTCTGTTCATTATTTTTCATTACCAAAACCATGTTTTGTTGAATTGCATTAGATGTTTCAGTTAAATGTAATTGATTTTTATAATTCCAATCATCTAAATCTTCTAACTGTATGTTTGTATTCTGATCAACTGAAGATTCTTGTTTTAGCCATCCATCATTAATTTTCTTGTCAATGTTACTAGTTTTATATTGTTTGCTATGTGCTACTTGTATGAATTGCTGTCTGATATCTTCTCGACATTTTGGACATTTCTCCAAGTGTCGTTTCATACGTTCCATAAGAGTAGCATTTTGAATATATAACTGATTACAAAATTTACAAACTGCAATCACTTTAGAGTCTAGCATCTTCTTATTGTAATAATTCCACACAATTCCACATTTCTTTTCCATGGTTTGTTATAATTATATTATATACACTTTTTCTTTTACTATATGTTTTATATATAATGTATATATCATTTATCCTAATAAAAATATAAATTTTGGTACTTTATATATTGTTGTTTATTGTACGGAATCAGAACCAAGCATATATTGTCCATGCAATTAAACAAATGTAAAAATTAAGTTTTATTCAAAAATACACTATTAGCACAGCATCAAAATTTTAACTATAATTTTTGTAATTTTATAAAACACTGTAAAATATACTGTTTATGTCAAAACTAATAAATATACACATTACACTTTTCAATGTTCACTTAATGTGTAAGAAGTAAATGCCCAAATGTATAAATTGTTTAAATAATGCTCCTATTGAACGTACTGAAACAATCAAATATAATTTTTCAAAATCACTTTTATCATTTGAAGTTTAACAAATTTGTAAAAGTAAATTGTATGTAATTGAAATTTTGCGCACACAAAAATCAATAGAAGTTCGTAATGTTGATGAGAACTGTTAATATTAACTGGCCAAGAACACACATGCGTTTAGAAAACGGACGTTATAACGAACAGTTTGATAATGAATAACATATAATCAGAGTATGACAATTACTTTTTTCTAACATATTATCAAAGAGACATTGTCAACGTTTATTATAATGTCCGTTATTTCACGCACGAATGCTCTCAGTGTTATACAACGGCGAAAGTTTTGTACGAATATGCCACGACCAAATAAAATAATTATTATTTAATGTAAATTAATCTAATCCCATATCCAGCATTAAATTAAACCGTCAATCATTACTACACATAACCTTTATAAAAAGAAAACTTTTCTTATCAATTTTATAAGATAATGTAGATAATAAATATCTTGAATTATTCTATAGTTCGTCGTAATTTGTTGGATGAATTAGAATTGCATGTAATTTAATAGAATGTAATAATTTTAGTCTCAAATTTATACTAGATACCTGTCTTATAGAAAATATCAAAATTGTAACCTAAACCACACGCAAGATTTCATAAGCAGAGAACCCTAACAGATAAGTACGAAACGAATAAGC
>NW_017100195.1:1423501-1424101 GCF_001263275.1 Habropoda laboriosa | reverse complement strand
TATTTACTAAAGTAATACTAAATCATACCTGTCTTAAGAACAGGTTCAGGTTCCGGTTCGGAAAAGTCTTTTCTCATAGTCCACATGTACTCATTATAATCTTGCTTAACACTGGTACTTGAAGATGCCACAACTTTGTAACCAAGGACTTCTAAAGCAGTTAATATTACGCAAGGATGTTGTAAATACACTATTGTCGAATCATCACAATATCCTCCAGAAGCAAAACGACTCAGTTGTTCAATATCTGATGCTATAACACAAGTGAATAATATACATTCACAATATTCAATGTTATTTCAGCTTGATTTTTACGAAAATTACATTAAAAAGGAAGACAATTATGAAACGAAGTTCAAATGAAAAGTAATATAGTCGATCTCAATTGCAACCTGTACGATAACTTTTATCGGTTTATCTCGAAGTAACGTCAGTAGACATATCGTTTTACTCAAACTACAAAATAACGATTACACGTATGAGTAATACTGCAATGTAGATGAAACAGTACAAGCAAAAAGATTTCTCTTTCGCTTTTATTAAGTTTAATAAGTTTCTTAAATTAAAATATAAAATAATTTAGAATTAATTTATATATTT
>NW_017100195.1:1415324-1423181 GCF_001263275.1 Habropoda laboriosa | reverse complement strand
ATACTATGGAGTATTATCATAGAATTTTGTAGCATAGAATTTTTCAACTAAATTTTTCCACTTTAATTGTTTTTATAATATAGTTTGAATAATATGAATTTTCTTACTACCTTAACATGAGTGATATGAATGATAAAAAAATTATTTGTATTGTAACTTTATATGTAAATAAAGAAATATTTAATGCGTTTTAACTATATATAAATATGGCATATAGATTAAATAAAAATTTAGTATAAATTCAATTTTTAATATGTAATTGCAATAAAACTAAGATTTAAAAAGAAATTGCAATTTTATCAATAACTATATAAATACATTAACAACTTATGCTGTTTTTAAAACTAACAGTATAATAGTATTAGATTTTTTAAAAATCATTTTTAATATAAGTAGGGACTTATTATTACAGTGAAATAAAATAAAAATAAGATGTGTAATGATATTATATGTGCAATACAATCTAATATGTCATGCTACAAGCAAAAGCTTACTTAAAGTGTATTTGAAACATACAATTAGCAATATAAAGTTTATTTTTTAAATTGTTATTACAATATCAAATTGAACATAAACATAGTAAATGCTTAAATTTTCAAAAAAAAACTATACCTTTAAGACCTGATACTAAAACCCTCCACGGGTATCTATGACCATATGATGCAAGATTACCACGTACCAAAATGTATGGCATCTGTGATATTATGCTAAAACAAATTTTATTATAAAGCATACATACTTGAAATATGCATATACACAACGATTTAGCTTCATTTAACAGTAAGTACATTTCTCATTCAAATACAAATATATATAGATACATAGCAATAAATAACAATGTTTGTTCTCATAAATAAAATTAAATCATTAAAATAATCATTATAGTTTTTTGAATGAAAATGGTTATTTGGTACTAAACTTGATGCTGCAGAAAATATTAACCTATAAAAGAAGAAACTAAGTAAAAGGGTTTAAACAATTTACACATTCTTTTAAATCTTTAAATTAGGTGTAATTATTAATCCTTTTAAAGTCACATTTTAAAATATATTGAAGTTATATAAAGGTTATGTTAAAGAAAACAATACGTATGCTTAAACTTAAACTTAATAAACAAATAATTTTTACTTAAATAATAAATAAAATTTGTTTTATTCCTTAAAGACACAATATAGTGTACAGAACACTTATTTTTTATTTGATACACACATAAAACAACATTTTTATAGTATACTCGACACATAAACAAAGCATAATTTGAGACATAGTTAAAGTTCGTTTCTAATAATTATATACTATAAACATACATTCCTCAAAATTCAAAAGTGCTAGTGCATGTTTATAATTTGTTTGTGTTTGATAATCGAAAAAATGAGTGGAAAATTTTGAAAAATCTTACACAGTACATAAATAAAATTACTATTCATTGACTTCTTGTTTTAGAATTAGTATCTTGAACTTGCACTAAATTATATACACTCACCTGTTAACATATACAGAATTTAATTCGCCAATGTTGTTCTTAACCAAAAATTTCTTTATATTTGATAGTAACTGCTAAAAATTACAGAACAAACAATTCAAACTGGTATGATAAATACTGCCAAAAACTTCTCAATTTTTATGAAATCTCACACGAAATTATTTCACAGATAAATATCAACTATAAACGAATAGATATATAATGTAACACACACAAAAGTTACGAAAGTGCGCATAATCTACTCCAACTATACTAGGTTAACATTCATAAATTCCAACACTGTTTAAACGAATAGCATTTGGGTTGTTTTTCAAGTAAGTTTATATGCATATTTATTGCTTGAGGGTATGATAACTTTGTAATGATTGGCTACTTTTATACGCACGAACAGAATTCTCCAATAACACTTTTCATTGACAAATTACTCTATCTATTATTATCATATTCTAAATATTCTCCTTACCTCAAGCATTTATATGAATCAGAATAATATACAGACTATTATACGTAACTTATAAAAGCTGAAGTTAATAACTATTTACAATAATAAACTCGCTTGTATCAATATTAATTTTTACCTTTTGAATCTATATATGATTTACAAAACATTGTTATAGAAATTTATAATCATGTAAAATTTATATAAAGAAATAAGTAAATATTCTTAACATTATATTCTTTGTCTTCATGCTGTTTTACTTTGTTGTATTTTATTTATATCAAACTTTAGTAACATACTGGTATTAAAATTTAATTAATTAAAATTGTAATGATAATTTATGTAAATAATTTAAATCTATTTTGTGTTAAAATTTTATACTTGAATTTACAATTTCAAAGTTAAAAATATTAATTATGAAGTGTTATTATAATCGGTTATACAATGTAGAAATAATTACTACATATTTCGTAAATGTAGTTAGTTTGGAAAAGGGAAGAAAACCAATCAATACCTTTGCTTCAATAGAACTAGGCTATGGTTGGTTTATATAGTTTTAACGAACCAGTAGAATGAACGATTAATCGGTAAAATCGAGTACTGCATTTATATACTTGATGTATAAATATCTTTTACCATGAGATTTTAAAACATTACTTTCACAAAATAAGGATATTTTAATTAATAACGTTATATAATATTAAAGTACACCCTAATTTCTACATACACATACATGTATAGAATTACCGCCATTATGGTCAAATGATATCTATCTTTGTTCATCTTTCTATGGTCTTACAAAATTATCTATTCACTTATACTGTATTTACGACCGAAGATTTTACTTTTAGTTATCGTAAAAGCAAATTATACTGTTAAAATCAAACTTATAGTGTATAAGTGTGAAACAATAAATAAAAGAGTTCAGAAATCAGTGACAGGTGGTTTGACGTTTATTCGCCGCCATCGTTATTAGCGACAGTGATCTGCCATATTGCGCGTGATATAAAGAACTGTAATACATTTACGTTATCACAGTTATAACTTGTGCGTTCGATACAAGAATTTACTGTTTATGTAGTAATAATATTTTAAAGGAATCCTTATAATTCCATTTGTGAGAAAATATTTCACGGTAGTGAGCTGTAAAACGGTGAGTAGACGGTGCATTGTTGACATCAGAAACTTTTTTTAGTGAACAGTTGTCATCAGGAAATTAAGTTCTAAATGCTTGTCTCTACAAACTTAAAAACTAATATTATTGTATATTTTTACATAGTCATTTCTAACTTACTTAATATTTTCGAATGATAGTAACAATTATTGTTTAAGTTATTATTGGTCATATTAATATTTTATTGAAAAACACTTGAATAAGCATGTGTATAGCATTTTTGTTATCTTTATTTCATTTTTTTACTTTTACCCAAATTTTCATAAAATATTTTACAGTTAAAATAATAACTGTTAATATGTTACCTAATATATGTAACTTTGCAGTGTATCTACTTGTTAATTTAATAAAATGTTTATTCAATTTATTAATAGTTTTATGATCACAACAAAATTTATTAATAAAAGTTTTCTTGTAACTTCTTATAATGTTTAATAAATAGTATTATGGGTGTAATCACAAATTTATCATATTGCAACATAACATATATTTATTATTGTATTAGTTTGATTTGTGGTCCTTATGAAAAATGTAATAGATTATGGTTTTAATATATTTATGTTTAACAGAATATATTTTACATGAAGTTTTAAAAAACTATAAATTTTACAAATTATTTATTTACAGATAAAAGATGTCAACTGGACCTTATAATTACTCTTATATCTTTAAGTACATTATCATAGGAGATATGGGCGTAGGAAAATCATGTTTATTACATCAATTTACAGAAAAGAAATGTAAGTTGTTACATTGAAAAGTAAGAGAGAATTAAGGCATTAAAATTATAAATTCTAGATGCATCTATGTATGTATTTTGCAATTACATTTTGTTAAATATAACTTTTTTAGACAATTTCAATGTATATGTGTAAATGTTCCTTTTTAATTTCAGTAATAATCAAATTATTTAATTTTAATTTATGTAAAATGTAACTGTTTGTTTGAAAAGCTTTTCTTGAAAAATAGAAAAATGATTTTCTGATTATTGTTACTTCATTGTGTACAGAGTAATATAATAATTTTTTCTACATTTTAGTTATGGCAGACTGCCCACATACTATTGGTGTTGAATTTGGGACAAGAATTATTGAAGTAGCAGGACAAAAAATAAAATTACAAATATGGGATACTGCTGGTCAAGAACGTTTTAGAGCAGTTACTAGGTATAGATGATTTTCTAATTAATAAATTGTAATATTTTACATAAAAAGGCAGTGTAATATATTTGTATATACCATGTATTCCATAGATCTTATTACCGAGGTGCAGCTGGAGCATTAATGGTCTATGACATTACTCGGCGTTCAACTTATAATCATCTTAGCAGCTGGCTTACAGATACAAGGAATTTAACAAATCCAAGCACTGTATGCAAAATATGATATTTTAAATAATGGTATTTATGTCTGTAAAGTGTAACCACATTGATGCAGAATTGTCAAATGATGTACTTCTTATAATCTACAAATGACAAATTCGTGTTACATGTATAACAAAAAATTTTACATACTTTTCTTACAGGTTATATTTTTAATTGGCAATAAAAGTGACTTAGAAGGTCAACGGGATGTTACCTATGAAGAAGCGAAACAATTTGCCGATGAAAATGGTCTTATGTTCGTAGAAGCAAGTGCGAAAACGTAAGTTGATGATTACGTGATTAAAGTAATTAAAGTGAATATTAAAGTATTACATTTAAGTTATGCAATTAAATATAGTTGGGTTACATAAATACAAAATAACCAGATTTATCGTCTTTTTATCAGAGGACACAACGTTGAAGAAGCTTTTTTGGAAACAGCAAAGAAAATATTCCAAAGTATACAAGATGGCCGGTTAGTAAAATAAATTTTTATTAAAATAAATTAACTGATACTGTTTGTTACTTTATCAAAAAATTAACGTGATAATTTATTTACCTACAGTTTGGACCTCAATGCAGCAGAATCTGGAGTTCAACACAATCCAAGTCAACCAGGCCGTACTAATCTTCAAGGAGTATCTAATGAACAACAGGGTGGAAAAGATTCCTGCTCCTGTTAGGTCTTTATTTGTTTGTATATAGAAACATGAATTCATCGGTACTATTGATGCATATATGGTTTATACTAAGTATAGCAAGCAAATAGTCTCCTGTCTTTATCCCTTTACCTTTGATATGTGAAGTATACTTAATGAAAAATATCAATTTTTTTTTCTAGTTAGAATTAATTTGCAAGAATAAAATACAGAACCTCGATTCAATATACGTATGCATATGAATTGTACTGATAACAATAATTTTGTATTGGCATTGAAATTAATATTTCAATGTCAAAGCTTTTCTATGATTATTATAATTTGCATATATTTTCCATAGATCTTATACTTTGTTGCGTAAAGAAATTAAATATTAGACAATATGTTGTACTCACAAACCTTATAGTACACGTGTACAAGGTGCATTGTACGAAACATTTATTTAATCACAGAAAAATATGATAAATATGAATGTGACACAGTCAAATAAGATAAATATTTACCATTGTAAATTAAATTTGTGTGACAAGATTGAGCACGTTTGATCGTGTTTGTTATCTAATTTACAGTTTAAAAGCTATTGTACTATAAGCTTAGGTGCAAAAGATTGTTGGTAACATATTTGAACTCTCAACAGTATCAAAACGTTGTCATAAAATGGCATGATGAAACAAAATTAATGTCAATTTTAGTGTTCCATAACTACAACCCCATTTTCATATCATTTGAAGCATAAACATTGCTAATGAAAAAAATATAAGTTTTGTTTCTTGTTTAAAAAGGATTTTAATTTCTAATACAATTGCTAGTTTTGCAATATTTCCAATTTGATAAAAAAGAAATATAATATATTGTTATTGTTATCATTATTTCGAAAATTTTAAACTGTCAGTCCTTTTAATAGGACATATCTATGAATATAATATTATATTATGTTACTGAAGTGGTTTTCTGACTGCTGAAGTTGAAGTATTATATCAATTTGTACAGTTGACATTATACATCTTATAACTTCATTTGTATCTCATGTTTAAATTTATAAAACTATTTAAAAGAAATATTGCTTATAAAATTTATCATTTTTACACATTTAATTGACAACTATTTTGTGCTTAGCAGGAATTTTACTCTTTTAATACATCTAGTGGTAATCTTTCTTTTTTTATACTATTCCTAATCAAAACGAAGATATACAAAAGTGATTAGTTTTAAAAAATATCAAACACTGCTTTGGTTTAAAAAAATAAAATTAGCATAGAAATTGAAAATTAGTGATAGATATATCTTATTTAATTTATTGTAAAAATAATTTTTATTTATATTAGCAAGAAAAAACGAAGAATAATTTGAAATAAATTCAACCAAAGTTTTTCAAAGCCGTTTAAATATAATTATTGTCCTATTATGTATGCGTTATAAAATTTAAATAAATTTTAAATTAGTAAAAAACAATTCAATATATAGGAGAAATTCAAAATACTTTTTTTTATTTGGTATGTTATTTTTCTTCAAAAATAATTTAAATTTCACTTATTCAAAATATTTTTCATACCTTGTATATATAAATAATTAATGATAAAAACAAGTATTTTTATTAAAAATACAACAAAACTATTGAATTCGTATGCTTGATAACGAAATAAAAATTACATTTGAAATAGAGTATTATTTCTTGTTGTTTTGTGATAAAAAAGGCAGAGTTGAAAGATTGCCAATGATTCATACAGAAAACTAATCATTAGTAGCACGTTTCAAATAATTATCTCTTAAATTTAGCATATCATGTAATGACGTGTTTGTTCTGTTTAATGTAGCATTACTACTACACAATATTTCACTCTATCATTTCAACAACACATTTTTAATGATTCCATTATGACTGTTTTGAAATATTCCGTTTTATCTAGCTGCATTTAGACTTCTTGTTTTTAATTAGGAAGACTATTTTCTTTATTAATAAATTATAAATTTGCAAATAAAATTCCTGACGATACTTATAACGCAAGAATGTGTTTTAATTTTACCGCGTAAATGTATTACGTAAATACAGTTTGAAAACAGAACGTGGTATGTATTACGTCTTGAAATAAACATATAAATTCTATTCTGCATATAATGCATATAAGGAAAGTATAAAATTCGATACAAAAAATTAAATTGTTATTACGAGATAAATTTTGAAGTTAAAATTTGTATGTGGCAATGAATTTCAAAATTATTTATAGCATCTTTATGGTTGGGATGACGTTTCCTTTGACAAGAGGGTGAGTTATATTTTTGAAAATAGCGAAGATTAATATATTTTCGTTTTTCTATTTGTTAAAAAGGTATTTAAAAATAATCATTTATAAAAATTAAGCTATTCAATGTAGTCATTACCTTTTTCATTTCTTTGTATTATTTACAGATCTGTTTAGTATAATAATAAAATTATAGGATACAGTTTTTAATTATACATGCAATATATTCATAATCCATTTTTTATAATTACGTTTGTATTGTGTCGTATCGTTATTAAGACTAGCTGTGTTGTAACAATTCACAAATAATAAAAATTGATAATTTGACCGATATTAATTTTGAACAAAATAATATATAGATGTACTTAGCAGTTATTTCTTGACAAATTTGATTAAAAATTAGTAACTTCAATAATAAAATATGAAATTGAAATTATTTAATTTTATAAGTTAATTCATATTTCCCTGATTTATTAGAATCGGTAATAATCGTATCGAA
>NW_017100195.1:1414517-1415286 GCF_001263275.1 Habropoda laboriosa | reverse complement strand
ATCAAGTTTTAAATAATTTATAATATTATATAATATGCATTACATTAAATGTTTTAACGCGTAACATTATCCGTAAAAATATGATAACAGAATGTTGATAATTATCAGTGACGTTATTAATTAAGAATCATGTTAACAATACAATTTTTCATTGCATTCCTTATTCGTGGTTATTATAACCTATTTCCACAGTCAAATTTTATGAGGAATTTTGAAAGAATTAATAATTTGTAAGTTTTAATGACAGTATTTATTAAATTAATTTACAGAAGAAATACGGGTGTAAACGTGTTTTTTTTCTAATAATTATTTTTAAAATGCTTGTGCAAACAAAATATTATACGTAAATAATTTTTGTTGTTTACACATATTGTGATAAAATTGATTTTTTATTTCTATAATCAATTAGGCACAAAGAAATACTTTTTGACTTTACAACTGCAGAAAATGTGGATAATTGGAAAGAAATATCAGATACTGTTAGAACAGTAGGAAAATCAAAAGCTATTTTAACATTGCAAACAACTCAAATTTTTCAACATGCCATATTTTTTACTCTTTTAAATCCACAACCAAATGGTGCAGGCTTTGCAGGGATACGAATAAGGACAAACTTAAATTTGTCCAATTTTGAAAATATTGAAATCAATTGTCGAGGACAAGGCAGCAATAGTCACTATAAAGTTGTTTTGAGACATAGAGGTCTTGTTTCAAATGAAGATATAACATATGAACAATTTTTTATGGTAAAGTTTAGTTACTTTATCTC
>NW_017100195.1:1409659-1414482 GCF_001263275.1 Habropoda laboriosa | reverse complement strand
TCTCAGGCACCAATGTCAAATACAGATTTTTCATCTGTAGTATTGCCCTTGACAAATTTTAAACCATATTATCGTGGAAAAGAAGTACCAGATGCAGAACCATTAGATACTGCAAATATTACAATGCTTGGTTTACAAGTATATGGTGGAGTTTATTTATCAATTAAACAAAGAGGCGTATCTGCTTTAGAGATAAAAAATATTTCAATATCATAATTATTATATTAATGTAATTATAGGTAATTAAAAATGATTATTATACAATACAAATACAATTTGTATTCATTTTATTAATTAATTTTCAAATTACTTTTAATCTACAGTTTACATAATGAAATAATGTATAAGGGATAATAAGAAATACACAAATGTACCGAATTTCTAGAAGTATTAAATCGTATAGAAGTAAATGCTCATTCGTGTAGAGATCGAGAAAAAAGGAAATCCTAGAAGGGCTACGGTAACAACGCTGGTAAAGGCATAGCTGGGCAGCACAATACACGATTTTGAAGATTGCGAATTTTAATATCATAACCTGAGACTTCCTTTTTCCTTGATCCCTACATTCATTAAATCTTATTAGTTTCTTTTTATATCAATACTGAAATGTGCTAAAATTTTTTTGATATTGTGATTTTAATGGAAATATTGTAACATGTTTTCACCAAACTTTACGACTTTTTGCCAATATATTTTAATTTACCAATCATTTAGGTAACTTTCTTCAAGAGTATTATATGGCTTAAGATCGTGATTGAGTCTGTAACAGAAGCATATACAGATACATATTTAAAATGTATATACGAACACAATTACTATGCGAATGTTATGATATATAGTTGTAAAAGTTGCTTACGTTTTAAATGCATCAATTATTTCTGGTACTTTAGATGAATGACAAACAATAGTTGTTCTACATTTTTTTGGATCAAACAATGGTTTTAAATATTGCGATGCTATGCGATCCATATCTTCAATTGTTACTTCAGATACGCGTTGTACCATTTGCTGAGTGTAATCATGAGGCACATTTTTAAAGTAAGATAATAGTGACGACATTACTAAGTGACGTACACTCTGCTCTTTTCTAATAATTTTAAATATTAAACAAGATTTTGCCGATTCAAAAAGTAATTTTTCCCATTTATTTTCAAAAATATGAGCTTCCTGTAATAATGTAGAAAATATAATTTTTATTTTCCAGATTTTATAGATTTGATCAATTATAATCTAAATATATATATACTTACTACAATTGATTTTGCTTCTTTATATGCTGCTACTATGTTTGTAGACTTGTAAAACGTTAAATTTAACAAACCTTCACTTTGATTTAGATAAATATCATACCCATAAGATAGACCCTGACTAAAAAAAAACACATTTATATTTTACCTACCTCTAATTGAATTAAATATTCTAAACAGAGAAGCAAAGGTGCTAAATCTGGACTCTGACAATTATTTATACTTTGACAACATTGAAGTAAATAGGAAGATTCTATACAACCTAATCCTGTAACGCAACCGTGTAATGCAATCTCATCTGGAGGAGTCATTAATTTCGAATCAGGTATAGCTTCAAGTCTATAAAATTAAATTACATGTTTATGATTTATATGTGAATATTATTACACATTTAAATTATAAAAGTAAACTTACTTAATTTTGTTTGATGTATCGAATTTAGGAAAGTAAGTGTCCCATGGACTGTAAACATTTGGTACTTGAGCAGTCAATTTATCCACATTAGTTGCTATGTACAATATCATATTTTTAGGTGATGTTAAAATTTCCCTAACAGATTCAATTTCGGATACAACTTCTTTCTGCCCTGTTTCATTATTTAAACGATCTAGGACATTATTAAGAAACTTTTGTTGCCGCAACATGCTGGAATTGAAAGGATTGCTATCTAAAAGTACAATATTATATTATAGTTATTACTCTCATAACGATATTATATAATTCTTCATATTATTTTTTTACCCTTATTATACAACAGGCCTTGCATCAAATTTATTACAACTTTATATCCTCTTCTTTTAACTTGAGCAACATCATTTACCATTTTTGCAGCTGTTATTTTTAATCTATCTGGTGTCAGTTTAGTTTCATATAAAAGTTCTTTAATCCATTGTACGCCTTTTTCATATTTTTCTATTTCAAGCTAAATTAGAAAAACAGTTATTTAAGAATATAAACAAATTGTAAAACAAAATCTAATACAAAAACCTATTACATGAAGATTTAGAAGGGCACTGTAACTATATGATCCACATAAAAACTTTGAAGGATTCTTAACTCCAAGACTAGTATCATTACTTATAGTATCTGCTTCTAATTCAGTTATAATTTCTTCATATGGAATAAGTTTATCGTCTCGTTTTACTGGACATTCCATAATTGTTTGTAATAGTAAAGGAATGTAAGGTTTGTATTTTGTTTCAACGTTTGATGTATTCATAATAACGAACATCTAAAAGAGAAATACATAATGAAATATTCAATGATGTTTCAAATGTAATTATACATATAATAAATGTATACTTACATAAACAAAATTTGTATTCACGTGGTCCAAGTATGTATAAAATGGCAATTTTGATACATCAAATCTGGAATGTTGTTTACATGATTCTGTTGTGTAACTTTTAATGTGATGGAAATTAATAAGGTGAGTAGATGGTATAGGAACAGAACTTAATATTTCATCTGGTATTGGTATCTAAAAGAATAAAAAACTAAAATATAGGAACAACACTTAATATTTCATCTGGTATTGGTATCTAAAAGATTAAAAACTAAAATATTAGAACAAATACACTTATATATTATGTAAATATATGTAAATGTACATACTTCATTTTTAGCAATTGCTCCTTGTAATTCTTTTTCTTTTTTTTTAAGACCTTCATTACCTAAATTTTCAATTTGTTTAGCAACGCGGTTTTTTTCTTTCTCTGTTAATTCATGTTTCTTTTCTAAGCTAGGAATTCCTTTAACTATTACGAATGGAGAATCAAGAAAATATGTTTTTAAGAGGTTTAACCAGTAAGATTGTGGTTCATTTTCCAGTTTTTTAAGATCTTGTACTTTGTTGATTCTTTGTTCTAGCTAAAATTTTAAAAACATACATTATTACGATATATTTTTGAAGACAAAATTTCGCGATGCATTCAGGATAATTACATCTTCTTTGGTATCACCATAAAGTGAATATCCAAAAAGCATATATGCAATACTATCATGAGGATCTGCTTCCATTCCACTAAAAATTTCAAGGATATGCCTATGAACAACCGTCTTCATTCGTTTTATGTCAATGCCTTTTTTATATACATTATTTAGTACTTTTAGCAATTGATCTTTTATCAGAGAAATTTTTGATCTTGGTACACTTTCAAATGCAAGGTACAGTACAGATACTGAGTACTCAGAGTAAGAATAACCAACATTGCTAGCATATGCATCATCAATTTCAACAAATTCTTTTTGCAATGGACTAATTGATGTATCTGTGAGGTATTTTAAAAGCAAAGTGCAACCAGTAACATCATATATTTCAGTAATAGCAGATGGCCCTCGCCAAGCAACATCTACTACTCCATTATCTTCATCATCACATGGATAATGCACATCTAAGTCTGCACTTTCAGTAAGAGGTGGTACAGGGTCCTGCCAAGGTCTTTTAAATAAACCTCTATTTCCCTAAAATATTTGTTTAATTTTAATTATATTAGAAGCAATAAAGGATCAACATGTATGTAATTTAATATATACTTTTGCCATTATTTTCTTTTCTATAGTTTGCAATGCTTTGAACACATCTGCATGTTTTATTTTGCCAGCAATTACTATTGTCAAGTTTTCGGGTCTATAAAATTCTTGATGATATTGCCTCACTTTTTCATTATTAGTACTTTCTCTTAAATTCTTTAATACTCCTATAAAAGGAATAATATTCTTTTTATACACAATTAATATTTTATTTTGTTGGCAAAATATTAAAAATCTACCTCCAACGATAGACTTATAACCACATCTTCCAGGAAAAATTGTTCTAGACATTTCTATGTATGTCATATATTCTCCTATATTTTCCTTTCCTTGCATTTCACAATAAACAACACCTGCATCTTCACCTTCACCACTAATATTATACCGTAAGTGTTGGATATAGAATATGATCAAGGTATATAGGCAATAAAGACAAAAATCCTTCACTACCAGCAGTTGTCATAGTATAGTAAGTACAATTAACTTGTGTTGCAGCACCAGTACCAGATGCTAAGCATCTATTAGCCAGTAAATCTAAGACACCTTTATATGGATAGTCTTCACTACCCAAGAAAATAAGGTGTTCCAATGTATGAGGTAGTCCATCATCATCATGTGCTTCAGTAGCTAAATTTTATGAAAATAACGATATTATTCTATATAATATAATTAAATAAATGTCACATTTTAGATAAATTTAACAAATACAAAAGTAAGGTAAATTACCAAGACAAAAGTAGCCTTTTACAACAGGTCCGTCGACATCTGCTATACAAATTTTAATTCCGGTATCTGTAGACTTATAAATATGTACCGGTATGGTATCATTAGCTTTTATTGAATATATATAATCAAAAGCACCCATATCTCCTCTTGGCGAATTATCTACCGGCGCCATGTTAAATTACATTAAATGTTGACTACTGTTCGGAACTCACAAAAAAATAACACGTACTAGATTAGACAAACTTTTGTATTTGAGGAAAGGCAGCTTCTTATAGAAAACAATTGATAAATTGTTTTAATTATCAGTAGAGCATCAAA
>NW_017100195.1:1407483-1409360 GCF_001263275.1 Habropoda laboriosa | reverse complement strand
AAAACTAATGTTTAAAGTATGTTTATTTTATTTATAATAAAGTCCCTAGTAGAGATGATGTGTGGCTCATGTGGTTCTGAGTAGTGTGCATTCTAAAAAGCGCTGAATATAAATTGTAGAGCGGTGTGGTCAAAGCAATAAACAAAGAAATTCGATAATTTGCAACTTCTTGTTTAAATAAATATTTATCCTTGTTGTTATGCAAATAAACATTGCTGAAGTGTAAAACACTTGCTATAAAAGAAACATTAATGAACAAATGCAGGGTACCAATCAAATTTATTCCTAACTAATTGTACATAGAATCATTAATTTAATTGGACTTTATTATTTAACAAAAATATATTAACATTGAGTAATAAATATCGACGACGGTTCAACATTGATTTCTTTTTCTTCGCTCAAATGAATCTAGACGCAATATTTTGCAATAAAAGAAAATAGTAAAACAGTAAAATATATCGTTATTAAGTTATTCTTATTATTATGTTCTCATTGTTATTCAGTTTATTTATTGTCCTATAAAAGATTTAACATTTAGATTTTCTTATTCATTTTAAATATATTATACAACCACGAGCAGAGTGCTTAGCGCTCCATCGGTGACAACCCTGTCTAAATTCCCTAAGTATCCACGTAACTATATATACTGACAACTTCTGAGTCTCATAGATTCTTGTGTTGCATATTCTTTATCACAGTAATATGGAGCCTAACCTAAACGTGAAATAAACAAAATACCCATTGACAGTTATGGCAAGATATTCTAGTGAATCGGATTCAGATCATAATAGTAGATATCGTAGGAAACGCAACAGGAGATCCAGGTAAATACTAGTTTCAAAACATTAAAATTTATTTTGTGTAATATATGATATACTTAATTTGATGTATATGTATACTTTTTTACAATAATACAGTTGTTTCATTGTAAATCTGTGTGAAAAATTATAACTTGCAACAATATATCCAATATTAAATTAAAAGTTACAAACAATAGTTTAAAATATCAAATTTTTAATTGTAGATCATCTAGTTCAGATTCTAGTGAATCATCTCCTCATAGACGAAGATCGTCTAAACATTCAAAAACAAAGCGGAGACATCGTTCACATTCTCGAAGCAGAGGCAGGGATAGAGATCGCAGTCAAAAGAGTTATAAAAGCTCCAGAAATAGCAGCTCAAAAGGGAGAGAAAGGCATAGATATCGCTCTAGATCACGTTCTTTAGATCATTCAAAGAGAAAAGTTAGATCTACTTCAAGAGAAAAGTCTGGAAGTCGTTCAAGTAGTTCACAGTCTAATGTAAAAACCACTGTGTCTGAAAAGAACAAAAATGTTTTAATAAAGGGTACGATTAGAGTATTAATTTTTATTAGAAAAATGAATGTAATATCAATATGATTTTTTTAAATTAATTAAAAATGCAGCATAAAATTATTTTTTATAGATGATTTTCCAATTGAACCACGTTTTAAAGAGGGTGTACTAGAAGAAATTAATTCTGAAGGCTTTACACCCAAACAATTTTCATCATCTAGTACAAAGGAAAAGAAATTCAAGAACATTGTTATAGATATTAGTGCAGATACTATACAAGTTCCAACAGTAGCTGAAGTTCCTTGTGGATCAGAGAGTATTTTTCATTCATCTGTAATGTATTTTTTCTTTTTCTATATGTACTAATATAAATGTGTAGATATACATCTAATATACATGTTATTTCTAACTATATTTCTTTCAGATAATGATTGATCAAGAAGCAAGATTTGATAAATGGGTGAAAAAATTATATACCCTTAGACAAAAAGCTATTGCTGATTTAATACATTCAAATATTACTTGATAGCTGAGTAACTTGTTTTATGAAAGTTTAAT
>NW_017100195.1:1399203-1407368 GCF_001263275.1 Habropoda laboriosa | reverse complement strand
GTAAAAAAGTGTTTCTTAAAAAAATAAACGAATTCCTATAATTTTGACAAAATTTTAAGTATTTATTATGAAAATTATAGATACTTTAATATGTAATAGATTGCAATACTAAATCATAATTATAAAAAGTTAAGTGAATAGTAAAAAAAGTTAACACTAACTAAATGTGTTAAAATTTATAACAATTGAAAAAGAGAACACAGTGAAAAATATTACACTTTATTAAATATTGTTTTTATTGAAGAGTATTTAAGCACGTGGCAAAATATTTTGGTGGTGAATACTTGGGCCCATGAGCACCCTGTCAGGCATACTATATTGGCCTGTAACATACACTGCTACAGCGTTTCCACCGCCGCTGTCGCTGAAAATTTTGCCCGTAGGGACACAAGTTGCCCATATGATAGTTATACATTACAAAGTATTCGATTAATATAAAAATAGGATTAATATTATTACTGCTTGCGCATATTTTTTTAAACATTCAGTCGTTTAGAATTAATAATTATACACCCATATCATAAATTGTAGAATAAGTTTACAAAGTGTGAAAGGTGTGAGTGAAAGACTGAACACATTATGGCCTACCGCAATGTTTATTTATGCGGACGTTCGCTTCTACAGCTACATTTTAAACATCGTTAAAATATACATATAATATGATAAATAGTAATAAATACAAAATATATATTAACAAACGTTAAAAATTAGCATATATCCGATGATGGTTATAAAATCGTGAATAGATCGTTGGATGTCAAAAACAGGAAACATACTTACTTCGAATGTTCTTTTGAAGAACACGAAAATTGTACGCATAAAATTGTGAATGGTACATATTATAATGGTAACCAATTGGTTTAGGGATCTTATTATATATACTGAAAGGGAAATTGATTAAATATAATGACACTTCGTTTGCTAGGTTAATAAAACGATACTGCTAGTATTATTGCAACGTATATTTCGTTATGAACGAATATATGAAATTGTATGCAATTAATACCGAGCAGTATTGTTTATTTCAAAGGATTAACTGTGAGGTCTTTATGTTTATCATATTCTCTTTATACTAGGAAGGACACAACGTCTGAAACAAACGAAGCATTTCATCTTAAAAACTTGTTTGTTTTCAACGTAAAACGAATGATCGTTTTTCTTCACTCTGTGATAGTTCAATTGAAAATGTCCTAAAGCGATTAAATATATTTAGACATCCACATAAAAATTCAATCGTACTGAAATTAATATTGTTCGCAATTAGAGCCGCATTTCTCCTGTTCCAGACAGAAACTATCCTGTGCGTTATGATAAACGTTGCCCTATGTATTCCCTTTTTGTAGTACACGCGATATATATCACTACACCTAGATGAATATTTAGTATTGGTATCCTCCGTTGGCCGCGGCGTCACCACCACTGCCGGATGGATATCCTCCATTACCATTGCCACCGTTGTTTCCATTTCTGTCACCACCTGGTCTTCCGGATGGATATCCTCCTAAATTTAAGTATTATAAATTTATGCATTATTTCTACCAATATGCGAAAATTGACAGATATATGAAAATTGTACCACTTAAAGAGAAAGAATTTTAAAATCTATTTTAAATTTCACATTCTATGATATTGTAACACTTTTGCAATTGTAATTTACGTCGGTGCACACCTAGTTAACTTTTTCTATTATTAAAGTCATCAATATTATAAAAGACCAAAAAAAAACAAATATGAAAATTAAAAAAATATTTTTTCTTTACCATCACTAAAGTCAGGTCCACCGCCTGGCCTTCCTGACGGATAACCATTGCCACCCGATCCACCCCCGTTAGGGCCACCACTTGGATATCCGTTACCTCCACCATTGCCTCCTGGTCCACCAGGACCGTATCCCTCGGAGTTCGCTTCACCTTCGTATCTAATTTGCGGTTTAAACCCATCTTGATCGGCCTCGTATTCGACAATTTGTTTTCTGCCATCGGGAAGCAGAACGTTGAACTCTCCCTGTGCGCGATCGCCGTCTCTGCTTTCCGTATGCCCATAGTCGGCTCCAGATTGCTCGTCCTTCACTTCATAAGAGAATTCGTACTTCGCTGGTTCCTAAATTAACGTTATTGACATTTATTCGTAAAGTAGGTGGTAACAAGTGAAAACGACACTCTAATATGAGACATTAGCAATGAACTACACACAGTAAACGTATCACTAGTTTAGCTTTACAAAATGGAGTAACGGGTTAGATCGTAATCTTCGCTTATCTTAACACATTATCATCCGAATGAATTACAGTTGAATAAATGTCTAGGATTGGTAAAAAGATATTTAGAAAAATTGATAAAGAACCTTCTGTTAGGAAAATGAGTAATATAAAATTGAACGATGTTTCATTATACTTTTTTAGAATCGAAGAAAAGAATTTCTTAGAATCGTATACGCGAATGAATTCTTTGTGCGAGATACGTAGAAAATGGTAGATCTATCCCATCGGTTAGTAATGTGTTAGGCACTGGGAATCAAAAAATAAAATTGAAACATTATCCTAAAATTACCAGTGCTACTGGTTGAACTCGTAAAACGTTATTCTTCCTTGTTATATTCTAATAATAGAAGCAATATTTCAAATAACGACATGTCGAAGTTTTACGTCCGGCCTATTGAGATACTCCCAATGAACTCGATCACCGAACCCAAATAGTCTACCTGTACGACGAAGAGTTACGAGAACCTCTGCCACGTTACAGGATTGACATTAACATTTCAGATAATGCAACATAATATTACGCCAGGTTAACGAAGATGCACTTACATCGTTTTCGTCATTATCGCCATAGCCTCCATTGCCTCCGCCATTTCCACCAGGTCCTCCAGATGGGTAACCACCGTTGCCTCCTCCATTACCACCTGGACCTCCAGAGGGATAGCCACCATTGCCACCTCCGTTTCCACCTGGTCCTCCTGACGGATATCCACCATTGCCTCCGTTTGATCCTCCAGATGGGTATCCACCGTTTCCACCATTGTTACCATTGCTACCACCATTATATCCTCCATTTCCACCACCGTTATTCCCATTTCTGCCGGGTGGTCCGTAAAGTCCGGACGGTCTACTACCTCCGTTTCTGTCAGGCGTACCGTAGCTTCCTGATGGTCGGCCCCCACCGTTTCCACCGTTTCCACCATTTCCACCATTTCCTCCATTCCCATTTCTCCCCGGCAGCCCGTACAGGCTCGAAGGAGCTCCACCTCCGTTGCCACCACCAAAGCCGTTTCCACCTTCCGGAGCGCCGTAGCTGTTCGATGGACTGCCACCGAATCCGTTCTTGCCGTTGCTTCCACCGTTGTATCCGTTTCCTCCACCAGGTGCTCCGTAGGTGCTGGACGGTCTTCCGCCACCCGAACCACCGGTTCCACCGAATCCATTCGACGGCGCCCCGTAGGAGCTAGACGGTTGACTACCACTGTAACCATTACCCCTGCCGTTTTTTCCACTGTTCGAGCCACCGTTTCTTCCGTTGCCAGAACCACCGCCGTTATAACCATTTCCATTAGTAGGTACCCCGTAACTGTTCGATAAACCATTGCGGCCGTTTTCACCGCCTCCGATGCCATTCTGACCGTCGAAACCGGGTGGACCGTAAGTGTTCGACGGTCCTCCGCCTCCTCCTCCTCCTCCGTTACCATTCCCAGGACCACCACCGCCTGGTGGTAAGTACGAGTTCACCGGTGGCTCGCAGCGCACCATGGTGAGGGCTACGACGAATACTGCTAATCCAATCTGTAAGTGCAAGATTTGGACATGTGTACAGGTTGTATTAGACAGTTGTGTTAGGGCATAATATAGCAACAGATGTATCAAAGAGAATCAAGTTTGAGGAAAGTATTGTTAGTTTCGTTAGATTTCCATCACTTTTTTTTTGCTTCTTTTTCAATTTCTCCTATCTCGTCTTTAAATCACAGTTATATGTACGAAAATATAAGTCGTTAGAGTGGTAACTTTATCAATATTATCATCGGTTCTTTCATTTTCTATCTACGCGAGAATTCTCGAACAATATTTTGTTCTCTCGTTTCTTAACGGATGTCGAATTGTTTTACATGCTCGAGAATGAAATTCTCGTCTGTGGGGTTGTTGGGTAACTACTTGAACGCAGAACAACACGGGACATTCCGAGATACGAAACAATCCTTGTAAGTGCGCTTCTTCCTATTCGATGTTTATCAGTTGCAACAGATATAATTTTCCCTGGTATACCTCTCTGAGGCCCTTGTTTCCTCACCTTAGACATGACGCTGAACCGGTGGGTCTTTCTTCTACGGGTCGAACAATAAAACCGTCGCCACCGCTTTTTCCCTCGTTTATCCTTGAGAAGGTGAGCCTCTGGATCACGCGAGGTGCTGCACCAGGTAGGCCTACGCTTCCTTCGGTACTACCTTTTGGTTTATGCGCACCTTCCACCGTTGGATGGTGTTGAGGGAATGACAAACTTTGGTTCTAATCCGCTTTATATATCCCGGGATTCATCCGTGTTTCTAGATCACGGTTTGGTGTAAGCGTTGTAGGATTTACAGCGAGGCACGGTGTAACTGTGTCACGGTGGTGTTGAATCAGTCGGTGACGGTAGTGATGGTGAGTGAAGAAGAGTGGGACCGTAGCAGCCACCTAGAGTACGGATTCGTTCCATATTTCACGGGTTACGAATCCTATATTGTAACGCAATGCAGCGCATCATTAACTTGGAGCATCGCTCCTCTCGTTGCTTGCTTGCCTCTCTGTTGGACGACGAGAACGGCGACGAAGAAGGATGCAGGACTTCGTAAGGATTACGGACCTTCTAAGGATGGCAAATTCGATCGCTCGTCTTCGTTAACGAGCTTGATTAATACTACTTCGCGTCTATTCGCATCGGAAACTTTCTCGAAATTCTGTTCGATGCATGATCATTCTTCCCTGAACAACTCCGCGAATAAGACATTAGGCAACGTTAAGCGAGCCTGCTAATTACGGGGTAACTATCTAATTAGAAGTGAGAATGTTGTTTAACGCGGTACGAAATGATGATTAATCGGCCGTTTCTGGTGGATGATTAATTAGCCGGCAAATTTAAACCCCTTTTTCGTCTGGCGAACCACCAAGCTGGATATTAAGCTCAGGATACGATCGTGTGTCCCGAGATTTGTCTTTCGAACGAAAAAAAAAAGTGCAATTGAAGTCAAGTACAAGTTACGTTTTGTATCACGATACAGATATTGAATTTGCAAAGAATAATTAGAAAAGAAGATCTACAATTTAGGAATGGTCGGTGAAGTGGAAAATAGAATAATTGTTATTAATTGAAATTCTCTTAGAATTCTCTGAACATTGAAAGAGATTTTTTCTTTCGAGCGTAAGATGGAAGAAATGTGAAATCGATGATGAAACCCGATGACTGGTACATTTCGGGAATGTTTTGTTAATCGTTGCTTGCTCCCAATGCGCTGTACTCTTCGCGATCATCCATCTAATTTCACAACCGATAAACAGCCTTCGAACATCGAATGTCATGGATTTGATACAGTCCAATTTTTACTTTCGATTTCGTAATACACCTTGTCATAATTGTGATCCATTAATATCTCTCTTCACTTTACCATCACTTCTTCTTCCTTTTTTTCTTTTTTTTTGCAACATTCGCGTACTTAACGAAGGATCCGGATTTACCGCGAGGATAAAATTAATCCTGACGAATGTAATAACAGCAGTAAAGCAAGTTCAACAAGGATAAATATACCTTTCTGAAAATTCAATGGCGCACGTTACAAAGGTGAATTATCTTCAGACTTCGATAATGAAAATCACCGGTTAAAAATAAATAGATCAATTCCATAAAAACAATTAACGGAATAAACGAACATCGTACATCTGTTAAATGTACCCTTACCTGTGTGTTGAACGGAAACGTTAAGTACCTACATGGTTACATTAATGTTCCACAAGTTTTTTCTTCGCGACAAACGGGGTTGCCGAGACCTTTTGGCTTCTAACATTTTTCACGAAACAACAGACAGCTTCGTCTTTACGTTTGATGCAGAAAAAGGAAGAAACAAACAAACAAACGTGCACCATCTATGTGCACGAGACGAAATCGAAAGATTCTGTAAAAAGTAAGATCGCGTAATTCATGCAGGGGGGACTTGAAAAGGACAGATGGCAATTAAACCTATTATGTCCTGTGCGGTTAAGGCAACGATGTGCTTTCTGTCAGCGAGACTTTCTCATACGTTTTTACGAAGTGCACGTCATTGAAACGCGAAGGGGTTAAGAACGTCGCTTCTTCAACTGCACATACGTGAATCCTGATTGGCAGGTATGCTTTAGCATGTACTTATGAACAGACGGATGAACAGGATGAAGTTAAAATACCGGTGCAGAGCGAATTACACAGATTATATTTTACCATAGCTTATACAGGATTCTGTATTTCACGACGCCAGGTATAAAATCTCTTTAATGTAGCGATAGGAGAAATAAGAAAAAAATTGTTATTATAAACAAAGTTTCCATATATTTTTGTTAGAATTGCAGATTGAAGTACGCATCTCTCGAGAAGAATTCGACAAAAAACGACACGGACGCTACTTATTTACTACTTTCCCTGTTAAAATTATACAACGCGAAGGAAATTCTAACGAGGTGTACGAAGACTTTTTTCACCGAGTGTATGTGTAACTCTGGTAGCGAACGTGTTAATACAGTAGCCGTGTGTTGTATAACTTCCACATTAAACATACTACAAAAATCAATTCCTAACTCTAATCGAAATTTTCAAACATTCACATTATCTCTGTACAAGAAGATTTCCAACGAACTAAAATAGAAAAATCATTTCCGGAACATATTTCCCTCGTATACCAGTCGAAAATATTTCATTCGCAGATTTTCCCCGATAACTCCGTTCGTCCAATTCGTTATTATTCAATCGAGATCAGAGGACGATTAATTTCCATCGACTAATTAAGTCTGATTGGTTTAATTGTCCGGAAAAAATGTCGCTTGGCGGAATTAGTAGGGCACGCAGACACACGGATTCAACTGTCCGACGTGTACACACGCTCGTATCCTGGATGCAGAAAGTTTGTGCAATCAGTGAACTCGTGCTGAATACAGGTGGTGGCAACGTGGGATGTTGGTTAAGATAGGGATACATTATGCAAGATTGCGTCACAGGTTTATTGTATCAGCACCTCATCGTACATGGTTAAAGATAGCGCGACGGGTACCTAGGATTTTTGCGATCGGAGATTTATAGTGTTGGCGAATCCTGAAATTCGTCTTAATCGGTTTAGAACAGTTTCGATTGTGTCCGTTTTATTATAGATCAGGCATAGGTAAGTATCGTAACGGGTTGCGAGACCCGAGGAATCTTCTTCGTGCATAAATCGCACATCGCGCAACGCGGTGCCACGGACTGTTCAGATTTAATAAATGACCGGAGGCGAACTATTTTATGCTTGATAAAGCTGACACTCGGCTGGCGTTGATGCATCGTTCGAAATTTCCATCGAATTTCGCGAGAGCCGCCGTAGATGCAGACACGCGGGGAGCATCTCTCCCATACGAAACGATCGATTTTTCCGGGGGGTGAAAGAAGAAGAAGAAGAAGAAAAAATATTGTTCACAATATCGCGAACACTTTTAAGTAATATTAAGATTCCTCTCGCGTAGAGATTAATGTTTCGGACGTGTTGCACGTGGTGCGGAGAGATTAATGTTTATCGTATAGTTGGAAGTAGAGAAAAAAGGCAGCAAACGAGCAAGGATAAATGAAGTCACGAATGGCTAAATTAACTCGGGGGAACTTGCTTAATAGTTTTTCCGATGATTATCTCTGGACAGCGGCGCATCAACGGGGAAAGATAGCAAATTAGTTTCGGAGATAACTGTTACGCAAAGCAATTGCCCCGATTTGCGCGCACACGCTGCTAAAACTTTTCTACTTTTATACGGTCCGATTGTTTCCATCGTGAACTTGCTGCACACCTCAAACGAGATATTTATTGTGCTCGTTACATCACGCTCTATGCTTTCCTTTGCACGCGCAATTTCTGCTAATCCGTGATTATCTTTCCCGAACGTTTCACGATTTTCCCGCTTTTCTTTCTTTACCGCGACGCGACGCGACGAATCT
>NW_017100195.1:1394514-1399144 GCF_001263275.1 Habropoda laboriosa | reverse complement strand
TCGCACTTTTTTTTTTGTGCTGCATAGGATCTGAAAATCTTTCAGCTGTAAGCTGAAACAGGCCGCGTAATATTAAAAATGTTTTCAAAGTCTATTAGAAATAAGAGCATTCTTCGCATCTCGTATCATTTGATACGATCAGGAGAATTGAATCATTAGTACTTTAATTGAAAATTTCAAACGATGTCTCTCCATCGAGATAACCGTAAATCAGAGTTTCTTTAACGGAAAATATCTTAATTGGAAATTCAGTATTTTCTTATTAATTTTATCTAGCCTTATTCTTTTGCATGTGATTTCATTTTAATTGTACAGAGTGGGCTACGTAAAGCAGGTACCCTAATTAAAATTTTTTATACATGATTTAAATGATTTCGAAGGATGAATAAAATAGGCGAGAAATTTTTTATAAATGTCATTTTTGTCTGTTTTGGAGAACGAGATGAAACATTGTCGGAGAAAATGTTGGAGAAGACGAAAGGAAGTTGTAGAATCAAGGGAGGAGTCAATGAATTGCATAACACTCATGAATGTGGCTAGCTTTTCTTGTCGCATTCGCGAATGCTCGATCGTACACTCCCGTTCATAAGTATTAGGACACTTACTGGATGTGAAACAAACCTAGACAGTCGTTGCAAAATTGTTAAGATCTTCAAAATAATGATTCAGTCTGGAATCTCTTTGCACAACGAATACATACGACAAAACTTCCGAATATCTATTTCCATTTAAGGTGTCGTTGTAAAAATATGGTCACAATAATGCACCATTGATTATGCCACATTAAAAACAACTGTAGCTGTCGATTAAAAAAAAAATTCGCGATATCGTCATTACGCGAAAACCTGCAAATTTAAGAAATCTTCCCAAGCCATCATATTGTGTATAAAAAAATAACGAAATTTTCTCCTCTTCTGTTTTTCTCGAAAATCTGCCTCTTACCAGAAAAACGCTGGAAACTATAATAATAGTTTCAAAAGTGTCCAATACTTTCTCTAAGAAAATATTCACCTACAGAAAATTGGGTAAGAAAGAAAAATTTAATTGCACTTAAATCTCTATCGTTGGTGCATCTCACCCAGGTTTACCCTGTACGACACTAACTTCGTCGAAGACATGTAATTTAAATCATACAATATTTTCTGGACAAACATAATAGGTGTCCTAATACTTGTGAACGACGGTGTATATGTATGTTTGAACGAGTACGTAAGATCGTAAGACAAAAGATTCGTGTCGTTTGGAAATAATTCAACCCCTTCGTTCTTTGTTATTTATGCAACCTCCGACGGTCGTTTATGCAACAAATAGAAAAAGATGTGTATTCGTCTGCGATGTGTTTGCTTGCGCGACTTAAAAGATCCTATACAGCATACGTTACAAATTTAGCAATTCAAAGCACGTTATCACGATATCACGACCGATTGAGCGAGAGTGATAGTTTTATCGGTAGATATGCACATTATAATGGGATGCGTCCTCTCTAAACTGTGACCATTTATTCCGATGAATCAGAGCGTGCTTTCTCTGGCTGAGCAAATGCGATATATACGCTCTGTTCGATGCACTGGTATAATCGGAGGAGTTTCACCACTTCTATTTGATCTGTGAAAGTGTTGGAGACCTGTGTCTGAAGATGAGCGCTCGTGCTACAGTTAGGTAATGTTCTTTTGCCTGATCTAATTTACTGTCCCTACATCGATCTACAACTGTCTCACCGAATTGCAACACTCGCGCCGTTAACGATGCAATGCGGTTAGGCGCTTACACTTCTGATATAACCGCGGGATGACATATCGTCGTTCCGCACCGTTGGTCCTTACCATTTTCACGAGGATGCGTCTGAAAATTTTTCACCAGACGACAATATGTATATACGTAGAGTTTTAACGTACCAGCGTTTCCGTCCACCTTTAAGTCTCTAAGAGGAGGAGAAAAATTTCGAAGGTTCGGAAATATAGGAAGTTGGGATAAAGTGACGAGAGATGATCATTTGGAAACACGGAGATGAGACAATTACCGAGAAATGTCGGCGAACTTGAACGAAGATCATTTAGCGAAATTGCTACGCTGTTAGAAGTTTCAAGGGAATTTTGTGTATACGCGAATAATTATGCAGAAAGTTCGGGTATCGGCAAAATACGTTCGATGTGTGGGAATATGTGGGAAATCCTCGCGAGAAAACTGTCACAAGTCGAAAGTACGCAATTTGTTAAGGAGAACGGGAATGAAAATTTCTGTTTGGAAAATTACTCGATTGCAACATTGTGGAATATACGTTAGAGAAAATTTACTCGCTTTGTAAGTCTAAGGGAGAAGGGTTTCCAAGGTTTTAAAATATAGAAAGTCTAACGAGGGAACATTCCGAAGTGATAACCACCGATATCGATGAATATAGTAGTATTAAAAAAAATTTTCGACACGTATTTTTTTATCGGCAATCGTCCACTTTGAAGGGGTGAAAATCATCCTCCAAGATCAGGGTAATTAACATATTTGGTCGAAATTATTTATTATTTTTTATCTCTTAAACTTGTGATAATAAAATCTTTTATCTCTGAAATTTGTGATGATAAAATCTTTTGTCTCTCAAATTTGTCCCAATAATTTTTACCAAACAAGTTTATTAGCCTCATCTTTCAGGGCGATTTTCCTATCCAAAGGTTAATCTTCATAGTCGTATATTGAACAGCAGTTCGAATAAAGGTTCTTACATGTACTTGAAGCCAGCAATATTACAGTTCATTCTGCTATGTATAAATCAGGGATTATAGTGAATTTAGTCTGTACGATCACTTGTAGTCAATGTAACCCATCTTTCGCAAAGCGTGCAGCATCGAACGCTACCTTGAGGTCTGAATCCTTGTTCTTTTTTGCAACACAGAGTTCAAGGCGGTATTCGGTAAAAAATAATTGAGACTTACAGAAAGGAATACGAGCGATGACGGGGAAGAAAAAGTAAGGTTAAATTTAATTGCTAAATTAAAAAGTCTGGTATTGAGAGAGAATTAATTCACCGACGTGTTGAATAATCAGACAAATGAAATTCGACGTTCTACTTTGTATTCCACTGATACGAAACGTGAACGTGTTTGTATTTGCATTTAAAGCTGATCCTGTTTGAATGTACATTAACATTAACTTGAATATTATTTACTACGAATTTTCAAAATATATATATATCGATCAATAATAAATAGGTTAGTAGAAAAAAAATTTCGTACGTAGTGTGAATCTTAGGTTGCATAATTTGTATGATTTATAAAGGGAAATTTAAATTTAAAATAGTTGTATATATTACTGGAAAACAGGATGTTTATGAATGGAAATTAGAACAAAATTGTAGTTTGCAAATTGTGTGTTCTATTTCATTTCTTAGTAAGATTATATTATCAAATTGGATTGAAATTTAACAAAAATTCAGAAATTTTTCATTATTTCCATATGTTACATTTCTCTTTAGGATTCATAGCACTGCCAACTGGGCAATTGAAAGCTTTGGCAAAAGCTTGTGAATTCGTCACTGGTCCGATCACCCTTAAACGTGCTGCACTGTGCACGTCATACTTGGCGTTTTCTAATGCAGTTTTCCGGTCCTCGGTTTCACACCATAGCTGTAAGTTCAAGTTGTAATATGTAAGATAGCTTTAAACTTTGCCGCTCTTTTTTTCCTAATATTACATTTAAATCTGGTAGATTTTAAGACAAACGAATTAAAAAAAGTATTTCTCCAAAAGAATCTTATTTTTTTCAATAAAATAGTGAAAATGAAAGACAGAATTGCATTCGAAATGTGAATTGATACACAAACTAGGATGTCGGTAGTAGAAGTTCGAATCGTGAAGTAATTGTATTTAAGAAGTGTATACAAAAGTTCGTATTAATTTTAAAAATATAGTAGTCTTACATTAGCAAATGACAAGAAGAAGTTTTGGTCGTTGGTAAATTGTTCTAGTCCTGGTAGAGCAGGATCTGGCTTTCCACATTCTCGTTCTCTTCGTTTGTAAGCTCTAAATACAGCTTGCAGGCCCATACTGTCGGCTATATTTTCACCGACTGTTTGATTCCCGTAGTTCTATAATATTTATCGTTAATATATATACAATATTATCCATTCCTTTTACTGCTAGCAGTTAAATTGTATTTTTTGTGAATTATCCTTTTTTTCTTAAGTTAAGAGAGAAATTTTTAATAGAACGTTTCAATAGTTTAACAGAATAAATAGGGAATATATATACAGTATATTCTCCACAAGTGTCAGACCGCAAGGAAGCTAAACCTGATACTCCTAGGGTCAGGGAATACGTTTTCGAGCCTCGCGCCCGCCTTTGTAGTTTGCCGAACCTAGACAAGGACAGCGAATAAGAGATAAGAATGAAAAGTGAGTCGAGGCAACCAAGCGATTTAAATATCAACTTTTTTAATTTTACACTTTTTTATCCCGAAATTTTTCTTAACATATTGATGAGATTTCTCTGATGAAAATGATATGAAACACAATATAATTTGAACAACATTTACTTATTAACACGTTCACTGTCGCGCAAGATTTGCAGGTTGCAGTCAGGCGGCCACAAAAAAATACATTTTAAGCATAGGATTATAGTATTATGCTTTATAATTTTTTTTT
>NW_017100195.1:1391785-1391985 GCF_001263275.1 Habropoda laboriosa | reverse complement strand
CATAGGTTTTAGCGTTCTCGTTACTTACTCGTGGTTAAATTAATTTCGTAGGGATTAAAAATCAGGTTGACCTGTGGACGTAGATTAAAAATAACTATAGTACAGCTGAATTTATCGTGTTAAATATTTCTTTTTATACGAATGAAAAATGTATTCAACGTTTGTCTGTTATAATATCGTGAAATGAATTATTTGTGCAG
>NW_017100195.1:1363633-1391294 GCF_001263275.1 Habropoda laboriosa | reverse complement strand
ATAATACACTTTTCTTTCAGAACTTCATTTCTATGATTTTCTATATATAATAAAGATATCCTAACAATTTATCCTCCTATTCCAATTTAACAATATATTTTTCTTACAGAACTTCGATACTACGATTTTAAATATGAAAATAAAATATATATAATAAAGATATCCTAACAATTTATCCTCCTATTGCAATTTAATAATATACTTTTCTTACAGAGCTTCATTGTATGTTTGAAAAATGTACCTTTTTATCGCATGTTAGCTTTAATTAATTCTAAGATCGAAAACTGTACCGAGTATGAAGTGAGCGTGAACGAGTGTCTTAACTTTAAGTAGTTCGTAAGATAAAATAAGTTAGCATAAGACAATAGAAAATATTCTATTCATCCGCCGATGGACGTCGTGGGACGCGTGCGTTTTAACTTTAAATAATTTATCAAATAAAGCAACTAATTCTAAGATAGAAAAATTGTATTGAATACCATGTGCGCGCTCTCTTACAGAGATACGCGACTCATTCGTAGCATAATTAATAAAATACCATCTACATTTTCAACATCTTATTAAGGAAGAGTACGAAATTTTTAGAGTTTAAATATTGCATTGGGAATGAGAAAATGATTAGAGTTGCGATTTAAAGTGAAATACAAGACACTCTTTTTGATAAAAGTATCTATTTCCTTTGCTACGAATGAGAATCGCGTATCTCTGAAGATAGAGAGCTGCCAGTAGGGCATGTGTTTTTGTCGGGTCCCTTGCGTAGTCACCTCCTCGTGGTGGGACCTGGTAATTGGTATCCTTTTCCAAAGAAAATTCTCACTTTTGCAAAAGGATACCAAGCTAAGAACTACGCGTACCCGTCGACACTCTGATTCTCACACACAGTCGAAAGTTTTAACTTTAAGTAGTTCGTAAGATAAAGTTAGTTAATTCTAAGATAGAAAATTGAACACTATGTGCGCGTTTCTTAATAAAATACCTTGAAAAATTATTCAGATACTATGTTAGATATGAGAGTTCCATTTAACATCAAATTTTAACATCGATCTGTCAATAGCAAATTAGCAATCAATTGCCTACGAAACACAAAGAAGAATTTCTTCAATTTTCTGATATAAAATTTCACAAGAAGTAGCAGTAAAGGAAGATTAAATAAGAAATGCAATTCTGTGACAAATTTTTCCCAAACAGTGTTTTTAATATGTTACACAATAAAAAGTTACATTACGTGGTAAGATACTGTATCTCATCTTATATATTTTACTTTTCAAACATTTGTATCAGACTTTTCTGCGATTTTTCAATTGCATTACGCATTATTGCAATAATTTCTATCGTTACATTTAATTCTAATTGTTTAGCAGCTTTTCTGCTGCTATCGACTCTACATTTTACTGACACTTGTGGAGTCGACCCTACATTTTTTTTTTTTTTTTTACCTGGAGGTAGGCCGCCTCTATGTGATAAACAATTGGCAACCAAACGGTGGCTCGCTAAAGCGATATATTATGAAATTAAATTAATCACTCAATAAGTTTTAACGTTAGATTGTTTCCTCGATATGGCCATGGTGGTCATCAGTGACTGGAGTGCCTCAAATGTTTAGAATAATTAAAATAAAATAAATGTTGTCAACTAAAAATTTTGAACGTCATAGCTAGCTAGACATTATTTTCAATTGAAAAAAAAAATTATAAAGCATAATCCTATAATCCTATGCTTAAAATGTATTTTCTTGTGGCCGCCTGACAGCAACCTGTAAATCTGGCGCGACAGTGAACGTGTTAATAAGTAAATGTTGTTCAAATTATATTGTGTTTCATATCATTTTCATCAGAGAAATCTCACCAACATGTTAAAAAAAATTCCAAATGAAAAAAAGTAAAATTAAAGAAATTATATTTTTCTATTATGATATGTAGAGCCGTGAAATCTCGTCAAGGAAACCGACTGGTGTAGCGTTACACGTTTGACTGGCTGTGAGCGAGATAATATGGGCGCACCAATGACGCAGACCTAGGCGTAGGACCATCTATACTGTCACTTGTAGAATCCAAACTTACTGACTCTTGTAGAGAATTTACTGTATATCGAAACGATTAATTGTTTACTTTCTTTTGAAATGTATCTAATTAAAGTATTTTTGTATAAAAATAAAAAGGTATACATATCTACATATACCTAAATCAAAAATACTTTAAAACAATGTTAAAGAAAATTATCGATGCACCTAAAGAGTTCAAATAAAGCGCTCACCTCAATTGTCATATTTTCTCCCTTGATAATACTGTATTTATTATACTGATCAACGAAGCAGCCTGCTCTCTTATTGTAGGCATTTGCCATCGCAGTCAACCACTCCATTTCATTCCCCTCCATGTCGAAAAGATGACCTAACATCGATTAGTTTATTAAACAGTGTTCGTTATTTTTCGAATTACAATTAGTAATACAGATATCTTATCGGTAATTCACCTGAATCGTCGAATCCGTGGTTCACTTCGTGGCCCATGACAAGTCCAATAATACCGAAATTCACGTACCTGAGGTATGAAATTTTGCATAATTTTTGAGAAAGTGTACATCTCAGAACTTTTTTTTTAAAAGATCGATTATTTACCATGTTCGATTAGGAGAAAAGAACGGGCTTTGAAGGTCCGCCGCGGTGATTGCTGTGTTTAAAGAAAATGGTTAATTTTCAGTTATTGATAGCTATTCGCATCGAACGAAGAAATTGGAAGTTTCTGTTCTAAACTATATTAAAGTTTCTCTTAATGTACATACATATAGAATTTTCATACGGTATGAAGAAAGCATTCAATTCCAGAGGATTCATAGCACTGTAAGCAATTAAAAATATGAAATTTCGTTCTGAGTCATCTTGCTAGCACGAGAAAACGAGTATCTTACTCAGAATAATCCTCTTCATTATCCTCCACTATTTCCCGCAAGCCTTGCCATTTAATATATCTAATATAGTTGAGAATGTTCTCGTAGAAAGAAGGGCCAATTGTGAGCTTCGAACGAAAAGAGTATTCGTTAGTGTGAAATTGTAGTTGACGATTCACTTGTTACAGTTAAGATCGAGATTGTCGGTGCTTAACAGACAAATTATAATTATTAACAGTTGCACTATTAAAAGGAAACTTACTCCCCGGAAGTAGCGTTTTGCAAGTGTAGTGTTTCGATACCATTCTGGACTGCCGATCCAATTCTTCATATGCACCAATTTATCTAAAACAAAATGTTTCGTATCGTCGTCCATCCACGTGGATTCCTTGATCTGATACTCGACTTCCTTTTGTATGTCATCGATCATATCTCTGGCCTTTAACGATAACGAATAATATTTACGAATTGATAAAAATTTGTAAACCATAGTTAAGGAACGTTGATTCGTATTAAATAGTAAAGGTACGTAACGGAACACAGTTTATGGCTTGCTCAAAGTTAGCAAAAATAAGCTTCGAGAATTTAATCCTAGACATTTCCATCGATTGCTTTAAATTAAAAACCTCAATTGTCGAAAATTACTGTACGACGCTCACGATCACGTAAACGCCCCTCGAATACAACGCTACCATAAACCATGGACCGAAATCCTTAGAGACGTGAACAGGACACGCGCGATTCCTGGGAGAAACCAGAAAATTTCCAATTCCTTGCCAGGAGAGATGTTCAGACGGAGCTTCTAAGATTTGCCAATGCAAAGTGAATTAGCCAATGCAAGCTCCATCCTCAAAATCGTTACGCCAGATTTTTTAACATCTGAATGACGTGTACAAAGAAATGATTTCTTACCGATTTCGCTACCTCGGGCGGCAAATATTTCCTAACATACTCGTACCCTGCTATATGAGTCAGTTCCACCAATTCTATACATACCGCGTCTCTATAAAAGTGTCAGTTAAGTTTGAATCATTTCTTTCAATTATCTATAACACGAAAATCGTATTACATACCTGGACCCGAACGGATTTCTTCCGCTCCATTGTTCTGTTAATTCTATTAATTCTTCCGGGCCAGCTATTACTATTTTACTAAGGAAGTTCCAATGAATATAGTTAACTGTAACGAAGCACCAGGTTATGTACTTGATTAAACGAGATAGAAATACCTTCGATATCGATCAACTCACCGAGTGTTTTCGTTGGTGTTTCTTCCAGCAAAGTGTGAAGCTTTTCTATATAGTTTACAGCTGTTACAGTAATTTCCACGTCGTTATCGATTTCCACTCCAGCCTCGGAAAATAGTTTATCCACTTTTCTTATCCAATTTATCTAAATATTCATCGATTATACAAATATTCATTTCTACATGTGTTTATTTTCTATTTAAAGAAAATATCTTACTCTGTTCTTGCTTGTAACAGGTCCCAAATCTTTATAATAGTTTTGGAATTCATTGAGCGTTGTATTCGTAAGTTCATCATCATAATCAAGCGTGAGCTGAAGAAAATTTATCAAATTCAGTTAAATTCTAAAATATTGGTATGAAATGTCTCGATTCAGTTTTTGCCAGGGTATAATGTAGAAAAACTGAAAAAAATAAATTTTCTGTACCTCTCCTATTTTGATTGTAAATTCAACAAGATCATTGACATCTTGCTCCAATTTCTCTCTCGATATGTCAATTCCTCTCCCTTCAATAAGTATTAACGAGACATTAAGTATGTATTCCTTATATTGTTGTCTCAATTCTTCTAAATCTTCTTCTTCCTCGTCGTCATCATCGTCGTCGTCGTCATCGTCATCATTACCACTTCCTTCATCACTATCGTTGTCATCATCATCGTCGTTATCATCGTAATCATTACCACTTCCTTCACCACCGTCGTTATCGTTATCACTGTTGTCATTTTCTTCATTGTCAATATAAATACTGTCAGGTGTTTCATAGTCATCATTGTTTTCCTCGTTGTTATCGTCATATTCATTTGCATCATCATTGCTGACATCTATATCATTATACTCAGGTTCGTTACTGTCTGCCAGCACCTTTCTACGTTTTGAAACGCTCATTTTGCTCGCGAAGCGATGAACCCTATGATTGGCAGTTTTCTGTCGCTTGTGAGATTCAATGGTATGAAGTTTTCCTTTCGTTTCAGTTCTGCTCGATTTCTTCTTCATCTTCTTTTCATGGGTACGTTTTTCCAGTACTTTGTTCTTATTACTCTTCCTTTCACCGTGACCCAGTTGCTTAGCATTCTTCCTTCTAGCTATTTTCTTCTTGTGCAGCTCTTCTTTGTGTTCACGTTCACTCTTTTCAATCCTCTTCCTCTTACCATTATTCTTCTTCTTCTTAATGTGATTTACGTTTGATTTTTCCTTATTCATTCCCAAATTACTCCTCTTCCTGGATAATTTCAGACCTGGATAATGCGTATGTTTTGACAATTTTCCTTTAGCTCTATGATGAAGCTTACGTTTGTTAGCTTTCTTCAATTGATGCAACATTCTATGAAGAACTTTCTTCCTCATAACTTCCCTTCTAGTTCTCCTCCTCGTTTTCACTTTAGCAACATGTCTAGTTGTCATTTTCTTCTTGCTATGTCTCCTTCCATGGTGGCCTAATCTTTTGTGATTCCTTTTACCAACTGCCTTCCTATTTCGCAGTTCCTCTTCTTCTTCTTCGTACTCGACAGAATACCAGTCATTGTCTTCACCCTCTTCATTTTCATCCTCGCCTTCTTCACTCTCCCGTCGTTTTTCCTTGCTTCCTTTTTCCTGACTACCTTCTCCGCTTTCGTTGTTTTCATCACTGCTATCCGCATTCAAAATACTTTCTAACGAAAGAATCTGGTATACGCCAAGTGGTAAATGAGGCGTTTCAATCTGAAACAAATTGTCGTAGCAAATTGTTGTCGTTGATTCTAATTAGGGCTCTTACTGTTGCTCGGATATCCGAATTTTGAGTATCCGAGTACTCGGATATTTAATTAGATCGGATAGTAATTTGGATTCGTATATCCGGATAAATCCGAACCTAATTTTCGTATTCTTTAATCTTAATCCTTTACCTAAACCTGCTTCCTTCAATCAATAAATTCAGGTAAGAAAAGCTTCATGTTTGAGTAATTGTCAAAAAGAATCCGAATCTAGATACTTGAATACTCGAACACAAGTTCGGATTATAGCGAGTATTGTGAGTACTCGGATATCCGGATAGTAAGAGCTCTAATTCTGATAGAACAGATTCATGTAGACTGTGATTGTACCAATATTGTTTTGTTATCTTCGTATAATAAACTGTCGTAACGTAAGTCATGAAAAGCGTTAAATCCCATCAAACGAGCGTATTGATCGTCAACTATTTGCCAGTTGTATATGTCTTCATCCCATTCCCCATCTTCCATGATTAGTGGCCATCCTCCGTGTCTCCATAGAGTGGACAATATCGGTTCCACTCCTCTTCTATTAATGCCATCTATAAGGTACATGTTTCGTTCATAATGATATCTGATTTTGATCACATTTCAAATTATAATTAAATCGAAAGTACGTAATGAAATATTAAGGAAGATAATAATTAAAGTCGACTTCTGTAGGTACGTTTATCAATGACACTTGAAGGCTCACCTAAATCCGTGCAACTTTTATACCATTTCTTAGCAAGTTTTACGGCGAAGAAATCGTCAGATTTCGGTTCAGACTTGATTATTTCTGGAAAAACAGATGACAAATTGTGAAAATAATATCAAAGTGCAATCAGCTGTAAAGGACAAGAAGACTCCGCATAGGTGATCAAGGATAAAACAAATTGTAAGGCAATAAAGATTTAGAAAGAAAGAGAAAAAACATATTTACATAGAAGAATATAAATTACATATACGTTGACTACGTTATAAATATCATATTATAAAATAATTAATAAGGCAAAAGAATGTACGTTATGTCAAGTTAAAAGAATAGTATGTTAAGAGAAATTAGATATAAGGATCCAACTTACAAATAAATTTATTATTACATCGTTTCCATTGCTTTATGGTTATTTAAATTAAAGATATAAAACATCCTCTCAGTGTAGAAGTTAGAATAAATGAATGTTTATGTGAAAAAACGAACCTTTAACTTGATTAATGACTTTCTTCGATACCATAGTCCACAAACTCCACGAGGTCATATTTTCAGGAACAGGATTCACCTTCGACCAATTTCCACACGCGTACTCGTAGAAATCGTCACATGGATCCACGGTCTCGTCCATACTTTCCTTGATCACTTTTGCTACATTGCAAACGTAAAGAAATATACGGTTCGATAATTATCTATTTTCAAATATAAAAATAATATGTCAACTACATTTACTTTAAAGAAAGAAGCACTGAAAAGTAAAAAAAAAAAAAATAGTGAAAATAAAATTAGAGAATTTAATTTCTCCACAAAATTAAATTGAAAAATAAATGATCCGTGGAAATCTTTAAATGTAATATAACCATCTTACACTGTGACGTTAAATATAAAAATTTTCACAACAGTTTAACTTTGTTCTAATTTGTTTTCACGTGAACATTAAAAATCACTTATTTCATACAAGAGGAACGATTCGTCTCGCGATAACTATTACCCACCAATTAGATTGCATTCTTCAGTTTTACATACTTCACGTTCTTCTCCCTTCTCTTTAACATCGGCTTCCCGTTTCGCGCCAAATAAACGTTGCAAGCCACGAGGGTAGTTGAGCGCTAAGCTTGGTAGTAAACTAGCGCTAATAGCAGCGCACAAAGACGCTCTAGAAGTAATTTTTGCAGAATTAACGCGAGGAATGACGATTTAATAAAAGTTCATTTAACGAAGATTTTTTTTACTTACAAAATTAACAGACGTAAGAGTAACATTCCGCCAACGTGGCTGGAGCCAAACTTCGTTTGGAATAGAAGTTAGGCTTCCGATGTCACATCCGCTCTTTCTCTTCCAACAATGTACAAGTGAGACGTTGAGCGTGAATTTTATACCATTGGAAGAGAAATAGCCATGAAATTATTTCTGATTACGTTTCGATTAGATTTTCCAACATATTTCTCGCTTCGAATCAAATAGAAAAATTCAGCATCCTTTGCCCTTGCGATTCTGCAGATGCAGTATTTTTAGTATCGCATCCAGGAAACTTCATTCATATTCACATTCCGTTTGTTTCCGTTTGGTACGAATGATTACGTATGTACAGATATGATTACATATACGATACGGTAAATTTCTGTACCATTTCACGCGAGTAGCTGTATGCAGGCCTTTTTTTTGTCCATTGTGAAAAGGATAAATTCAAAAGTCGCTACTTTTGTTCATTATACAACATGTATGTACGTTCCTTTGTGTTAGATAAGTTTCAGTATTTATTATTGCTAAGAGGGGAAGTTCGTTAAGTCGAAAATTCAAAGGAAATTTGAAACTTTGCAGAAATGACGTTGATTACAGAATAATTTTTTGCTTCGGCAAAGAAACGGTGGTAAGGGGTGAAAACATCCCCTCGAAGCAATCGTGAGTTTTCGTATTGCAGTGAATATTTACAAAAGCATAGCAAGGTATGGAAAAAAAGTTCAATTCAAAGTTGCGCGGTCTCTGATGTCCTACATTGTGATTGTAAAGAATTTTCAAGAAACACTATTTTTTTTCTCAAAATTTACTCCCACCGCTATTGGTTTTTTTTTTTAAAGAAAAATAATGTTTCTGTATGATGTTGGAAAAATAAAGGAGATATTGGTTCGGTGGTTCGGACAGCTTGTATAGTATCAAATATTTTCTTACCGATCATGTCAAAAGCACCAAGGATACGATCGGGAACAGAGTGAAATAAAATAACACGTCAATTTCATTCTGCATTTATGCTGACATCAGTGTACACGAATTAATTAATGAACAGAAATATAACATATGTATTAGAACTTGTATATTTGAATGTTGAAAAGCACCGGTGATCCATTTGTGCATCCATCCTTCTCATTTCCACATGTTTCACCTCTTTTTAGTCTATGGTAAAGTTACTGGAGCACTTGAAAGCATTGTCAAACTCGTCATTCCACGACGCTTCAAACATGTACGGATCACAACCCCCTAACTGTGAATTTTAAGAGGCATACGTATAGGAAAGATGTCATATCTCACCGATTTCTTTGTTATCAATGAAATATAAACAATATCTGACGGTGAACGTGTGAAATAGATGTGCAGTGGGAAATATAAACAAAGGATATCCAAATTACGTCCTATTTTGTGCGATCAGAAATATTGAAATTTACTTTAGCTGATTATAATATAACAATGCAGTTTTATTTTCTATCTTTGCATTCTTCTAAGAGTAGGATTATCGTAGAATATTCTACATTCATTTGATGGACATTTATTATAAAGGTTAAATCGACACTTATAAATAAATCAGTCATGTTTCGTGTAAATCGTACGATCGTAAGGTTTCTTAAATCATTACCGATGCAAAGCCTTCCACTGAAGAAGATATGATTTCTACTAATAAAGATTCATACTTTCTCTGCAATGAATCACACATGGAAGACATAATTCGGTGCATGAAATGCAAAATATGGGTTCACGAAACTTGCTATATTACTGTACACAACTTACTATATTCAAAGAGGATCATTGAGTGATATTAAGTTCGTTAGTCAATAAATACTAATACGAATATTTCATAATTATTATCATCTCAGGGAAGAAATTAGTGTTGCTTTTCATAATAATAAAACAAAATAAAAAATTAACTTACAATGCCGAAGAATAAGAAGAACAGTTGCTCGTCACTCAAATACTCCAATCCTGGTAACGCTGCATCTAATTCATAGTAGGGACCGAATAATTTAAGTAGTTTGTAAATACTGAAAATAATTTTCAAGCCTTTCATATCCAGATCGAAGTAGTCATCTCTGATATAATCCTATAATATTGAGTACATATTACTGAACGTGTTATTAAACGATTTACGCGTAATTGAGTAATATTCTTTGAAATAGATCACTAATGGTTGCTCGATGCATCATTTATTTTCGTCAAAATTAAACATATTCTCCCTACATTGCAATTCGTGATTTTCATCGGGACATTGTTCATTTCTGATTTATTAAACAAGGTATAAGAAATCTCTGACTAAAAAAAAAAAAATAATACGACTAGGAACAACTCGACACTAAATAGATCAAATTAGATAGAAATTTGTTTGCGATTTTTTAAAGTTCAGCGGATCGTTTTAACGGTGTACCATTAATTCGAACAAAATCAGAATATAAAGTGTGAAAATCGAAGTGTAAAGAAAATGTAAATATTCTTGATTGAAAGTGTCAGAATCAGTTGAGAGATACTTGTAAGTAACATTGTGTTAAGTGGAACAGGTAGAGAAGCAAATGAATACGAAGTAGCAAAAATTTCATACTTTTTCTATGAAATACTGCGGTGGGGTATCTATGAAACAGGTTATATGGTTCGCTTCCTTTATTAGAACCTTCCACCATGCCGGTTCTTCCCGCTTGTTATACAAGTTACCTAAAAATCATCATATACGCGTCAATGTTGTTGTGAAAAGCAAAAATTGTAATTGAAAATATTTCACAATAGTTCACCCATAGTTATACAGTCGTGTTGATACATGAGGCGTCCGATAATGGCATAGTTACGATACCTGAATAATAAAAATACCACTATGTAAAATGAAACGAACTAACTTCGATGGTAACGTTATTTCAACCTTTACTAAAGCAGAACGATATACTGCAAATACTAATTTGTTACGTACATAGGCTGATAAGGAGTAAAAACGGGTTTTCCGACATCTATTCCTTCTGTAACGATAAAGCACGGTATTCTGAATATTGCTAGTTTGAAGTTTTAATCACCGATTGATAAATGAAATTTTAATTACCGATGCCGAAAAAGGTATGTACCGCCGAAAGATCGATCCTAACTCTGTGAAAAGAAGAAATCTTCTGATTACTTCAGCTCTAAATAGATCTTACTGTCTGTGTAAAAACTCACTCTTCGGGAATTTCTCCTGTGAAGAGAACATTTAGGTTTTGATATTTGAAATATCTCATCGTGCTTAATACATTCTCGTAATGTATGTTGCTAACGCTGAGCTAAAAAAACCAAATGGTTACAGAATTAGCTTGAACGCAAGCTATTTCTTTCGAGATATGAAAATGAAAAAGAAGTAAGAAATGAAACGAAGAATCAGAAACTTACACCTTTGTAGAAATCCTTTGCGACATACGTGTTTCGATATAAATCCGGATACCCGGTCACACTTTTCATGGACTCTAGTTTATGCAAAATTACACGTTCAATCATATCTCTATTCGGTCTTAGCGCACTCCCGAGTATGGCTTGTATGTCATCAATTACACCATAGAACTTTGGTGATCGCATAAAAAGGATTGTAATACATTCGACAGTGATATTATATTATGCTATCCTACGGTTATGAATAATATATCGAAGTTTTTCTTTTTACCTGTTCCAATGTTGTTTCCGGGAAATATCGTCGTATGTATTCATATCCTACAAGGAATTCTGCTTGTATTTCTCTGACACATTCTCTTGTCCTACAACAGAACTATCGTGATAGTCTTTCATTGCCTTCTTGTATATAGAATTCATGTGAAATTACCTGTTTACTGTTTCCGGTTCTACATCATGCCAATTATAGTGTAATGCTCTCATTTCTTTCGTGGTAGCTTTTATCGCTCTACTGACGAAATTCCAATGTATGTAATTCACTATATGAAATCGTTTGCATATATAGATTCTTTATTAAATATTTATCTGTCATATTATAAATAGAACACATTCGTGCATACCAATTGTTCTACTTGGTGTAATATCTAATAATTCTTGAAGAGATAACGTATAACGAGGATTTGAAATCAATACAGTTGTTTTCCTATCAATCTCCATTCCTCCACTGGCGAAATGATCTTGTACTTTCTTTATCCAATTTATCTGGAAATATTTTGCATTTTTAATCATTTTCAATCGAACTTGCTTGCTTTCGTTTAACAGAACGACACATTTCTTACTTTTCCGTTACTTGTTCTAGGTTCCATGGAATCGTATAACGCTTGAAATTCTTCCAGTGAGATTTTAATGCTTTTCCCATATTTCAATACAAGCTGTACAGATAAACGTTATTATGTATATATATTTATAATACAGTGGAACTTCGATAACTCGAAAACCTCTATAAGACGAAAATTTTCTTCATCCCCTTTCCGCTCCGCTGTAAAGACTTGTACAACTCGAAATAAAACTTCCGTTAACTGGAATTCAGAAGAACTCCGACCTCTACAAGTCGAACTTAATTTCTACATATCGGTCGATCGATCCAATAGGATCAACGGTTTATTTCTTTACAGAGCAGTTTGCTGCGAATGATCGAAGGAGAATAAGTTAAAGCACAGTTCTATCCTTTCTCATTCTTTTCCCCGGATTGTACGTGACAAAATGAATTCTAAAGCGCAAGCGAGAAACGTTAACATTTGGCTGATAAAATCAACGTAAATGAAACAGTACCGAGAACTCGGTAATCTACCTCTATAACTCGATGACTTCTTCCCTTCCATTGAGGTTCGAGTCATCGATGTTCCACTTGTAGTATCTAATTTAACAATCGAAACACTCGATGGACATTTCAATTTCTTAAGAAGCTGCCAATACTAAAATTCTCCCATTACCTCTTTAAGGTCTAATTGAAATCCAATTAAGTCTATGGCATCTTTCCTGAGCCTCTCTATTGATATTGGAACACCTCTAGCTTCAGAAAGCGCTATGGTAACATTTAGCATGTGTACTAAATATTGTGTTCGCGTATGTAAAAATATTTCCTCTAACCATTTCATGTATGCATTGTTAGTATCATAGTCGTACAATTCATGGTCACCGCTGCCGCTACCATCATAGTCGTACAATTCATGGTTACCGCTACCATCATAGTCGTACAATTCATGGTCACCGCTACCGCTACCATCATAGTCGTACAATTCATGGTCACCGCTACCGCTACCATCATAGTCGTACAATTCATGGTCACCGCTACCGCTACCATCATAGTCGTACAATTCATGGTCACCGCTACCGCTAACAAAATAGATGTACCATTCATGGTCACCGCTACCGCTACTTTTTTTGTCGTACAATTCAAAATCATCGTTATCATTTTCGTTATCACTGATATTACCATTTTCTTCATCGTTTTCATCATTGTTCCCGTTAACGTTGCCTTCTATCTTGTTGTCATTGTTCCTTACACCTTCGTTGTCAGAATCGTTGAAAAAGAAATCGTAATTTATCTCTTTATTCTTTTCGTCATTTTTCAATTTTCTAGATTTTTTAACACTACCAGGTTTAGACATTCTCTTATATTTCGACGATCTTTTCCTTGCTTTATTCTCGAAAATTCTTTTGTTAGGAAGACTTTGTTTGTATTTATTCAATACGGTCTTTATACTTGGAATTTTATACATAGTATTTGGCGGTATCTGCGGAGTATCGATCTGAAATATAGGGTAACATTATTCTTTATCAAGAATATCTGGTTTCAACAAGCATAGCATACTTACGATTAGATTTACATGACCGAGGTCCCAGTTGTTCATGTCGACATGTACGTCGAAGAAACTATTTAGTCCCGTCAAATGAGCATAGTAATCGTCTACTCTTTGCCATTTGTACATATATTCGTCCCATTCGCCTTCTTCCATTATTAATGGCCATCCGCCTGCTCTCCACAACGTTGATATAAGTGGCTGAAGTCCAAATTTCTCCATTTCGTCTGTAAATTAATCGTATAATGTCGCTCATAGTAGGGTATACCCATGTTTTCTAGATAATTATATTTTATAGACAAAATAAATCTACAATCAAATCTGTAATTTTCTAGATAAAATGCTTTATCTAGAAAATTATATAATACATTAAAGCAATAATACTTCGTTCGATTAATATTAAATTCGTTATACGCAAACGTTATTAAGATTTATAAAAAATATTTCAAAGTATTTCTAATCTACAATTTTACAGATAAAATATTGAATTATTTCATCTGCGAAACATTTTACAGTATTCCTATTTTTCATAGATAATTATATTTTAAAGATGAAATATCTTTCTATTGATTTTAATCACATTTGCATATAACGAAATTGAACGAACTATTATCGAAAAGAAAATTTGCCTCAGATAATAACCTGTATTCGTGCATGCTTGAAATGCCCGTTTGGCTATTCTCATGGAATGGAAATCTTCAGGTTTTATCTCTTCTCGTAGGATAGCTGTAAATGAGTTACACTGAATTTAAACCACGTTACCCTCTCATCTGTACATTTTGTAATTTTCTAAGTATTATTTATTGCCGAAACGAGAATGTACGTAACAAATTGTATTTTAGGTATAAAAGCAGACGATGTAACACAGAGCGGATCGAATTTTTCATGTTTCTCGTCAGATGGAAAATTTATTAAGCGAGAGAAATGAACAGTACTTTCAAGTAGATCTTCGACTTGAATACCAAATGTATTCCATGGTATTTCATGCTCAGGAAGACTCTTGTTCGAATTGCCGCACATGTAATCCAGAAAATTTTCACATGGATCCGCGTTTCGATTCATGCTTCCTCCTATTTCATCGGCTGTTAAGTAATAGAAAAATGTTTACGTATAATTGCAACGTTAAATCAATTTTCACATTACAATGTTCGTATTATGTTACAAAGAGAACGTTCAACCCTTTCGTGAGCAAAGTATTTGCAAGAATTCACGATTTATCTAGCGATCGTCGCGTCTTTAATGGATATTAAATGTAGATCAATTTTTGTTTGACTTTGTCCGTTTCGCGTGTCTCTGGTCGCGAAAGGGTTAAGTAGTAGGAAATTTAAGTAGAAAGTAAAATATATAAATAAAGGAAAATTAATATTGTAAAAATTCTTTACCAAGATCTTTGCATTCTCGAGTTTCACAAACATCTTGTTCTATTAGAGGTTTTACAGTAAGCGGTTCTACGATGTAACTACCGTCCGGTCTACCGCTGGTACCGATAACAACGGTGCCAAAAAGAACACTATAAGAATTGTTATAAAATCACAATCGACAAATTACGATGTATTATCAAGTCGTAGCTTATTTAAATAGTTTATTTCAATGATAAAATCATCTTTTACCGTAGCGGTCACTTACAAAGCACTTATGACTCGCATGATTTTTACGACGAAATATTGTAGAGGAGAAACTGTAAAAAGCTGAATCACTCGTACAATACCTAGCCTTCCGATTTATAAAGTGCACAGCCTATTGCAGTTCATGGCGATTTCATATTTACTTCAAATGGAGAAACCCTGAAGCTATTGATGATAAGCACTGATAATAAACTAGTACTAGTATACAGATAATACTGCACATAGCAATACTGCACGTTGCGGTGAGATTTCGTTAAAAGGTACATGTGTACGTACAGTTCGATAATTTTAATCCCAGAAAGTATAAAGGATCGAAGATTGTCGTCTGGAAGCAAAACGTAATAATATCGAAATATGTTAGTTAGAAGACACTATATTTATGTATATACACTCATAAAAATACAATTACAATTAGAACTTCTCTTTGTGCTCTCTAATCGAACAGAATCATTTCACATTTTATATTAGCGATAAGAACAAACTTTTATCGGACGTGTTGCATTTAAAAAAATATTGCTTCCAAGAAAGTAGCGTAGACAATATGTCGATTTTCTTTAGATTAGAAGTGATATCTGTTGAATTCGATAAAACATTAAATTGTCCGGAAATTAATAGTTATTGCGACGAGTAAGTTTTCCAAAGCTCTCCCAGGGTTTCCTCGGAAACTGTTGGACCGATTACTTTCCCCTTTATTCTGCATACTCGGAACATCTATCGTTATCGTTACAATCAAAATCAGGTGAATATTTTGGAAACTTCGCTCTTTTTTACACCTAAAACTTAGGAAAACCGTAGGAAAAAGCGTATTTTTGACGTTAACCGATTGTCGTTATGTAGAGAAATCTTCTAACTATATGTCGATCGTTGGGGCGATGAAGACACTCGACAGGTTTTGAAAAATCCTCGGTTCAATTTTTTCTGGGCGATAGAAAAGCCGTCAGCCTTGAGACAACTTAGCAAGGATGTTCGCACGCCACGGCATACGACTCTGAATGTTGCAAACAGTCTTTATCGCTGATATTACACCGACGAAAGATGAATAAAATTGTACACAAAGTGCCAATATCGTGATTTCTCTTGTCACCTAGAAAAGAAATCGCGGAACCGGGTGAAAAATTGATCTCTTTAACCCTTTCATTACTATTGGCGCCTAATTTGCTCGCACTATACTGTTACAGCCTTTCGGTGCACTTCCACCTTAATTTAATACTTGATTTCATCCTTTACGCGCTTTCACCTGAATTTAATAAACCGAATTTCAGAACGACACGGCCAGAGTAACAAATTTTTCCAGCCGTGGATTACATTTTACCGCCAATCGCACACGTTACGCGTTAAAATCTGTCGTAGCGAAAGGGTTAATAATAAAAGTCATTGTGTTCACATTCGAATACGTAGTATGATTTCCTCCTGATACAAAAATAGTTTGAAAATGGTGCCTATTGCGTCTGGCGAAGGGTAACACTATTACACGGGAAAGTATCAATGAAAATCAACTGATACGTAAAAAATCAATGAAATATCCGATTAAATGGAAGAAAGTGCAGTGAATTTAACGCTGCAAGATGTTTGCTAATCGTTCAACTTTCGTCATATATGGTATCGATCCTTTCAATTATGTGTTCATTTAATTCCAGCGTTGGCGTAATTACACCGCATCGGCAAATTTAATGCACGTTTTTAGCGGAGTTTTTATTGCCGGTTGCATCGCGTTTCGATCGTGAATTTCTTGTGACTCAATATCAGGATATATGACGCGGGTCAAAGAAACGGTAGCATCGCATCGTTAGATGCGCCAACATCCGAGCGAAAGGCTGCGCAATCTTATTTTTCATCCGCGGACAGGATAACGTGTGCAGGCTACCACGAGGATGCTGCAGTCCAATCTGAAAATATATTGCAGAAATATACGATGTTAACAACGTTGCCGCATAGACCGATGGTGGAATAGTTAGCGACTGGATATCCGTGACAGGAGAGAGTAAATCTGAGCGGTAGCTAGTTACTTGATCGTGGTTCGCCTCGATGCTGACACGAATAAGTGAAATGAAATTCATTGATCGAAGATCGTTCGTATCGGGTGTTAATCGAAACTTACGGTATCGGACTTATTTTATTCGGACAGATGATGTTTGCTTTTTTTTTCTTTTTTTTTCTTTTTTTGTAACTTATCGAACATTCGACTGTACAGAGATGTAATTTATTGAATGATAATATAATGAAATATAAGAATGACAAATTTTGACAATTTTTCAATCTATCATATGTATAGAGGTATAGAGATATAATTTATTGAATAGTTTGTACAGCAAAGAATGACAAATTTACAATCCCTGAACGATTTTAAGGGACTGTAACATTTGTGTTTCACCATTACTGAAACGTTATTTCCCGAAGTTTATTTATTTGCATTGTAGGCACCCTCTTACCTATTAACAATAAGAATAGTATTAACGTTAATTAAGTGGCACATCAAATGGAATACTCGAATGTTCGAAATGTACGAATAATATTCGGAACAGTCTGAAATTTAAACACTACGGATATTCGAATATTCGAATTATTCGAATAGTTGAACTATTCCAAGTTAAAAACCAAATTCTACTGGTATTCGAAAATTTGAGTACACCGAATATTGAAATTATCATGAGATCTTCCACGCAAAACTGTAGAGTATTGAAATCCGGATTCTACTGCCATTCGAATAGTTGAACTATTCCAAGTTGAAAACCGAATTCTACTGGTATTCGAAAATTTGAGTACACCGAATATAGAAATTATCATAAGATCTTCCACGCAAAACTGTAGAGTATTGAAATCCGGATTCTACTGCCATTCGAATAGTTGAACTATTCCAAGTTAAAAACCAAATTCTACTGGTATTCGAAAATTTGAGTACACCGAATATAGAAATTATCATAAGATCTTCCACGCAAAACTGTAGAGTATTGAAATCCGGATACTACTGCCATTCGAATAGTTGAACTATTTGAATACACCGGATATTCAATTTTTCTTGAGATTTTCCAAGTAAAAATGCAGAGTATTAAAATTCAGATTCTACCGACATTCCAGTATTCGTATTTTCTTGAAATCATTCTTGAGATCTCTGCCTCAAAGATGCAGAGTGTCATCGACTGTAGGTTGTTTGATTCTAATCCGTGATCGTACAGATTTTCCTCTTCCACATCTTTATTATTCCCGCAATAAAATAACGCATGATTTCTTATATTTGTAATAAAATTGGGGACCACAGTTAAATGAATTTATTCGTCAAACTTCGAGGATACGTATTGCTCGTCTCGTAGAGGAAATTAGACGTATAAGGAGGAACAATGAACGCGGGAGTTAACTAATAACTTGCAGAAGTTGAGAAATATGAAATTGTGATGAATTTTCTTAGTTCAAATAATACATAGATGCGAGGAATCTAATTTAAGTAATAGGTCTTCTTAAGTACATAATTTGTAAAAGTAGCCGGTAGCCCTTTAAATTAATCACAGTCAATTCGTTATATAACGTTGGCCATTTCTTAATCTGCACGGAATTGATAATTGATTTACATGCACCACGCTAGCTATTCGTCGATAGCACTTTGTACAGTGTTTTAATGGATTAACGCGTTGAACGCAATACCTCCCTGTTCCGCAAATGTGAATGTAAAAGTGAAGCAACGCAACGAAGACGAGTAGGTAAAAGGTTCGTAATCGCAATCGGCATCCGCGAAGTGAAGCACGTGCAAGAATGAAAGTACTTTGTAGGAAACGGTTACGCGAAAGAGAGCAACGAAATGGTATTATTGAAAGACCGATTCGAGTCCCGGAGAAGTTTAATTCTTCATCGTAAACGTGATATGATCAAGAAAACGGACGATTAATTTAACGAAGTTAATTTAAACTTAAGAAAGTTCGAACGGTTATGTTATTATTTTCATCTTTCATCACTTTGACGCTTGGATCGATATTCGTTTATTTATGTCGATGATTTTCAGGACTAGGTTAGAGTGAATAATAAATTAGAATATTACTTCTTTCAGATATTTATTCTCATTTTATAATTAATTATCATTTATGACAGGATGCGTACGTATATATGTAAGTGCCTGTATTATATGCTTGTTGCATATTTAAGTATTAAAAGACGACGTACAGTATAGACTTAACATCTTGTGGGATTTTTTGTCCGCGACACGAGGGCCGAGAGGACCCTTACCATTTTCGTGTCGCTCCCAACGTTACCGCTTCAGCATAGAATAAGATTACAGCATTGGTAGTGTTTGGAATTAGAGCTAAATGTAAATATGAAATAACAAATAAGAAAGTAACATAATTATTTTTAGTTCTACCCACGCAATCAAATATATAGTGCACACATAATCATGTCTGGGACGCTATCATTCTGCGTTTACCTCCTGACCCAATATCGACCGTTTCGCCCGATGCAGGTCTTAAAATGACCGACCGTTCTTAAGAGTAGAGTGCGCTTCAAAACCAATAATTTCGGACGACGTCGGTACGAAAGATACATATTTATATATGTACATTGCTACTGCGTTGTCAATACACCCTTGAATCCCGAAACGCAAATGCGTGTGACTGAATCCATTCTGATTCATCTTAAGTTTCGAGATTTGTGTCTCCTTCGTTATATGAAATAACAGATGCTTATCAGTATTCTTAATTTCAATTCCTACTCTACTAATAAAGCAGTGATATTATACCAGTATCAATCGATACAGTAGAATGTAACACGAAAATGATAACGGTGATCTAAGACCCCAAGGTCATCAAACACAAAAAAATATATGAATTGGATAAGTACTCTATATCTCGTTTGTGGATGCATGCATAATGAATACAGTAAAATAAAGTATCAACTTTAATTTCCAGTACATCAATTATAGAATAATTAGTGTTTCTTGTTAAAGAACAATTTATATGGTTATATATAATTATTGGAAGCCTTAAAATTATTATATGCTTCAACTTAATAAAACAGCTTAATATATTAATTTTTCATTGAATTAACCATTGTATTCAGTGAATTACTCAGAAATTCTTTATAATATTTATTAAAAATAAGAAAAATTAATATTCTTTCCGTATGAATTACAGATGGATCTTTCAAGACACCATAGAAATCAGGGAAAGGAATTGAACAACAGAAAAAATGAAAAAACGCAATCATTTGTCAAAAAATTAATTATTTATTGTAAAATAAATACGTGAAATGTATTGTACAAAATTATATGTATTTTAAAATATAAAAACTAAGAAAAATTAATATTCTTTTCGTATGAATTACAGATGGATCTTTGAAGACACCATAGAAATCAAGGAAAGGAATTGAAGAACAGAAAAAATGAAAAAATGCAATCATTTGTCAAAAAATTAATTATTTATTGTAAAATAAATGCGTGAAATGTATTTTACAAAAGGTTGTAATATACCAGTATTGTTTTACAGCATTTTACAGTGCATTTATTTCTCCCTTACACGTCACGTCTATTTCCTTTTGCAAAAAACTCATTGTTTAAGCAATATTACATTGTAACATTAAATAAACTAAGTCCGAAATCCGGAAAAATTTCGAAATTCGGGGTAGACAAGGATGACACTAAAGATATGAGTTAGACAAGGAAAGGAATAGCGGTAGACAAGGACAGCAATACTACAGCGTGTTAGACAAGGAAAGGAATAGCGGTAGACAAGGATAGCAATACTACAGCGTGTTAGACAAGGAAAGGAATAACGGTAGACAAGGATAGCAATACTACGGCGTGTTAGACAAGGAAGGGAATAGCGGTAGACAAGGATAGCAATATTACCGCGTGTTAAACAAGGAAAGGAATAGCGGTAGACAAGGATAGCAATACTGCCGTGTGATTGACAAGGAAAAGAATAGCGGTAGACAAGGATAGCAATACTACCGCGTGTTTGACAAGGAAAGATATAGGGTTAGACAAGGATAGAAAATTTTACAGATAGAGAGTAACGCCATCTCGTGTTTGGATCCACGAACTGACCGTATATTACCGCGTGTTAAACAAGGAAAGGAATAGCGGTAGACAAGGATAGCAATACTGCCGTGTGTTTGACAAGGAAAAGAATAGCGGTAGACAAGGATAGCAATACTACCGCGTGTTTGACAAGGTAAGATATAGGGTTAGACAAGGATAGATAATTTTACAGATAGAGAGTAACGCCATCTCGTGTTTGGATCCACGAACTGACCGCTCGTTACGCGGGTCACAGAATGTGAACAGAGGTATTAGACAAGGAAAGCACTAGTGTGCGACAAGGATAGAGAGAGAACGTTTCCTATTGGCTGGCGGGCCGCTGGGCTCCGTCAATCAGGCCCTAAGTCAAGCCGGTCGGTGAAAAATCATTAATAACTCCATAATTACGGTTATATTGTGAACTTTTAGAATTGAAGAATGTAGTGTGAACCTTCAGCAACTTTCACGTATAGTTTTTAGTACGCTAAACCCTCTGAATAATTAGTTATTAACAATTTTAGTACGTGATGTCGGGAATGATGCCGTTTACGTTTATATACGTTTACGGTTTTTCAACAATTTCATATCTTTCTTACGAATTCCCATGCAACTAACTATACGCATCTAAAAGCTAACTCCTTTAGCTACATTCACATATAATTTTTATTAACATATTCCGTTTAGTTTAGGAGTTATTAAATATTATTTGGGAGCGTCCCCTATTCATCGTACTCGAGTATAGACAACTGTTATAAACAATTGCTAATATCTAGTAAACCACATCACTTACGGCTACAAAAATTATTGGAGAATATAAACAAAAGTCCATTCTACATTCTTCATGATTAAAAGTGCATAATTAATCACGCATTTCTATTGAAATAACCAGAATGTGTTACGATTGAATGCGACGGGTGTAATACTCTTCCAAAGAATGTTTAATAACTCATTATCTACGAAGAATTTGTAAACTTTTTGTGTAGGAGAATGAAGTGTGGACCTTTAGTAACTTTCTCATATAGATTTTAATGCTCTAGAACCTTTCGATAATTAGTTATTAACAATTTTAGCAGGTGATGTCAGGAACGGTACCGCATACCGTCAAGTATCTTTCTGGTTTTTCAATAATTTTATAGCTTTCTACTAAATTCTCGTACAAATAGCTATACGTATCTGAAAGGCAACTCCTTTAGCTACATTCTCATATAACTTTTATGAACATATTCCGTTTAGTTTAGGAGTTATTAAATATTATTTGGGAGCGTCCCTTATTCATCGTACTCGTTCAAGTGGAATCTTATAAACAATCGCGAATATTTAATAAACCACACCACTTACGGTTACGAAACTAATTGCAGAATATAGATAAAAGTCCATTCCACATTCTCCATGCTTAAAAGTGCATAATTAATCATGCAGAACATAGATAAACGTTCATTCTACATTCTACAAGCTTTAAAGTGTATAATTAGTCACGCATTAGCCTGTCCTTATCTAAGATAATATTAACGTTTAATTTTTTACCAGAGGTACTATATTGTAACCACAGATGTCAGCACAAGGACTATTGGATGATGCTGCCAGCTAGTAGACAATTTTAGAACTAATCGTCACAGTTTATCAGCCTTGGATGATTAGTCTATTTCAGGGATCGGCAACCCCAGCTTTCTGCAAAGTTCTCATGCAACTAACTACACGCGTCTGAAAGACAATTCCTTCAGCTACATTCTTATATAATTTTATAAACAGATTCAGTTTAGTTTAGGACTTATGAAATATTATATGGGAGTGTCCCCTATTCATCGTACTCGAGTATAGGGAACTGTTACAAACAATTGCTAATATCTAATAACCCACACCACTTACGGCTGCCAGACAAATTGCAGAACATAGATAAACGTTCATTCTACATTCTACAAGCTTTAAAGTGTATAATTAGTCACGCATTAGCCTGACCTTATCTAAGATAATATTAACGTTTAATTTTTTACCAGAGGTACTATATTGTAACCACAGATGTCAGCACAAGGACTATTGGATGATGCTGCCAGCTAGTAGACAATTTTAGAACTAATCGTCACAGTTTATCAGCCTTGGATGATTAGTCTATTCCAGGAATCGGCAACCCCAGCTTTCTGCAAAGTTCTCATGCAACTAACTACACGCGTCTGAAAGACAATTCCTTCAGCTACATTCTTATATAATTTTATAAACAGATTCAGTTTAGTTTAGGACTTATGAAATATTATATGGGAGTGTCCCCTATTCATCGTACTCGAGTATAGAGAACTGTTACAAACATTTGCTAATATCTAATAACCCACACCACTTACGGCTGCCAGACAAATTGCAGAACATAGATAAACGTTCATTCTACATTCTACAAGCTTTAAAGTGTATAATTAGTCACGCATTAGCCTGTCCTTATCTAAGTTAATATTAACGTTTAATTTTTTACCAGAGGTACAATATTGTAACCACAGATATCAGTACTGGACTTATGAAATATTATATGGGAGTGTCCCCTATTCATCGTACTCGAGTATAGAGAACTGTTACAAACATTTGCTAATATCTAATAACCCACACCACTTACGGCTGCCAGACAAATTGCAGAACATAGATAAACGTTCATTCTACATTCTACAAGCTTTAAAGTGTATAATTAGTCACGCATTAGCCTGTCCTTATCTAAGTTAATATTAACGTTTAATTTTTTACCAGAGGTACAATATTGTAACCACAGATGTCAGCATTAGGACTATTGGATGATGCTGCCAGCTAGTAGACAATTTTAGAACTAATCGTCACAGTTTATCAGCTTTGGACGATTAGTCTATTCTAGGGATCGGCAGCCCCAGCTTTCTGCAAAGTTCTCATGCAACTAACTACACGCGTCTGAAAGACAATTCCTTCAGCTACATTCTTATATAATTTTATAAACAGATTCAGTTTAGTTTAGGACTTATGAAATATTATATGGGAGTGTCCCCTATTCATCGTACTCGAGTATAGAGAACTGTTACAAACAATTGCTAATAACTAGTAAACCACACCACTTACGGCTGCCAGACAAATTGCAGATCATAGATAAACGTTCATTCTACATTCTACATGCTTTAAAGTGTATAATTAGTCACGCATTAGCCTGACCTTATCTAAGTTAACATTAACGTTTAATTTTTTACCAGAGGTACAATATTGTAACCACAGATATCAGCACTAGGACTATTGGATGATGCTGCCAGCTAGTAGACAATTTTAGAACTAATCGTCACATTTTATCAGTCATGGATGATTAGTCTATTCCAGGGATCGGCAACCCCAGCTTTCTGCAAAATTCTCATGCAACTAACTACACGCGTCTGAAAGACAAATCCTTCAGCTACATTCTTGTATAATTTTTATTAACAGATTCAGTTTAGTTTAGGAGTTATGAAATATTATATGGGAGCGTCCCCTATTCATCGTACTCGAGTATAGCGAACTGTTACAAACAATTGCGAATATCTAATAAACCACATCACTTACGGCTACAAAAATTAATGGAGAATATAAACAAAAGTCCATTCTACATTCTCCATGATTAAAAGTGCATAATTAATCACTCATTTCTATTGAAATAACTAAAATGTGTTACACTTTAATGCGCAGATATAATACAAGTGCAGTGCCTTTACGGTTTTTTAACAATTTCATATCTTTCTAATGAATTCCCATGCAACTAACTATATGCATCTAAAAGCTAACTCCTTTAGCTACATTCACATATAATTTTTATTAGCATATTCCATTTAGTTTAGGAGTTATTAAATATTATTTGGGAGCGTTCCCTAATCGTCGTACGCGTGTATAGCCAACTGTTATAAACAATTGCTAATATCTAGTAAACCACATCACTTACGGCCACAAAAATTATTGGAGAATACAAACAAAAGTCCATTCTACATTCTCCATGATTAAAAGTGCATAATTATTCACGCATTTCTATTGAAATAACGAAAATATGTTACGATTGAATGCGACGGGTGTAATACTCTCCCAAGGAATGTTCAATAAGTCTTAAACTAGATGGAATATGTTAATAAAAGTTATATAAGAATATAGCTGAAGGAAGTACCTTTCAAATGCATATAGATAGTTTCATGGAAATCTAGTAGAAAGCTATGCAACCATTGAAAAACAAAAAAGGTGTTACACTTATATTACACCTTCGCATGAAAGCGTAGCACATTTTCGTTAATTCAATAGAAATGCGTGATTAATTATACACTTTTAATTATGAAGAATGTAGAATGGACTTTTATCTATATTCTGAAATTAATTTGGTAACCGTAACTGGTATGGTTTATCAAATATTAGCAAGTGTTTATAAGATTCGACTTGACTCGGCTACGATGAACAGCGGACGCTCCCAAATAATATTTAATAACTCCTAAACGAAGCGGAATATGTTAATAAAAATTATATGTGAATGTAGCTAAAGGAGTTAGCTTTTAGATGCGTATAGTTAGTTGCATGGGAATTCGTAAGAAAGATATGAAATTGTTGAAAAACCGTAAACGTATATAAACGTAAACGGCATCATTCCCGACATCACGTACTAAAATTGTTAATAACTAATTATTCAGAGGGTTTAGCGTACTAAAAACTGTACGTGAAAGTTGCTGAAGGTTCACACTACATTCTTCAATTCTAAAAGTTCACAATATAACCGTAATTATGGAGTTATTAATGATTTTTCACCGACCGGCTTGACTTAGGGCCTGATTGACGGAGCCCAGCAGCCCGCCAGCCAATAGGAAACGTTCTCGCTTTATCCTTGTCGCACACTAGTGCTTTCCTTGTCTAATACCTCTGTTCACATTCTGTGACCCGCGTAACGAGCGGTCAGTTCGTGGATCCAAACACGAGATGGCGTTACTCTCTCCATCTGTAAAATTTTCTATCCTTGTCTAACCCTATATCTTTCCTTGTCAAACACGCGGTAGTATTGCTATCCTTGTCTACCGCTATTCTTTTCCTTGTTTAACACGCGGTAGTGTTGCTATCCTTGTCTACCGCTATTCCTTTCCTTGTCTAACACGCGGTAGTAATACTGTCCTTGTCTACCGCTATTCTTTTCCTCGTCTAACTCATATTTTTAGTATTATCCTTGTCTACCCCGAATTTCGGAGTTTTTCCGGGTTTCGGACTTAGTTTATTTAATTTTACATTGTAATATTGCTTAAACAATGAGTTTTTTGCAAAAGGAAATCGACGTGATGTGTAAGGGAGAAATAAATGTACTGTAAAATGCTGTAAAACAATACTGGTATATTTTAAAATACATATAATTTTGTACAATACATTTCACGTATTTATTTTACAATAAATAATTAATTTTTTGACAAATGATTGCGTTTTTTCATTTTTTCTGTTGTTCAATTCCTTTCCCTGATTTCTATGGTGTCTTGAAAGATCCATCTGTAATTCATACGGAAAGAATATTAATTTTTCTTATTTTTAATAAATATTATAAAGAATTTCTGAGTAATTCACTGAATACAATGGTTAATTCAATGAAAAATTAATATATTAAGCTGTTTTATTAAGTTGAAGCATATAATAATTTTAAGGCTTCCAATAATTATATATAACCATATAAATTGTTATTTAACAAGAAACACTAATTATTCTATAATTGATGTACTGGAAATTAAAGTTGATACTTTATTTTACTGTATGTATTAGTAACGTAAAGCAATTAAAGATTTATCATACGTATCAACTGTAATCTGTTTAGAACATGCAATTATGCTCTAATTTACAATAAATATTATTGAAAGTGAAAAATTCAAAGAAATCTCATTATACTGTAACAAAGGATGTGTGAACATAATTTTTTATTAGTGATGATTTATGCCATGTGTGTGTTCTACTGCTTTCGAGAGATCGCCTAAGTGCTAGCCACGCAATCGACTATATGTAAATATCTTTGCATGCGGATTTAAGAAAGGAGAATCTTTTACATCTGTCGACTTTACCATCTTTAGTGGTTGGATTGTATATCTTTTCTAAACTCACCGCTCTATCGTAGAAGGCATAACAATGTCTCTGATTTTTTACACGATCAGTATTTAAGAACGTTGGCCACAAAGTCCCATAAGGGGTTAGGTTTATCCTGTATCTAGTCTGTGGTAATGTATTGAACTAAACGTTTATTCAGAACTTTTTATCAAATAATTTGACAGAAACATTTTTAATAACGACCTGTTACGTAATATTGAGATATTTATTCATTTTGTGATATATAAAGTCTTACAACGTAATCAAGGAAAAAGAAAGTAAAAATTATGTCGACTTTAATGCGCATGCGATTTCTAAATGGTGGGGGGATCCTTCGGGACAGAATATTCCATATTTCCGACCGAAGAGCATTATCTACTCCTGCTTTAAAGAGAGCCGATATGGTAAAGTTATTATAATAAGTCTATGAGATAAAATAATAAAATTTATATT